>NC_067114.1:31569213-31881790 GCF_021347895.1 Acanthochromis polyacanthus | reverse complement strand
TGTTGGATGGACAGGAAATGCTTTATAAGTAGCGTGTACATGTTCCAATCCACCTTAAACTTTACATGACTGATCAGAGTCCAACTCTCATCACATCCACTGTTTGAAATACACTCTCAGTCGCAGCGCCACCTGGTGGATGGACAGGAAATGCTTTATAACTGCTCTGAACATGCTCCAATCTGGCTGAAATGTTACATGTGTGATCAAACTCTGGTCCAGATGCGATTCAGAGGCCGACATACACTCTCAGTAACAGCGCCACCTGGTGGACGTGCGTGGATTCACCGACCAGCGTGGATGCGAGGACCTGTCTCGCTGCTTGCAGCTTTAATCTTGTTTTATGTCTTTACTATTTTGGAAATGTGCCAACAAATAAAAAAAGAAAGTTGCTGTTTTATGAGAAAAACCATTAAGTACCAGTCAAAAATTTGGACACACCTCATCACTATGCATTCAAAGGGTTGTCTTGATGTTTTACTATTTTTTATCGTATAGAACAAAACTGAAGACATAAGTATAAAATATCATTAAAATAATCAAATACTGTATATGTTTAGGCTGCACAGTGGAATAGGGGTTAGCACTTTCCCCTTGCAGCAAGGACATCCCCGTTTCAAACCCCGGCCTGGGCCTGGGATCTTTATGTATGGAGTTTGCATGTTCTCCCTGTGCATGCGTGGGTTTTCTCCGGGTACTCCAGCTTCCTCCTACAGTCCAAAAATATGCTGAGGTGAATTGATTACTCTAAATTGCCCATAGGTGTGAATGTGAGTGTGATTGTTTGTCTGTATATGTAGCCCTGCGACAGACTGGCGACCTGTCCAGGGAGTCCCCTGCCTTCGCCCGAGTCAGCTGGGATAGGCTCCAGCACCCCAGAAGAGCCTTGTTATAAAGTAACCGTTGCAATTCCTCACCTTCTTAATGTCCAGTGTTTGACACCATCAGCTTTCTTGTGCCATTGCAGTGTTGGCTTGCAGCATTTAGCACTGTTAGACTACTGCATAGTCCATGTTATAGAAAGAACTGCTCAACTAAGTAAAGATAAAACAACAGTCAATCAATGCTTTAGGCCATGAAGGTCAGACAGTCTAGAAGTTGGGACATTTCTTAAAGTTTCATCACAAATACTGTCTGATGCTGTGCTGAAACGGCCCTCAAGATTACCATCTCATTAAAGGAAAGTCAAGAGTTACCTGTTTTGCAATGGACAATTTCATCACAGTTACCATCTTCAGAAATCACCAATCAGTGAATTAAATTTTTGTACACATCAAAGCTTCCTTGAGTTTAAGTAGCTGAGTTCAACATCGAGGAGACTATGTGAATCAGATCTTCATAGTCAAATTGCTGCAAATAAACCAATGCTGAGGAAGACCAATGATAAGACAAGAACAGCTTGCCCCCCCAAAAAAATCTGAAAATCAGGACTTTAGTTGAATTAGTCCAAATTTAAGATTTTTGACTCTGTCATGTCTTTGTGAGTCAGTCTTATCTACTCTATGCTTAGGAGGACTACCATTTGTTTTTCAGGCCCTTCAGGGACTATTTCACCAAGAAGGAGTGATAGAGTGCTGCATCAGATGACCTGGCCTCCAATAATCTGACTTAAAGCCAGCTGAGAAGGTTTTTAATGAGTTGGAGAGTGATAGAGAAGCAGTCAACAAGTGGTCAGGTGGTTCATGAAGCTGGCTGCGAGAAAACCAAGAGTGTGCAAAGCACTGATCAATAAATAAACCCTGGATGTTGTACTGGGCTGCTGAAGCTGAGGTAACCGGATATACTAAAGCGGACATCTTGCGAGCCCCAAAACAAAGCCCTGCTGTGGTCCTCCGCTGGTTTAAACAAAGCAATCCCATGCACTTGCACGTGTTATTCTTTCTCGGTATTTTTATTATTTTACAACGTTTCTTACCATTTATTATGCCGTCTTGTGCAGCAATTAACTTACTTACAGAAAAGGGACAGGAAGGAGAACAGAGCCCTTATTATAACCTGTTACTGACAATAATTAATCATTATAATTTATTAAATTCAATATGCTTCTTAATAAATATTTAGACATAATACCTATAATTATAGAATAAGTTATATTTTGATATAAAGCAAATTATTAAGAAGTAAAATGTTCTTATAATGTATAGAGGTGTGTATTTAAATATATAAGACAGATAAGGGTTTTGTGATAAATCCATGTACTTGTATATATATATATTCAGCTGTGTAAAGTACCTTTGTTTAATATTGTAATATGGCATATATTACATTATTTAATAATTAAATAAAAATGTTGTTAGAATAAATGACAGTATTAAAATAAATCCAGTTATAATGTGCCTTCAAGACATCTACATTATATATCAACCCGGTCTCACGGGGATTCGTGAAACTGTCACGTAAGTTTTAGTTTCGGTTTCGTGCGCACCAACACGATTTTCGTCATGTTTTTCGTGCCGCTCACCACGAAATGTTTTTCGCTGTGGTAATCACATCTGAAAGTGGTTTTATACCGGCGGATTCATGACGATCTAAGCTGTCCATCGGCGTATACTGCTTGTGTGATCGCGTTTGCGGCCGCCGGCCGCCGGACATTCTTGAAAATTCCTA
Source organism: Acanthochromis polyacanthus (assembly GCF_021347895.1). NCBI lineage: Eukaryota > Metazoa > Chordata > Actinopteri > Pomacentridae > Acanthochromis > Acanthochromis polyacanthus. The sequence continues at coordinate 31,879,183 of NC_067114.1, read as the reverse complement.
TGCAAATTGGTAGGGATGGGCCGGATATCCGGTTAAAACGGATACTCGTTACGGATAATGCCTGTTTTCCGATTACGAGTATAGTCCGGATAAAGGACGCCACTATCCGTGATCGTAATGAATGAAGTGTTACTCCATATTTGGAAAACTCGCTGCTTCACCTACTTTCTAAGCTCTGTGATTGGTCAGTCACATGCAGCGCCACTCCCTCACCGGGGCTCACATCACCCATGGGCTCATTCTGCTCACAGCACTGTCGGGAGAGGAGCTGCTGTGTGACTCACCGTCTCCGCGTTTCCTTCACTCCACTTTTGCTCGCGTACGCTTTATTTGGTGCTCAGTTTTCTTCAGTTTGCCTCTGTTTTCGCTTTGTATGGTGTCTGTTGGATGTTGGAATGCATACAAGGTGCATTATTTGACAAGGCAGAGTAGCAAATGGCTCGCGTCGGTCACTTTATTGCACCTTTTTCTCCCCTCTCTGCTTTTTCCCCTATCGCGCTGCCATTTCGGTTAGTCAGGGCTATTATTTAAAGATACCCGGTGAAGTTATTTTCTAACGTAAGTGGTGCATTTAACCAGAGCAGTGTCACGAGTGGAGGCTTCTCTCCGGTGTGTGTGTTGTGTGTGTGTTGTGCGTGTCCCGGGGCGCGCTCGAGTTGGAAAACTTTGACGCGGTGCTTTTGTGAGGACGACAGTATTATACAACATACACAACTGAACTGACATTTCCCCGTTTGCAATGAGGTGTGCATAAATCACCAAATTCACCCAGATCATTGACAAAATAAGCCATCTTCAAACCCTTTACACATATTGGAGAACAGATAAAAAGCCAGTGTCGAGCCCTCTTGTACTATACAATGAGTGACACAGAGGGTACTTCAGCTTGTTGTGAACAGGGCAATAGCACTGTCACTCGCAGTAGAAGCAGTGGGAGCACCCATACTGCCCCAACTGGAACTGCCAATGCATCTGGTGATGGATCTCCTCCACCAAAAGTTAGAAAGACCTCAGCAGTATGGGGTTATTTCACTGTTTTTGAAAATGATAATTCCAAAGTCATTTGCAAGCTTTGCAAGAACAAAATAAGCAGAGGGCCAGACCCAAACATTACAATACAACATCCATGCATAATCATCTGTTTCATGCTCATCACATAAAAAAGCCAGGGGAAGCAGCCATGTCCTCCACTTCTCAAGGCTCTGGTGTTCAGATAGGAGCTGCTAAAGGCTCTGCTCCGTCATCCTCACCAATACTCGCTGCATTTTCAGCAAAGCAGCCTTTCGCTGCAAATCATCCCCGATCAAAACAAATTACAGAGTTGATTGGTAAAATGATCTGCCTTGATCTTGAGCCTTACTCTGCAGTGGAGAGGAGAGGTTTCAAATCCCTTGTTGCATATTTAGAGCCCAGGTATAAAATCCCATCAAGACACCATTTCAGTAGAACTGTTGTGCCTGAGTTGTATCAGTCAATGAGAGGGGAACTTGCCCAGTCACTCAAGGCTGCTGATGGAGGTGTTATCAGCCTCACAACCGATCTCTGGACGAGCAACCACAATGCCCATGTATACCTCTGTATAACTGGGCACTGGTGTGAACATGTGGAGGATTCATCAGTGCAGAGGAAAGCAGGGCTGCTAAATGTTGGTGTGCTGGACATTGAGCACACAGCAAACAACATTCTTTGCTGCCTCAAAGACAAAATTAATGAGTGGGCAGAGTTTCTTGGACAGCCTATAAATGTGAAGTTTGTTGTATCGGACAATGCAGCCAACATGGTGAAGGCTTTGAGTGAATTTGGGCATATTCGTTGTGTGTCTCATACACTTCACTTGGTGGTGTGCAAGGCGTTAGAGCAGGACAGGACAGTGACATCCCTTCTGTCCAAAGCCAGAAGCATTTCTGGCTATATTCATCGCTCAAGCAAAGCCAACAACAGACTTCATGAGCTGCAAACACAGTTTAACCTCCCCCAGCACACTCTCATAACTGATGTAAAAAACAGGTGGAACTATACATTTTATATGCTCCAGCGGCTGGTAGAGCAGCGCAATGCTATTCAGATTATGACACAGGAGTCTAACATGGGTAGAGCTCCAACAGTCATCTACCCAAATGAGTGGAGGTTGGCATCAGATATGCTCACTGTTCTGAGTCCTTTTGAGGAGGTAACACAAGCACTCTCAAAGCACAGTGCATCCATCTCTGAGGTTATTCCTCTGCTGCATGGCTTGTGCTCCATCATGAAGTCACATCATTTGAGTGAGCCATGTGCAGCTGGTGAGGAATCCGAGAGTGCCTCTGCCCGTGTCATGGCTGATGATGAAGATCTGGTTGCCCCAGGGCAGCATGACCAGGATGGTGCAGCTGAGTCTGTGGAGAAGTTAGGAGCAGCAGCAAGGAAACTTGCAGCCAATTTGAGCAAAGAACTGCAATGGCGTTTCGAACCCATTTTTGCAAACTCTACATTTCTGCTCGCGACTCTCCTTGACCCTCGATACAAAGCCAGCTGTTTTCCAAGCAGTGTTGATGTGAATGCACTCAAGAGAACATTATGCCAGAGGATGGAGCTCTGTGATCCTGTAGCTGCACCTGCAAGAAATGAAGAGGAGAGAGAGAGACCTACAACTAGCAGCAGCACTTCAGTCCTGTCCTTCCTTCAGAGAAAGAAGTCAGCTACTCCGATGAGGACACAACATTTGCCATCAGGTGATGTGGATGCCTACCTGGCAGATGGAGAGATCACCCTTACTGATGACCCAGTAAAATACTGGTCAGGCAAGCTCCAATGTTGGCCAAGTCTGACAAGGTTTGCACTGCACCTTCTCAGTTGTCCACCTACTAGTGTCCAGTCAGAGCGTGTTTTTAGCACAGCTGGAAATGTGGTTAGTCCACAGCGAGCAAACCTCGACCCTGTCCACGTGGAACAACTGGTCTTCATTAAAGTAAATGAAGATCTAAAAAGCAGCATAGGACTATTTGGTCAGTAGAGAGAACACTTTCCCTCTCACACATTCACTGTCACACAGGAAAACACAAAAACTGTTTTTTTTTTTCTTTAAAGAAAGTTGTGTTGAATATGGCAGCTCTTGTATACAAAAATAACCACTTACTGTTTGCATTGTAATATTTGTTCATTCATTAAAAATATTTAATAAATAATGTCATGGTATGACAACAACAACAAAAAAAATCAAAAATTAAAAACAAGGGGGGAAAAGTTGTTCAGTAAATAATACCTATTTTTTACCTATTTTGCAAATATTCACTAAGCACTTGAAAAATGTTCTGTTCAAGTATATGTAAACTTGTTCTGTAAATATTTATTATTATTACTTTACTATTGTGATCTGAAACATTTAGTTTGACTTCTGATTCTGAAGGTGTTGTGTAAATGTCCATTCATACTACTACTTAACATTTAAAAAAGATTTATGGTTGGAATTAGATGTGTATATATATATATATATATATATATATATATATATATATAAAGAAAAAAAGGAAAAAAAATCAGTTCTAAATATGTTATGTAAACATTATTTCAAACACTTAAGAATGTTCATATTGTGAGTTTTACCATAAACTTGTTCTGTAAATAGTTCCTTTACATTTGTGATAAAAATTTATGAATCTTAATTCTGAGGATGTTGTAAACATTGATACACTTATAGTTATTTATGTTGTGTTTAAACAAATTATGTTCTGTAAATTGTTCTTTTACTTTTGTGATTTAAACATTGATTTGAATCTAAATTTGGAGTTTGTTCTGAAGTTTTGAAATAAACAATAAATGCAGCAACTTATGAGCAATCCACACAAATGTTTGACTAAAAATAATGTACCAATAAAATCCATATATTTCTGGTTAAAATAGACAAACTTCCGGTTTAAACCACGCCCACTTCCGGGTTTGGCCCCGCCCCCTCCGGATACGGATACGGATACAGATAATGTAGGTGAGTGAACAGATACAGATACAGATACAGATAATGGTGTATTCGCTCATCCCTACAAATTGGTAAGTGTACCACCGGCTTATGGTTAGGTTATGGTTAGGTTATGGTTAGGATTATGGTTAGGGTTATGTTTAGGGACGATGTCATGCAAAATATAGCGTTGGATTCGCCGCGGTTTTACATTAAAAATATAATATACACATTCTTTTGAAATACGTTCTGAGTGGCACGAAAAGTCCGCCGTTTAAAATACATTGGTGCGCATTTCGTGGTGAGCGGCACGAAAAACATGACGAAATCGTGTTGGTGCACACGAAACCGAAACTAAAACTTACGTGACAGTTTCACGAATCCCCGTGAGATCGGGCTCTATATATATATGTGTGTGTGTGTGTGTGTGTGTGTGTGTGTGTGTGTGTGTCAGGGTAGAGACTGCGATTTGGTAGAATTGGAGTCTCTACCAGTAGATATTGTGATTGGAGTCTCTACCAGTAGTTTTTGTGATTGTAATCTCTACCAGTAGAGATGGAACTTTAAATCTGACCCCTGACCCTAACCTTAACTGACCCTGACCTTTTAATCTAACCCCTGTCCTGACCCCTGACCCTAACCTTAAAAGTTTAACCTTAGCCCTGACAAATCTCTTTCGGTAGAATTGGAGTTTCTACTGGTAGAGATTGCGATCGCAATCTCTTCTGGTAGAGACTCCAATTGCAATCTCTACTGGTAGAAACTCCAATTCTACCAAATCACAGTCTCTACCATGATATCTATCTATCTATCTATCTATCTATCTATCTATCTATCTATCTATCTATATATCTATATACATACATACATACATGGACATGTAGACCTACAATATATGCAGCTTTATAAAGTAGTTTGTGGAATATTGTAATACTGTGAACATATTAGAAGTTTAAGTTTATTGCATAGCAAAAATAAAATATTATTTGAATTTTAAACAAATCTGTTATTATTCATTTTGCATAACCAGAAAACAGTTTCATTGTGTATATAGTACTGTACAGTACTGATTACTGTAACTAAAGCAAGTGTCTGTTTTTTTATAGTCTAAGTAGTTTGTTAATTTTTTTGCCTAAAGTTGAAGACATCTCTAATTCTTCCCTCTATATTATACACATAATTAAAATAAGCTAAAGACACGCAGAATTTATTTACAAGAAATAATAGTTGAGACTGTTATTAAGCATATAAAACTATATGCTTAAGCCAAAGCCCGGGACTCTGCACTACTGCTTATTGGGGCCCGCAATATGGCTGTTAGCCCAGCCCCGCTTACCTCAAAGTTTAGCTGCCCGCTTAGTCGGATGCAACATCCAGGGTTTATTTATAGATCAGTGGTGCAAAGCCGTTATCAAAGCAAATAGTGACTGCTTTGAAGAATGTACAATTTGAAAAATTTTGCTGTGTTCTCACTTTTTTTTTAACCTAATACAAACTTTCTTTGTAAATCTGTGTACTTTTCCAATTTTGATGGAGATGGATTTGGAGCGTCATATTTTCTTTATCTTGATTTTTTCTTTCTTTTTCCTGAATCTGTCAAATGAAAGACACTGATTCTGGGATTCTGATTCACTAGGATTCAGGACCCAGTTCAGTTGCACAATACACTTCATAGCCTTTAGTTTGACTTTGGTAATCCAGTAGTATACAGTACATAAACAGCCTCTGAATATTTATCAGTTTCCACAGTTACTTCCATGAGGAGAGGACAAGCATGGACAGACTAAACTGCCATGGGCCAAATAATATATAGCTGCTACTGAGACCAATTAGCTGGATATTCCAAACCAGTGCCACCACACTGCAAATGTGACACAGCCAGACACCAGAACTGTTAAGCAGCTGGCGAATGACTGCTTAGCTTAATGTTGGCTTCAAGTGTACTAAACAGAGTGGGGCTCCTTAAGGGGTGCATGTGTGTGTGAGCAGTTGAGTGCCTGTATGTGTGTGGAAAGGGTAGTGATGGTGGTGGTGTACCTCTGTTTACTGAGCACGCTGTCTTCAGAAATAGCCTTTGTCTTCTACTCGGAACAACAGGAGTCATGACAGCCATACGGTCCCTCTGCAGCTGGCTAATTGTGTGCAACATGTCTGTGGAGTCGCTGCTTCAAAACCCCTCCCCACCCCCTTCTTCATCATTGTGTTGATGATAAAAGGAAGGGACATGGTCTTCTGTGTGTAAGGGGTGGATGGTCAGTCAAAGCAATAACCATTTAGCTGTGGTTTGACTCAACCACAAGGTATTATTTTTCTGCTGAAATTCCACATAGCAGTTGCAGAAAATCAGTGGTGGAGGAAGTACTGAAGCTCAGTACTTAAGTAAAAGTACAGATAATCAGCAAAATATATACTTAAGTAAAAGTAGAAGTACTACATTGCAATCCTACTTGAGTAAAAGTAAATAAGTACTTACTTTTAAATGTACTTTAAGTATTAAAAGTAAAAGTACTCATGCAATGGACTGTCACTTAATGTCTATATAGCAATAAATACCTAGTATGGGGCTGTGTTGCCCTGTAGGGTAAAATATTATCAACAGAATTAAAAAAACAGCGTGAAATGTATCACAGAGAGTAAGCATAAGTACACTAATCTTTACAATAAACAAAAGTTGTTGCTGGTAAATATTACTAATGGCATCTGCAGAGGTATAAGAATTATTAGTACTGACATCTGAATTTTCTAATATTGTTAGGCAAAACCAATAGAGAAGACGGTTATTTTTTTTAAATCATTTATTTTATTGTGATTCTATTCAAAGTAAAACACTGGACTCTGTTGGCTACATTATAGAAAAAAAATGTATCCAGAGTTGACATGCCAAAAACTGGGCTAGTAAATGACTAGGGCATTAATCGATGACAATTTTTGTACTGGTAATTAGTTTGACTAATTAGTTTGTGACATTTTAAGAACATTACTTAAATTAAATTATTCCTCACTAACAATTAACTAACAATCTTAGTGCAATAACAAAACAAAGAATTTGAGGACAAAATCTCAAGATTTGGAAAAGACAGATCATGTCACATTTTTCAGTCATTTATCTAATCAAATGGGCTAACTTATTGGCAGATTAATAAACTGTGAAAAAATAAAAATTTAGTTGCCCTTATTCAAACCTCTCTTTTCTTTAGCTTCTGACAGGTCGCGAACATGAGAATTCAATAATGCTTCATCTTAATGCTGGCAAGGTTCATCCATAAACACTGTCCTCTTTTTTCTCTGCACAGCAGTCTTAACATGGCAGTTTCATTGCCATTTGGATTACCAGAACTTTTTGTTCAATTTCAACAAGAGTTGGTTTTCAAAGTTTTTTGAGCCTAGTCTGCCTCTTTTTGAAGAAAAAATCTGCCCGGCTGTGCTAAAAAGTCTTTCACATGCTGCGGAGGCAGGCAGCGGAGTGTTGAGTTTGAGAGACAAGTTGAGAACATTGGGCACTGACTTGAGGACATTCATGGAGGTTGCTGAACTGGCCAGATAGGTGTCCAGCTGTCTTGTGGTTTCTTGAACGTTTCCTTTCATGACATCAAATAAGTCCTCCTCCTCTGACCCTGAATAGCTGCCTGGTGATGGGACTGGGTCCAGATCCATGTGGGCCTTGATGTAGTCCATGCCTATACAAAACAATTTCCAGACAGAATAAAGGAAAAGTGTGAAACCAATAAACATGGGCTGGATGTGTATCCAGTAATTATATGAACATCATGATAACTAGGCCATTTTACTGTTTCTCCTTAGTGACTATTAACACATTTTCGGATCAACTGTTATATCTTACTATGAACAGGATCTGCTTTTCACAAGATTTAATAAATTAATAATAAACTCCCTATGCGAGAGCAATTGAGGAATCATTTCAGCGACTTACCCAATTTAAGCACGTCTGCATTGCTTGTCCATGAGGTGCGAAACTTTGGAAGCAAAATGGTAGCAGCAACAAGTTCAGGGTCAGAAAGCATGTACCCAAATCGTCGCTGTATTCCTTCTTGAAGGGCAGTGATCAGTGGCTGGCAGAACTTAGATGAGTTTTTCAGATGGTCAAGCTGCACATTTAGAAGGGTTATAGTTGGCACTAGCCATCCCATGTGGACATCCTCCTCTGCCTGCAATATGTTGAGTGCCTTGGAGATTGGGCCCATGATTGCAACATATTCAGTCAAGAAAGCAAGTTCTGCGGGGCTGAACCTGTAACACAGGGACAAAACACCAGAATGTAGAATGTCAATAAAAGATCAAAATAGTTGAAAAAGTCTAAGTATATTAGAATATTCTCTATTTGATATTGTTGAAATTATGATTTGGCGTTTGTAATATCAGAAAGTAGTTTATATTGAACATTTCAATATGTAATCTATAAGCATAAATCTGAAAACAACTTTAATTTCACCAATCATGTTTTTACAAGATTATGTGCTTGGCTGTGCAAAATACTTTAATCATGAAATGTTAGTATATTAAATTAAGATCTCATTCTAGAAACATGAAACTGGTGGTTGATAAGATAATGTTCCAAATGATCTAAATGCAGTTAATAATACCCCTGAAACTAGGGGTAGATGGTAAGTTAACCACAATATTACTATACCCATACATGTGCATATGCTCCTAGCCACACTTACATGGGGATTTTAAGTGCAGTGGTCACTGCTCTGATGGCTCCTTCTCCACTCTCTCTAATTATTCGCAGTATCCGTTCAACAGAAAGAAAAATAGAGTTCCATCTTGTGTCAACCGGGCGAATGAGTTGCAGCTTGCACTCCCTCTCAATGACTTCTGCAGCTGTAGAGGAGCGAGAGGTCCTATTCCAAAGGGATGAGCATTTTGCAAAAGCTGCACGACTTATTTTCTTGTAGATGTCATTGGAGTTGGCATTTTGGGCATCAGTTGTTGAGATCAAGTTAAGGAGATGGCACGCACAACGGTGATGCTTTGGAAGCTGATATTCGGCACACTCATCATCTTCTTCATTCATTAAAGATTCCACTTCAACAGCCTGTGTCTCCACTTCAGGATCTTCTTCAGGAACTTCTTCTTCCTTCTCACTGTCATTCACATCTACACAACCCCCTTCAGCAGGACTTTCTTCATCACATCCATAAACCCTGAAGGCCTTAATGAAATTGGAGGCATTGTCAGTTGTAGTTCTGACAATCTTTTCCCGAATATTGTATTCAGTGTGGATGTCATTCAAGGCTTCAGCTAGTACATCATAGGTATGTGATCCTTTCAGTCTTCGACATTCCAGGGCAACAGAACACCTCTTCAGGCTCTCTGGCTCGATCCAGTGGGCAGTAACACCTATGAAGCTTTGACGATGGGCCGTCCAACAGTCTGTGGTTGTTGAGATGTATTTAATGTTCTGCATTGCATTCTTGACTTTTGCTTTCATTTGTACTGTATTTTGTTCTATCCTGTCTCTTAAAGTTGTCCGTGACATCACTATGTAATTTGGCTGAATATGCTGCATTAAAGATATGAATCCAGGTTGCTCCACTACTCCAAAAGGGTGCAAACCCTGGACAACAAAGTTCATTACGGCGACATCTGTGCTCTTCTGAGAAGCTTTTGTGTCTGCCACCACCAGTTTCTGCTGCTTACTCGTTGAAGGACCTTCGCCAACAGACAAGCTTCCCTTCCTTTTAGTAGTCGTTGCTGTCAGGTCATTGTATTGCTGGAGACGTGATCTGTGCCTTCTCTGAAAATAAATCAACAATAATAATATAGTATTAATTAATTAATCTTAATTCTAGGGGTGGGCAATATTACCTAAAACTTATATCATTGTATAATTTTTTGTGGTAATGGTATTGTATCACGGTACTACAAGAATACTCCACTGAAAATATGATTCTACCTCTTTTCACTCCATCAACAATACAGTAGAATATATCCTAACAAACACAAATTAAAAACAAACAGATACAGATTTCCCAGATTCAATATAAACGCTCTCCACCACATAATAATTTTTGGAGCTGTACATCTTATTCTCACAAGTGCACCGTCAGTGAACAGCTGGTGTTATATACAGCTGTCTTTTACAGTCAGTAGATTGCGTTGTGGCTTTCAGTCTGTCTGAAAAAAAACGACGGAGCTGAGTGGCGCTAAAAGTTGTGGGCTCAGACTGACCACACCTTTCTCTGCTAAAGAGCTCATAAGAAAATGCACAGCAATGTTTTACATTAATTGACCGGACAGTGCTGGTCCACAAACTCCCCGATCCGTCCTGATTCATATTAAACATGAACGTTGTAATTGAGACCGATAAATGGCTAATGTGAAACAAACAAGCTTATGCCTGTCATAAATTACGTTCCCTTAAGTGTTTGTTTTTACCACCGACAGGTTAAAATTCTTGTTACTAGGATATGAAAACATTAAAAAGGATTCATAAAGAGACAGGGCTGCTGTTAAAGGGTCAGAATAAAAAGACAAAATAAGACTAATTTTACCTGCACTATCTAGGCATTGAGCAAACGTGCACATTAATACGAATTTCACAACATAGAAAAGCTAGACCCTGTATTACATTGTAAATTACGTCAAGCTAGCAAGCTAATTTACCTCACGTTCCCATGGAAGTTAGCTAAATAATGAAAACACCGTTGTACTCATTTCTGGCCGTTTCTGTATATTAATATGTACTTTGCTAGATTATAGCATTTATAACATGATGTCAGTAAACAAAATTAATATAACTTTGGCTAACGTGTATAATCCCTTGAAAATAACTTTGCATTGCAAGAGTTCCGCTTACCTCAATGTGTTTCTTAAGATTCAAAGGTGAATTTTTGAAAGCCAGCAATTCTTTCCTTTGCGGCAGACAGCTGAGGCATTGGAATATCCACGAGTCCTTCTTGGAATCGATATATCTAAACAATTCCTTTAAATAGGGCCAAGGGTGGCTGGAATCAGTCTCAGTCTCCGTGTCCATGTTCGCACTGCCGCTTCCAAATACATGCTCTGCTGTCACTGGAGGCCGGGATAACAGAACGTGATTGGTTCAAACTTCCGAGGCAGCGACCATAGTCTATGAATGCATCCAATACTCTTTGTGAAGACATTTGGCGACTAATCAATTATAAAATGTAACGAGGTGCATTTTGGAAATGTCGTGAAGTAGAAAGTACAGATAATAACTGCAAAATGTAGTGGAGTAAAAGTCAAAAGTATACTCTATATTTTTTACTTAAGTAAAGTACAGATACGTGAAAAATGTACTTAAGTACAGTAACGAAGTATTTGTACTCCGTTACATTCCACCACTGCAGAAAATATTGGTAGAAACCTACAGTTTCAACTGGTATAAAACATAGGCTGTGACCACAGTCACCTTCCTATTTGCTATATTGTGAACTCTATTGGCCTTCCAACAATAGAACAAAACTGTGCTTGAGCAAAATGATGATGTATCTAAAATCTAACTGTACTAGTAAAAAAGGATTTGAGTTTTTGCTACCTCAGCTCATTTTTTTTGATAAGTTAATTTCACTAACTATTCAGTTCAGTCAAAGTCAGTCAGGCAACACAGACTTCCTTGTTCATTCAATTATGTATGAGCAGCCCATGAAAAGATGCACTTGAAACCCCATGCAGCCAACATGGGGTTGCCCCTGCAACAATGCAAAACAGTACAAAATGTACTTCCGTGTTTTTTTTGTTTTTGTTTTTGTTTTTGGTGTTCTGGAATTAAAACTCGAGATGTTACTGATTAACTGTTAATTGATTAATTGCCATAAATCATTTAAATAGTAAAAATACATATTACTTGATAAGGCAGAAGATGAGGGACATGCATGTCAGGATGTTTTCCAATATGCTTACTTGTCTGTACTTGTAGACATAATGCATTTCACACCAATCAGTGGCAATGGCTGAGGAGAAAACTCTTGTCATTGTGTCACCGAATGTAGTTTGTATTTTTTTAAGGTGAGAATGTAGTTACTTAGAAGGTTAAATCAGTGGTTGAATTATCACGATAGAGCCTACTTGAAAACTGGTCACCAAAGTTTCTTTTTTGACAAGTAATTTTTGTTCTCACCACACTTTTATTCTGCCTCTTTCCCAGGCAACAGCTATTGAGTCTGCAGTGCCATTTGTAATTGAAAGTCTGAAACATTTTGTGTGCAAAATTAGAGTGTTGTGTTGCTACACAACATGGAGATCCATTCACAGGAATCTCAAATCCACTAGAAGAACAAAATCTCACAGGATTAGGAGTGGATGATATCCATGGTTGTACAGTTTCAGCAGGCTCAACAGTCATATGTGGCAGTCTTTTCGTATCATATCTGTGGATGATGTCAGTAACATTGAGTAAAACACATACACACTTCACTTGTAAGTGTTCCCCATAAAGCACAGATGCAGAGAGGTGATTTCTAAATCCTAGGATGTCCACAGAAAAAAAAACAGTCCTGTGCAAATCAGGCTGAAGATGGTGAACGTGATGAATAACCTAAACCCCCTCCGAATGTTTAGCAGTCAGTATTTACCTTTATGTTAGTATTATCTCAGAGCACATCTAAAATGTTAAAACTGTGCTCGTCATCTATCTGGCCTTGTTTTTTTTTGTGGTTTTTTTTGCATAGTTTGTATTTGGAGAGCAGGCCATTAATTCAATCAATCAATCAATCAATCAATCAATCAATCAATCAATCAATCAATCAATCTTTATTTGCATAGCACTTTTCATCCAATGAAATCGCACCACAAAGTGCTTCACAACATTAAAACATTGAAAAACATTGAAATAAAAACAAAAAAATCTTTCCCTTGTTTGTAATAACCACACCCGCAGCTATTATCACAGTCCCAGCTTTTAACTGACTACCACTTTTGTTTGAGGAAACTTGGTAGTTTCCTTCTCACACAAACAGCTGCTCTTGGCAGATTTACAGCTGTGCCATATTTTTTCCCCCTTTTTTAACATCTGACCTTACTATACTAGGAGGGACATTTATTGCCTTGAATGCTCTTCTGTCCTTCTCCTCTGGTACTGTTCAACAACCTTGTCTCAGATTTGTTCCTTTGTCTTCATGATGTTTTTTGCCAGAAAACTGACCTCACAGACACAAGCCAAAATCGCTTGTTATGGCATGATTAAACACACACGCTTGTGTCAGTATGTTGCGGTCAATAGGTAGTATTTTATTTTCATTATGCACTAAATTTAGATCTACGATAGTTATTTTTCTTGAGTTGATGTGCTGTGGATAAATATTAACTACAAATACATTCTTGGTGTGCTTTTTCTTATGTGAAGTGTAAAAAACATACAAACAAAAGAAATAAAGATAATCATACAGCATAACCACAATTATCTGACAGGAGAGCAGGAGTTAGAGGAAGGAGAGGAATAAAAGAAATTCCATGAAATAACCACTAAAGGAAAAATTAAAATGGTCTTCAAGAACAAAGTTATTAACAATGTGTTTGTCTGGCTGCCAGTGTCAGAAAAACACAAGGTGGAGAAAACATTTTCCTTAGCAAACTAAGGAGGAGGCAATAAAGAGGAAGAGAGACAGCAAGAGTGTCTGGCCGCTGAGGCTGCTGGTGGGAATGCACCAGCATCATGTTTAACCTTCAGACTAACAATACAATAGAATGATCAAAGCCAATGACCTACTTTCCCTTGCCTAATTCAATCTTGCCTAAATTTACCTTGAGGCAAAGAAAAGGGATTCCCGGAAAAGGAAGGAATCCCGGAGGAGCAAGTGTGGTGTTGTGGAAGATGCTATAAACATCAATAGTGGGTGGAATAAAAAAACAAATGTGACACAGGTAGACCCTCCCCACCTCACCCCAGCCCTTTATTGTGATATTCATCAAACATTAACTGTGAGGACGAATACCACGGAGAGAAATATTGCGCTTGGAGAACAGTCATGATGAAAAGCCCCCAAATGCATCTGACAAGGAGTAAATATTGAATTGAAAGATAAACAAGGTGAATGCCCTTCATTATTCATGCCAATGGGGAGACAAAGGAATGTGAGAGTGTGGAAAACAACATACTTTATCTGTCTGGTTCTGTCCTGAAGCACCCTCCCAGACATGCTGGAGAGGGGGTCAAGGCAAATTCAATTTGTGCTGTTTCACTGTTTAACTACACCCAACAAAAAGAACATCTGTGTTTCAACATTATCTCAAATGATCAGTTTTCAATTCCTACTGAATGACAGTAACAAACACACACACACACACACACACGTTTGTACTTCTATCTTAGTGAGGACATCCATAGGCGTAATGCATTTCCTAGAGCCTTACCCTAACCTTAACCATCACAACTGATTCCCTAAACTTAATCCTTACCCTAACCCTAACCAAACCTCAATTCATACCTGTTCTCTAAAAACAAGTCTTCACACTCAAACATGGCTGTTTCAAAGTGAGGACCGGCCAAAATGTCCTCACTTTGTAAAAATGTCCTCACTTTGATAGTTAAATGCAGAAATTGGTCCTCACCATGTAGCAAGTACAAGAACACACACACACAAAATAGAGTTTTTGTGTCACACCCGCCTGTACCCCGAAGGATAGCTGGGATTGGCTCCTGCCACCTGCAACTCTGAACAGGAGTGGTAAAAAATGGATGGATGGATTAAAATGCACAAGAATATTTTATATTTTAAATGTTATTTTTTACACAGTGATTTCTGTAATGTTTTACTTTAAAATGTCAGCAGAATTATTCATTACTCAATTCAATTCAATTTTATTTATATAGCGCCAGTTACAGTCAAATTGTCTCAAGACGCTTTACAAAACCCATATGCCTGACCCCCAGAGCAAGCCCAAAGGCAACAGTGGCAAGGAAAACACCCTTTTAACAGGGAAAAAAAACAGTTAAGAAATGTCAGCTAAGATTTATCTGCGAGCCAGATGGAGTCATTAAAAGACCCACATCTGGCTCGCGAGCCATAGGTTGCTGACCCCTGGTCTAATGTCATCCATGATTGGCTATGAGGGAAGCAAACTGGCCTGCTACCTTAAACCTAAAAGGTGCAATACACCATATTTAGCATTAAGTATAGCTACAATCTTCTATGTAAAGATAAAGTCGAGTAATCATGTCTTTAGCAGAGAATGAAATCATCCACTACAAACAGACTGAGCACAATACAGTACAATACAATACTGTGTTTAGCTGTGGCCCTAAATAAATACAGAAATTTTAAAACAAAGGATTTCATTTAGGTCATTTACCTAATGTATGTGCATTTGTCTCATTTCAGCTCAGTGCAACAGTTTCTATTCCTTTGCTTTTTTCTCTCCACCTACTTACATTACTTCTCAAAAGTTTGATGTCACTTAGAAATATCCTTATTTTTGAAAGAAAAGCAGTTTTTTTCAATGAAGATAACATTAAATTAATCAGAAACACAGCCTGGACATTGCTAATGTGGTAAATGACTATTCTGGCTGGAAACGGCTGATTTTTAATGGAATATCTACATAGGGTGCAGAGGAACATTTCCAGCAACCATCACTCCTGTGTTCAGATAGTACATTGTGTTAGCTAATGGTGTTGAAAGGCTAACTGATGATTAGAAGACCCATGTGCAATTAAGTTAGCACATAAATATAAGTGTGAGTTTTCATGGAAAACATGAAGTTGCCTGGGTGACCCCAAAGTTTTGAACGGTCATGTACATATTTGTGTTTATTTGCACAAACGGGTCCTGTACAGTCCATTCAACTGTGAAAACAAGGGAACAGACACAAACAGAGTGGAACAGACACGAGCAGAGAGTGAAGGAAGGACTAATAGCATCACTTAAGTTGACAAAAACTGACTATAGTCATTCAATGTGTTTTACAATGCGTGAGCTAATAGTGGGGACTCGGTTATTTTTTGTTTTCTCTTGTGTACACAGTCTGTCTGGTTGTAGAGAAAATGCAAAAGCAGAGGAGAGGTGCAGTGACATGTTTTGGTCTGAGATGCTGAAAAGTTTGCCGGTTTTTATTGAGGTTTTTATTTTGTTTTTTAATGTAAAATGAGTAGTGAATCATTAATTTTTAACTGAGTAGGATAAAATAATTTAATAGCTGTGTGGCTATTAGGAAGGCAGCGTTGCTTGATTGGTCATCCATCCATCCATGATCCACACACAGCTCAATCCTCATTAGGGTTGCTGGAGCCCATCTCAGCTGACCCAGGGTTAAGGCATGTCAATTTGGCCATGAATTTTTGTATAAATAAATTCATGGCCAACTTAAAATTATGAGTGGAAGGGCTGCCTTAAAATTTTGAGCTAAGTCAACAAACTTACACACATGGACAAAATTGTTGGTACCCCTCAGTTAAAGAAGGAAAAACCCACAATTCTCACTGAAATCACTTGAAACTCACAAAAGTAACAATAAATAAAAATTTATTGAAAATTAAATAATCAAAAACAGCCATTAGTTTTGAATTGTTGATTAACATAATTATTTAAAAAAACAAACTAATGAAACAGGCCTGGACAAAAATGATGGTACCTCTATAAAAGATTGAAAACTATTTGACCAGAGTGACATGATTAACTCAGATGTGTCATTTAATTGACATCACAGGTGTTTCTAAACTCATAAGCAGTCAGTCTGCCTATTTAAAGGGAGACAAGTAGTCACCTTGCTGTTTGGTGAAAAGGTGTGTACCACACTGAACATGGACAACAGAAAGCGAAGGAGAGAATTGTCCCTGGACATCCGAAAAAAAATTATAGACAAACATCTTAAAGGTAAAGGCTATAAGACCATCTCTAAACAGCTTGAAGTTCCTGTGACAACAGTGGCTCATATTATGCAAAAGTTCAAGACCCACGGGACAGTAGCCAACCTCCCTGGACGTGGCCGCAAGAGGAAAATTGATGACAAATTGAAGAGACGGATCGTTCGAATTGTATCCAAAGAGCCCAGAGCAACCTCCAAAGAAATTAAAGGTGAACTCCAAGGCCAAGGTACATCAGTGTCAGATCGCACCATTCGTCGTTGTTTGAGCCAAAGTGGACTTCATGGGAGACGACCAAGGAGGACACCACTGCTGAAAAAAACTCATAAAAAAGCCAGACTGGAATTTGCAAAAATGCATGTTGACAAGCCACAAAGCTTCTGGGAGAATGTCCTTTGGACAGATGAGACCAAACTGGAGCTTTTTGGTAAGGCACATCAACTCTATGTTCATAGACTCAAAAACCAAGCATACGAAGAAAAGAACACTGTCCCTACGGTGAAACATGGAGGAGGCTCAGTAATGTTTTGGGGCTGCTTTGCTGCATCTGGCACAGGGTGTCTTGAAAGTGTGCAAGGTATGATGAAATCTGAAGACTATCAAGGCATTCTGGAGAGAAATGTGCTGCCAAGTGTCAGAAAGCTTGGTCTCAGTCGCAGGTCATGGGTCTTCCAACAGGACAACGATCCAAAACACACAGCCTAAAAAAAAACCCAAGAAAGGCTGAGAGAAAAGCGTTGGACTATTCTAAAGTGGCCTTCTATGAGCCCAGATCTGAATCCCATTGAACATATGTGGAAGGAGCTGAAACATGCCATTTGGAGAAGACACCCATCAAACCTGAGACAACTGGAGCTGTTTGCTCATGAGGAGTGGGCCAAAATACCTGTTGACAGCTGCAGAACGCTCATTGACAAATACAGAAATCGTTTAATTGCAGTGATTGCCTCAAAAGGTTGTGCAACAAAATATTAAGTTATGGGTACCATCATTTTTGTCCAGCCCTATTTCATTAGTTTGTTTTTTTAAATAATTATGTTAATCAACAATTCAAAAGTGATGGCTGATTTTGATTATTTAATTTTCAATCAATTTTTATTTATTGTTACTTTTGTGAGTTTCAAGTGATTTCAGTGAGAATTGTGGGTTTTTCCTTCTTTAACTGAGGGGTACCAACAATTTTGTCCACGTGTGTATTTTGTTATCTTGATTAAATGTCTCTTGTTGGATCAACACTTTGTGTGAGTTTAGTTAACTTGGAAGTGTTAATTTATTGAACTCTTTCGGGTAGTTGTTTGAACTTGCAAATCTATTTTAGGTCAATTAAAATAGTGAGTTGTGTGAACTTTTGTATTTGAATTGAGTCAACTGTTTAGGGTAGTTATTTGAACTTGTAAATGTAATTCAGGTTAATGAAACAGGTCTGTTCACATGATTTAAGTTAAAAAATTTACTGAACTTAAATATTCATGTTAACATAACTGAAGTGGTATGTTGTGTTATGTTTGTCTCAGTACATTCAAATTTGTACATTTACACAACTCCATTTCTATTTGTTAAACTACAATACCTTTGTCAAGATGTCCAAAAAAATTACCTAATCATTCCAAATTGTGTTGAGCAAACCCCAATTAAAAAGATCAACTAAAACTGATTTACCAAAATAAATGTTACAGTAACCTATACATAATTGGGGCACGCTAGTTTTTGAGACTGTTGTGAAGCATGGAGATATGAGATCCCAGAATCAGTCACAAAGGGGAGACTCTGACAGAACAACAGCTAAATAAGGGAACATTGTGATATTATAACCTGTGATTTAGGATCAGATTATGCCATAACGTAATGAATGTGTTTGAACTAACCAAATGTCTATTTCTTACATTCTTTAATGTTGAAACAGTGTAGAAATCAGAAGCGTGACTCACTGTGAAAACTGATGTTTTTGATAGATTTGACTAAAATAAGGAACTTATGCTTTATGAAATGGGAATGCTTTTAAGAGTTTTGATTACTATTAAAGTGAGATGTTTTAGAAAGAGGTTTGACTACTGTTAAAATAAGAGGGTTTTAACCTGGTAATGAGGTGAGAAGTCATGAGTTAAGTGAACTAGGGTCAAATGTTCACCGTAAAGATTGCTAAACTCAAAATAGATTGGGTTTTTTTAATAAGTCTGTACACATTGTCCAAAAGATTGCAAAATGGGATGCCAGCGACAGTTAGAGGCTGACATCCGCTTTTCCATTTCCTGATCAGGAGCCTGTGCTGAGTTGCAGACAGGAGAGATCGGGGGGGGGGGGGGGGGGCAAGATGGGCTGTCTGGACAGTCCAAAACAGATAGTTTCAGTTCCTTAAAAGTGGGGGTGATCATGCGGTGACATCGGTCAGTGTATGGGGCAAGTGTGCGAGTTGGGAGGGGGTAGAGATGAAGTTATTGCTCAAGTTAATTTAGTATGAGATCATGGAGTCATGGCATATGCATAAGGTTCAGTAAACTATAAATTGCATCTGATTGAGACGCAAGTTGGGAGTCGTTGGGTGATAGTCCCTTGATGCAAACCAGGGTAGAAATGCCCTGAGCTAAGGGGATTTTACCATGTAACTCGGACAGGGATTCAACATGATCTGCAAAGGAATAACTGTTCTGATGGAATTATGGACCAAAGTACTGCGTTTCCTGCAGTGTTGGAGGATTACTGAACTGTGATCTGGATATAACACTGACTGATAGAACATTACTGAACTCTATTTTCCATGTGAGGAATACTGGACCAAACAACAAAAATGGATATATGCAGATCTAAATCTGGTCCGGACCCCCGTCCACTTCCCCCTGGGGCCCGGCGGGTCTCAAACACTTGTCGGGTCTCAGGTGAGCAGCCGGGTGTGGCCACACCGTGACTGCTCTCCCTCCAAATTATGTAATCTGGGTGATTATTGCTTCTCTTTTATGAAAGCATAGTTCCACTTATGAGTCGTGTTAAACAATTGAAAGAATAGTGATGTTTGATTAACTGTCTGATGATTAAGAGCTATTGCTATGCCCTTGCTAAAATATAATAAACATTTATTCTGCAATTTAAGACAACAAATTGCAAGTGCTATTTTTATCCCTGAATGAATACTTATACATCTAGCTCTGGATGTAAAAAGTCAGATTACTGCGTGCATAACAATAGCAAAGGTTCTGAAAGGTTACCTAGTCATGGGGGGCAGGTTGGGCCTATATAAACATATCCTAGAGGTTGTCTATATGTCCATAACCTCTGAATAAACCTAGCAACTTAACAAGTGCCAGATCTATGAGAGGAAAAGCTGCCGTTAACAGGCGTGTCTAGTGATTAAGTTTAACTTTACCGAAGTGGCTACTCGGTTAAATTAATTATCAGAGGAAGCAGGGATAGGCGTCTGGATGAAGGCAGTGAGACAGCTAGGTGAATTTTCCTCGTCTACCAGCTTAACAGTTCTGCAGCATCCCTCTGAGTAAGATCTCAGGGGGCAGTAGAACCAGACCTGAAGGATGGAGAGCTGGTCCAGTGATTCCCTGACAGCTGAATAAGTTAATTAGGGGGTCACTGGCCCTGAGGATCGACAAGACACCCATGACAACCACCAACTAACATCTAATCAATGTCACATTTATTGATTCATCTTGTCATTTCTCATGTACGATCTAAACCAATTCCACATCACTAAATTCTTGTGAGGCTGAATGCTTAATATTTCACCACTGTCGTGCCAACTGGTACCTTGAATCAATGTACACTGACAGTCATTAAAAACTTTGAGACCATATTTTTCAACATAATTTTTATTTTGAAGCCCGAAACTGGATTTTCTTCATATGAATCATTTGTTTAGCATATTGGTATACAGAAACAAAAATCTAAAGTTTCAAGAATGATTTCAAAATAAAGAATTTCACAAAAGAAAACGGCACCTGCCAAACACAAAGTCACAACAGTCAATACCGAGTATGGCCTCCATTTGCTTCGATGCAGACAGCAATCCGTCGGCGCATGCTTTGGACCAGGCTTCTGATTGTGGGTTGGGAACAGCCCATACGCCTGGCTACATCACTGTAGCTCAAACCGGCCTCCACCATACCCAGTGCCCGGAGACCTTGTTCATGTGATAGACGCGGCATGATGCTGTTCACTGGACTAACAATGGTGGCCTTTTTTGGGCCTTTATATAGGCCTTCAAAACCCATTCTCACATTGTGCAGATACTCATTGAGTATTGCTTGGTGTGTATTTGGTTCACTTTTGCAAAATGACCAACCCATGTGCAATGAATCATGACAAAATGACAACTCATCATTATCTCAACTACCAGGACACTAGATCATCAGTAAATCCACAATGAATAATTACAACCCCCCTACAAGTAGGATTCTGCGTACATTTCTACCTCAAAGTTTCTATTGACTGTAGCGATATTGCCTTATTAAACGGTAATTTAATAAGTATGCACTCGTTGATTGTAGTTTTATTAATCGGGGCACCACCCGGAGTTTAATCTACCGGGAAATTATTAATCAATCTTAATAAAAATATTATTAATGGATTGAAAATTTTGATTAGTTAGTCAGTCTAATATCTGAGTGTCGAGAATCCTCGAAAAACATTGACCCCAGTCAACACATATAAACGCAAAAGAGACTGTAATTGTGGTTTAAATGAAAGATATTTATTGACTAAAACTAATAACAAAACAGTGATTAATACAGTAATAAGTATAATAGGTGTGTGTGTGTGTGTGTGTGTGTGTGTGTGTGTGTGTGTGTGTTAATTATTCAGATTTGCATTTCTAACTAGGATTATGGACTGAGTAATCAGACCGCTGACGGTATGACGAGATGATTAATAGTTTGGAAAATGAACGACTGATAAGTGACTAAACGGAGTTATTAAAAGAGGACTTTGGAAGCTATTTAAGGAAGATTTCAAGCTATTTTGAGACGTCAACCCAATAATTCAGATCACACCAATGTGTTTGCTGGCTTACTTTGTCGGAGAATGGGTCGCTCAGAGGTTCCGGCTGGGACTGCGTTGCGTCTTGAATGGACCTACTCTACAGGTCGGTAGATTCTCCGGCCGTGAAGTCTGTCGCTATGGCAACATCTTGGCATCCTGCCTGCTGATGCTTTTGAGCGCCTCTGGTTCGGTTCGGGCCAGCTGGGTGGATCTCAGCAGATGGTGGAGAGCACGCAGGAATCGTTCGTCTTTCTCTGGGGTTGACTTGACGAAAAAATAGCTTGATAAACGAAACAAAACCGCAGGCTCTTGTCTATCTCTGCCGGTAATTTTGGCTGTAGAGCAGATAGGTAAAGAAGCCTCTATAAAACTGTTGGAGCCGTGAAACGGAATCAAAATAATTCTTGATTAAAAATAATTGTCGTCAAACAAAAATGGACTTGATTTGTTTAAGTAGTGAGCGAATATATCTATTCTTTGATTAAAAGGAAAAATTGATTAAGAGTCGTGGTTAACAGAGGCCTGCTCGGTCACCAGGATGAGCTTAGAATAAAGAGAACAAAAGAAAAGTGAAGGCACCAAAGAAAAAAAAACAGAAGAATCGCTCGGACGTAGGTTCTAGTTAAAAGAGTTAGTAAGAAGAAGAATGAGCAACGTAAAATGGCTGGTTTTAAAGATTTTCTCTGAGAAGGGGTGGAGGGCTGTCGGCTGAGGCGCGCCTCCCACTTTGGCTCAGAGGGGAGAGACGAAACCGGATCAAATAATGATTAAAAATATTAAAACGCGCAAAAAGAACGATCTGTTTACTCCTCCATGGTCCTTACAATATAATTTAAACAATCAAAGATAAAATAAACTGATTATACAAGCTAGTCTAAGAATATGTGAGTTCTAGTTTCTATTTTATATGTTCGTGTGCATTCTAATGGTTATTATATGTATCACAGGGAAGACATGGTAACATACGTTCATACAAGGCAGAATAAAACAGTTTTCACTTCTTTGAAACCTGGATAAAGCAAAGTTTTTATAGTTAATAACGTGAGAACCTCGATAATGTCATGGCATTCCGACGTCAATAGGGGGCAATGTTGAGCTGTGGAAGCAAAATGTACTGTTCATGAGCAACACAATAGGTTTGATAACTTTCGATCTAAACCAGCTAGAAAAACGGGAGTTGGTTCAAAATGCATGTTGACATCTCACTATATCTTTTGTAAACACAGAATAACAAAAATAAATTTCTGAATATGAGTTTTAGAAGTTCTGTGGCTGAACAAAGGAGAAAGTCTCTGCTGGCCTTTCAGAGGTGAGAAGCAGATCATTAGAATATTTATGATCCTGCTTATATATACAGTCTTATATTCAGACTGTATAACACTACTGTGTAGTTGTTATTATGTGCAATATTTATTATCTTGTTCTTGCACTTTCGTGACTTTTGCACTCCTGTTTTTTGTTTTTGTTTTTGTTTCTAAGAGCCCTGTAATGTTAAATTTCTCCTTTGTGAGATTAATAAAGTCTATCTTATCTTATCTGATGGCAGACCGGGAGAGCAGCAGACATTTAGTTCATCAAAGCACTTTCCAGAGTTGCAAACAACAGTTCCTTAAGAAGGTGTGAAAGTTCTGTCGGTGTGGACCACAAACATTTAAATGGTAATTAAACTTAAAGGTGTTAGCAGTCCTCTGCAAAAAGGGTCTGTATGTGAAGTTAAAAATACATGAAAGCATACATGTCCCAATTCAATACAGAAATAGTGATAGCCTGCAAAAAGGAGTCTCTTAAGCAATGTCAGAGGTCGTCATAAACATGAATCAGGGGTGTCCTGGTGAATGGTACAGATGTCTCTGAATCGCATCTGGGATGATACAGGGCTCTCTCTGGTCATAAAAAAGCACTTTGGGCTCTTAGTCTTGTTTGTTTAAGCTTTCTGAGAGGAGAGAGTTTGTTGTTATCTGAGGAGGGGACTTCCTGTGGAATGTTCGGGTCACTTAAACCTGGATCTCACTACATGACTGTCAGTATAAAATGCAAAATATGAGAAAAAAACGAGAACGTGCAAATATGGAAAACAGACAGCAAACTTGGATTAAAGTGACTTCCGCGTCTGCTTAATTATGTGACAGCATCAGACCAAAACAAACATTTAAACAAATAAAAACAAACAGTTTCAGAGCTCTAATGTGCAGCTGGGAGTTAGAAATAAGCCACAAGAACTTCAGTATATATTTTAACTCTCAGACACGTGAGCAAAACAAGAACTTCAGTTTCAGTTTTAACTCTCTGATACGTGACAATAGTCATCAGAACACAGTCTTGACTCAAAAACATTCATCATGCCTTATTAATGCATCAGATATGTGATGAGGAACACTCCAGTGAGATGTTCATCAGTGATGAGTCTGAACCTGAAGAACCACCCAACAGAAAACTGGACCATAGTGATGATGATGACTCTGTTTCAGCTGATCTTCACAAGGCTAAGGATTCATTCAGTTTGACACTTTTGTTCAGACATGAGGTGAAAGCATAGATGTTGATTTTTACCTTCCACAGTCTCGGCGAACAGCTCTCGCCTTCTTCAGAAGAGTCTCACTGACAGTGTGTGACTGGTCAACCGACAGGTTTTGACAGCCGGCATATGCAGCGTGCCCAGTAGAGTTGCCAGACCACGCCCATGCTGTAATGGCATGACGTGGTGAGCTCAACAACCCAACCACCCCACCAGGCATACTGTGATCCCCGCCGTCCTCTTTCCTCTGGAGTAGAGTGTCCTAGGTGTGGGAGAGCACCAAGCCCCCCACCTCCTCCCTTTCCATGGCCCTTTCCACACGTCACATGATCTCCATGGCCTCCTTAATCCAGCGTTTGTGTTTGTTGTCTTCGGTTCAGATGACTTATACTCCGTCCCAGTCCGGCGGTTGGCCCGGCAGATCGACCAACTCTACTGGGCACGCTGCATATGCCGGTGTCAGATAGAAAATTGACCCCCATGGAAAAGTGACCCGCGGGTCACTTTTCTATTATAGAATTCTGACCCCCCCTAAGGAAAAGTGACCCACCCCCAATTATTCTGTAAAAAATTATTTAAACACATGAAAATTAAAATAATATTATTGTGTTTTACAAATACATGATATTTTTCAATATTGCAATAATAATTATATATAATAATAATATATAAGATTATAGGAAAAATCATGAGGGCCAATACTTTATAGCATATCAGAGAGACTGGATGAAAACTTTACAACACATTATTGAAAATAATGATTTTATTTACAAATTCATTGTATTTACATTAAAATAAAAATAATCCTGAGGTCAATATTCTATAGCATTGAAAAGTGACCTGGGTTACAAAACATTAAATAAATAGCATAACACATAGTGGGGTCATTATTCTATAACATGGAAAAGTGACCAAGGTTACAAAATATCACATATAACTAGCATAATACATAGTGGGGTCACTATTCTATAGCATGGAAAAGTGACCTAGGTCATCAAGTAATATAAACACAAGTTTAAATACTTTATTCAACTTACCCTGGCTACTTCTGGACTGTTGAGAAAAGCACATATACCTACTAAAGAGGTGTAATCTAAGACATACATTTTCTGTCCTTTAAGATTAACTCAAATACCCTATGATATTGTCATATTTGCAGATTTTCAAATTAATATGGATTAATCTGATATATATATATATATATATATATATATATACAGTGTCTTGCGAAAGTATTTGGCCCCCTTGAACTTTTCAACCTTTCGCCACATTTCAGGCTTCAAACATAAAGATATAAAATTGTAATTTTTTGTCAAGAATCAACAACAATTGGGACACAATCGTGAAGTGGAATGAAATTTATTGGATATTTTATACTTTTTTAACAAATAAAAAACTGAAAAGTGGGGTGTGCAATATTATTCGGCCCCTTTACTTTCAGTGTAGCAAACTCACTCCAGAAGTTCAGTGAGGATCTCTGAATGATCCAATGTTATCCTAAATGACTGATGATGATAAATAGAATCCACCTGTGTGTAATGAAGTCTCCGTATAAATGCACCTGCTCTGTGATAATCTCAGGGTTCTGTTTAAAGTGCAGAGAGCATCATGAACACCAAGGAACACACCAGGCAGGTCCGAGATACTGTTGTGGAGAAGTTTAAAGCCGGATTTGGATACAAAAAGATTTCCCAAGCTTTAAACATCTCAAGGAGCACTGTGCAAGCAATCATATTGAAATGGAAGGAGTATGAGACCACTGCAAATCTACCAAGACCCGGCCGTCCCTCTAAACTTTCACCTCCAACAAGGAGAAGACTGATCAGAGATGCAGCCAAGAGGCCCATGATCACTCTGGATGAACTGCAGAGATCTACAGCTGAGGTGGGAGAGTCTGTCCATAGGACAACAATCAGTTGTACACTGCACAAATCTGGCCTTTATGGAAGAGTGGCAAGAATAAAGCCATTTCTCAAAGATATCCATAAAAAGTCTCGTTTAAAGTTTGCCACAAGCCACCTGGGAGACACACCAAACATGTGGAAGAAGGTGCTCTGGTCAGATGAAACCAAAATTGAACTTTTTGGCCACAATGCAAAACGATATGTTTGGTGTAAAAGCAACACAGCTCATCACCCTGAACACACCATCCCCACTGTCAAACATGGTGGTGGCAGCCTCATGGTTTGGGCCTGCTTTTCTTCAGCAGGGACAGGGAAGATGGTTAAAATTGATGGGAAGATGAATGGAGCCAAATACAGGACCATTCTGGAAGAAAACCTGTTGGAGTCTGCAAAAGACCTGAGACTGGGACGGAGATTTATCTTTCAACAGGACAATGATCCAAAACATAAAGCCAAATCTACAATGGAATGGTTCACAAATAAATGTATCCAGGTGTTAGAATGGCCAAGTCAAAGTCCAGACCTGAATCCAATCGAGAATCTGTGGGCAGAGCTGAAGACTGCTGTTCACAAACACACTCCATCCAACCTCACTGAGCTCCAGCTGTTTTGCAAGGAAGAATGGGCAAGAATTTCAGTCTCTCGATGTACAAAACTGATAGAGACATACCCCAAGCGACTTGCAGCTGTAATTGCAGCAAAAGGTGGCGCTACAAAGTATTAATGCAAGGGGGCCGAATAATATTGCACGCCCCACTTTTCAGGTTTTTATTTGTTAAAAAAGTTTAAAATATCCAATAAATTTCATTCCACTTCACGATTGTGTCCCACTTGTTGTTGATTCTTGACAAAAAATTAAAATTTTATATCTTTGTTTGAAGCCTGAAATGTGGCGAAAGGTTGAAAAGTTCAAGGGGGCCGAATACTTTCACAAGGCACTGTATATATATATATATATATATATATATATATATGTATATATATATTGTAGCAAGACTGCAAAGGCCCTGGAATTCCTGAGCTGATCAAAACTCAGATAAGCTCTCCCTCTCTCCAGCACTGACCAACACCCATCTCTATAGGAGGATTGAGACATTTGTATTTCTGTAGGTTTTCATTCACAGAAGGATGGAGCTCCTGTGAACATTTAAACCCCTGGAATAACTTCTTCTTTTTAAAAGACAATGACTTTCAATTATATGCTATGGATGTTTGTTTAATGAATTTTCATGCTAAAATCCCTTTTCAGCTTTAGGAGACCCTCAGCCGGAGACGTCTCTGCCTTCCACAGATCAGATAACAAGTCGTAAAACTTTATGGCTGAAGGCTGGAGTCACCCTCTCTCTCTCTTTGACTGAAACAAAGAGACTGGAACTGAACTTACGAAACCTTGCCAAATTAATATTTCTGGAATGTATTTTTGGTTTACAGAATTACCAACGTCAATGGAAATCATTCATTGTTAACATATCCGAAAATCACGATTCTATCTTTCACAGAAGCTGATTTATTAATTTGTGAGGTTTAATCTGATTCCTTCTTTATTACTCCATTTAGGTTGAATGATGACCATTGTATTTACCTGTTACCAAATCTATTACTTGTTGTTATATTTTCACTGTGATACATATTTTTAATGTCATAAACATAAACATATAGTTATGAATGAAATGATTCACATCATATGAACATATGTATTAATCTACACATGTTTCACTTTCACACAACTGAATATGGTGGGATAGACAGATCGTGTTTTGCGCGTTTAATATCATATTTTAATCCATTCTGGATTCCTCTTTCTTCTGTACTCTGTGAGAACAAAGAGATTCCAAATTCCACCAGAGTCGCGCCGAAAAGTTCTCTCTCTCCGCCCAGGTCCTCCCCTTAGCTGGACCCACAGATAAAGTCAGCCGTAGCCCACATCATCTCTCTCTTGCCTCTTTCCCGCTTCACTTCCCTTTCTTCACTACCTGAGGAATCCATAACAGAGATTCCCATTATTTTCTTACCTAAAGCGCGTTTTTTCTATCTTTGAAATTCCCTCACCATCTAAGTTTGTTAACTATTTATCTCTTAATATTTTTGTAACTTAAGGAGACATTTTGCTCGTTATTCGTTTTAATCTGGAGAACCGATTCAGAACCAGCATTTATTTTTCTTAATTGGACAGTTTTTCATTACCCGTTTTTCTTAGCTAAAGCCTGAGAACCATCATTTGTAAGCCAAGCAACACTCAGCTGAGAACTCCGGAGACCTGCTGGATCAGGCCCATTTGCACAGAATCGATCAACCCGCGGCAGGACATCCAGGCGCGGCCATAACGACGACGCACCGCTCCGAACCTGCAGGTCCAGACCATGTGCTGCGAATCTGAAGGCCCCGCAAGTCCCAGCCCCATGACGGTTCACTTCAATAACTCCAGCTGAGTTTGCTCTGATTCCATTCTATGGGTGATGTACTAACCACTTGGTCAATTAATTCATTTAATCAATTTATTCTTTTACAAATCATTAGAATTCTTAATCCAAATTACCGATTACCTCATCAGGTTAGCTCTGGCTAATCCTCACCATATTTCCTTCTCTCACACACACTTCCACATCTCTCACACACCACACACACACTCCCACATTCCACACATGCACGCACACACACACACACACACACACACACACACACACACACACACACACACACCATATCTACATTGTATATAGTTCACTTGTCATTATTTTCATAGAATAGTTAATAAATACCTCATTTTAGATCAAACTACAGTCTTAAGTGTTTCTTTGTGTAGAATGTGGTCAATTTAACCGAGAATTCAAGACTTTTTGATATGAGATTGATCAAAATTTTTATGAATATTAATAATTTTATTAATGTTGATTAATAAATGTCCTAGCCATTAGAATGCTAGGTGGTGCCCCAATTATTGATAACGAGAGCTATAAATCATAACGTAGTACCCCTACAATATATATATATATATATATATATATATATATATATATAGATTGCAGGAAGAATACTTTTATCACATACATACATACATACATACATACATACATAAATGTACTTTGTAGAATGTTTATTAACATACGTAAATTATAGGCTATGATGGTGAAAAGATGTTTTTTCTAGTAAGTAAGTATAGCAGAACATTTTTATTAGCAAAATTTAAAATTTCATATAGGGGGTCACAATTCTATGGGGCGGGTCAGTATTCTATACTAGAAAAGTGACCCGCGGGTCAGAATTCTATATAGAAAAGTGACTCGGGGGTCAGATTTCCATGGGGTCAGATTTCTATATGTCACCTGTCATCAAAACCTGCCAGTTGACCAGTCACACATTGTCAGTGAGACGCTTCTGAAGAAGGCGAGAGCTGTTCGCTGAGACTGTGGAAGGTAAAAATCAACATCTATGCTTTTACCTCATGTCTGAACAAAAGAACTCAAAACTAGAGAACAGTCGTACATAGTTTTCTGAAGGAGTCTGTTTCTCAAGCCATGCACATGTGAGGAACACTGTCCTCCACCAGTGTTCATCAGGACCTTCTGAATGACCTCAAATGTGTACCTTAGTTCTTTTAGATAGTTTATGTTTAAAGCAAAAAGAAGACCCATCAGCATCGCAATTGCACTCGGGATGTCCTTCAAATCAAACAGGACCACTGCTTCCTCAAGGACCACTGACATGTCAATGATGTCTTCTCCCTCTTTCACCATCACCAGGGACGGCTGGTATAAATGGGCTAACAAGGCTAAGCCCTCCCAGGCCAACACAAAAAAGATGAGAAAATTATTCTTCAAATAACTTACAACAGATTGTTTTAAGTTTAGGTGAAAATAAAGGTAGCAACAGCACCAATCAGTCAAAAGAAAAACATAGAATATCTCTAAATGGGCTTATTTTTTACAGCCCCAGCAGATACAGTCCGCTTTTATTCATTTCTTTCTTGTAAGTGATTGACAGATGTCATGTCCCGCCCCCGTGATTTACTGATCATTTGGGCTAACTTCAGGCAGCCCACAGACCACTGACTTTTGACCAATAGCAGCGAGTTAACGCAGAGGTGGCTTTCATTCATTCCGTTCTTGTAAGTGATTGACAGGTGTCATGTCCCGCCCCCGTGATTTACTGATCATTTGGGCTAACTTCATTCAGCCCGCAGGCCT
The DNA here is from genome assembly GCF_021347895.1 of Acanthochromis polyacanthus. Lineage (NCBI taxonomy): Eukaryota > Metazoa > Chordata > Actinopteri > Pomacentridae > Acanthochromis > Acanthochromis polyacanthus. The sequence goes on along the minus strand of NC_067114.1, from coordinate 31,848,885 downwards.
TTGACGCAGCGAGAAAAGGTTAAGTTATGGCCGGCGTTAGTATGAACGAGGTGGATTATTTTCTTTCATGTCCATTTTCCTCAATGTCTTTGGAGGAAAAGCTGGAAGTTAAGAGACTGGGATCACATCGGCCGTCGATGTGAGCTTCTTTTCAAATAAGGTAGGCCCATGTTGACCTGTTAAAGGACTGTGACACCTTGTTTTTGCTGAGGTCATCTGTTGTACTGAAGGCGTGTTTTGCACGACATGTCGCCAAACAGTTGTAATAAGACAGTTGCAGCAGGCTATCTGTGGGTAGTCGTTGCAGTTGGAACACGTTTTGTAGTGGTGTGTGTGTGTGTGTGTGTGTGTGTGTGTGTGTGTGTGTGTGTGTGTGTGTGTGTGTGTGTGTGTGTGTGTGTGTGTGTGTGAGTGAGAGAGTGACTGAGTGAGAGAGAGTGTTGATGTAGAGCACTAAAAAAGTATAGTGTACCTGTAATTGATGTAACTGTGTGTATCATCATAGGTGATGTTGCTTTTGCAGCTGTGTTACAGTTTTTCTCAATTGCTTTAGTACGTTTATCAGATCAGAATTGAAATTCTCAAAACAGTTTGTGCATTTCTCAAAACACGTCGCACAAGTAGCAAAACAACATGGATTACCTGCAAAAGCCAGTTTTTTGTGCAAAATTCTTAGTCTATCGCTCAAAATTAAATTTCTGTGTCAATGAACATGTCAGTGCTGTCACAATGACAAGTCCTTGTTTCTTTGTCTACAGACAAGACAGTCAAATTGCTTAGTCATGCTCTCAATATAACAGTTACTCTGGTGGAAGGCTCTGATGCTGAAGATGGTTTACGTAAGTTTTGATGAAAGTTGCAAGTTACACCTTTGTGTGTGGGAGATTGATTGCAAGAGACTGGACAAGATTCAGTTTACACTTTTACTGTTTTTACAATTTCTTGACAGACCATGTTACTGATACAGAAAGGAAAACAGCGCTGCATAGCACAAAGAAAAAAACAAAAAAATAAAAGTAGAAATGTGAACATAGGACAATCTCCTCAGGGAGAACTGTACTTGCAGTGCTGTAGGAATTACACACAAATTCTCATCACATCAGAAATTTATTCTCTTGTGTCTTTGAATGATTTCAGAAAATTCGAACCCTTCACACATTTCCCTTCATTAGAGAAAGTCAAGATTCACCTGGGAGCAATTAACCAATTAAGGACAGATTTAGATTTTTTTCTAAATCTGTCCTGAATTGGTGAGTATGTATAGAAATGTATAGAAACATCCTGACATATTATGATAACATGTTCAACCATTTTGCATGTAAAGACTTAAGCGATGAATTAATGCCTAAATGTTGTGAGAGCTGAGACTATTCAACAGAGACCCATGGTAATACATTTTGATCAACATGACAAAAGCAAATGATAATGTAGGAAATAGCAGAGAATTGTACAGAATCATTTGCATGGATGGACCAAAGCATTTGCAACTTGCTGAAAAAAACGAGAAACTGCTTTTTCGATGTGCAGAAGTGACACGATGATGTGAAGATTGAACAAGGAGTTTAGAGAATTTCAATTCTGATCTGAGAAATGAACTAAAGCGACTGAGAAAAACTTTAAAATTTAAATTTGTTTACCAACCACTCAAAAAAAAACCCTTGTGAGAAAAAATTAACAATGCTTACCTTCACAGTCTTGAAAAAACAAGAGGGGTCCTCCTTGAGAAAATAAGGAAGGCCCAGCAGAAGTATCATCCTCTTCTTGTGTATGGAGCTCTGATTTAAAACAAACAAACAAATAAACAGAAAAAATACCAGTTACTGTTTCCACCATCTCCTTAGATGGTTAAATTGCACTCCTTTCTTTCAGGATTCCATGAAATGTTATCACATGACTACCAATAAAAAGAACTAATGTCAGTTCCTCCAGGAATTCGCGATGTTGCGATCGCGCAAATTCACGCAAATTCAACCAATCTCTGCAAATTTGCATGGCCTTGCAATGTGGTCCAATCACCGCAACCTTCACCGCAATTTTTTTAGAGAAGTGGCCATGAATTCAGGCACTTTCGGGCGCAACAATCTCGAAAAACGGCTGCGAAATCCTGGAAGGACTGTAATGTGATCAATATTACTATTTGGTCACACCCATCAAAACATGCACAAAGAAAACTGTTTCCAACCTACCACTACTGATTTCTAAAATGGTTAAAACACCATAACGTCATCACATTACAAATTATGACAACAGTTTTGGGATGTGATGGCACCTAAAAATCCAAGATTTGATTCTCAGTTCAATCAAATACACTGGCTCCTTTTTTTTCAATTTAACAGACATCAATGTTCTGCTACTGTATTGTATATCTGTACTGCAGAACAGTGCAGAAATAACACTTATGATCTTGAAGATAGAAACAACAAAAGAGGGAGGCATGGAAGAATAACTTTTAAACACTTACATCTTCATCCAGGCAGCATGTGAGCCTCGTCAGTCCCACTATGCCAGTCTTTGCCTTGTACAGCTCAAGGAATCTTGACAGATATTGGTCCAGCCCGGTAAAGAGGGAGCCTTTCAGGTTAACAGATGTAAGGCGGGCAAATTCAGCTTCGATCTGTTGGAAGAGGGCAAAAAAAACAAAACAAAAAGAGGTCAAAGAGCATGCTCTGACATTGCATAAACTTCACACTTCGAGTCTTCCTTTTTATGTAAAATAATTCATGCAAGGTTTAAGTTAAAGGGACAGTTGAGATTTTTTGAAATGGGATAGCACCAGATACTTACCCATTGTCAGTGTATTACCTACAACAGATGGTGGTCAGCATGCACCTTGTTTGAGGAAGCAGCAGGAGTACCAGTGGAGGAAGCCAGACAATGTATATGTTGTGGAGCAAAAGTAGCAGCAAAATGCAGCCACTAATGTATCAGCTTATGGGTTGTTAGAGTTGAATTTGTAAATACATTTATCATAATCGAGCCTTAGAGCATTAACTGTGTGTGCATAGTATTTTACATGACTATTTTCATAGAATACCACTCACTCACTTCTATCAGCACATATCTCTCCCTCTCTCTCTCCCTAGTCTCCACATCCCAGTATATTTCCACTCTTTCAGCTTAGCACACCCCCTTGTGTAACTCGAGCTATTTCTTATCTTATGCCATGTCTTCATTTCTGCTCGTGTATAAAATAAACCTTGTATGGGAGCAGTCTTTGTAGCTCGCACTAATGTGTCTTGTTACACTGTGCTGTGTTACCCTTGCAAGTAAAAGTTACAGTCACCGTGTCTTTCTGGTTCGGTGAATATCTTCTTATGTTATGTGGGAGCTCTCAGCAGAGCCTCTCTCTGACATGGGTGAGCTATGATATAAATAATTTCATCACTTTACCTTCCCACTAGACAGGTAAGGCTGCTAAAATGTTGCCACCATGCTACCGACCATGTTCACAATAATTACATTCCTTAGCTTCTCACACAAGCACGCTGTCTAACGCCTACTGCAGGTGATACAATGACCAGGGACAAGCACAAAACACACACACACACACACACGCACATACATATATATATATGTATATATACAGTGCCTATCATAAGTATTCACCCCCTTTGATGTTTTACCCTTTTATTGCTTTAATAAATCAATCATGGTCAATAAAATTCAGCTTTTTTAACAAAAAAAATTATTGGAAAAAACTCTTTAATGTCAAAGTGAAAACAGATTTCTATAAAGTAAAGTTAATGAAAGAAAATTATATCAATGAAAATAATTGTTTGCATAATTATTCACCCCCTTCAAGTCAGTATTTAGTAGATGCACCTTTGGCTGCAATCACAGCAGTGAGTCTGTGTGGATAGGTCTCAATCAGTCTTGCACATCTGCCCACTGTAATTTTGCTCCATTCTTTGCAAAACTGTTCAAGCTCTGTCAGGTTGTTCGGGTATCGGGCATGAACAGCCCTTTTCAAGTCCAGCCACAAATTCTCTATAGGATTGAGGTCTGGCTTTGACTCGGCCACTCCAGAACATTTACCTGGTTCTTTTTTAACCATTCCTGTGTAGCTTTTGCAGTATGTTTTGGATCATTGTCTTGCTGGAAAATAAATCTTCTCCCAAGACGTAGTTCTCTTGCTGACTGAAAAAGATTGTCCCCCAGGATTTCAGTGTATTTTGCAGCATTCATTCTGCCCTCTATCTTGACAAGCCTTCCAGGTCCAGTAGCTGAGAAACATCCCCACAGCATAATGATGCCACCACCATGCTTCACAGTGGGGATGGTGTGTTTTTGATGATGTGCAGTGTTTGGTTTCCGCCAAACATGACGTCTTGTCTGATGGCCAAAAAGCTCAATTTTGGTCTCATCAAACCAAAGAATCTTCTTCCACTTGACCATGGAGTCTTCCACATGCTTTTTGGCAAACTCTAGTCCAGATCTAATATGACTTTTCTTCAACAGTGGCTTTCTCATTGCCACTCTCCCATAAAGCTTTGACCGGTGAAGAACCCGGGCAGCAGTTGCTACATGCACAGTCTCTCCCATCTCAGCAGCTGAAGCTTGTAACTCCTTCAGAGTAGTTGTAGGGGTCTTGGTAGCTTCTCTCACTAGTCTCCTACTTGCACGGTCACTCAGTTTACGAGGGCAGCCTGATCTAGGCAGATTCACACGAGTGCCATATTCCTTCCATTTCTTGATAATTGATTTCATTGAACTCCGGGGGATGTTCAGTGCCTTGGAACTGTTTTTGTAACCATCCCCCTGAATTGTACTTCTCAATAACCCTTTCCCTGAGTTGCTTAGAGTGTTCTTCTGTCTTCATGGTGTAATGGTAGCCAGGAATACTGATCAACCACTCTCTGGACCCTTCAGACACAGGTGTTTTACAACTCAATCACTTGAAACACACCCACACCACTCAGGTGATCTTCATTTCACTAATTGTGAGACTATTGACAATAATTTGATGGACCTCTATTGAATTAGACCATTAAATTAAAAAGGAGGTGAATAATTATGCAAACAATTATTTTTATTTATATAATTTTCTTTCATTAACATTACTTTATAGAAATCTGTCTTCACTTTGACATTAAAGAGTTTTTTCCAATAAATTTTTGTGTTAAGAGAGCCAAATTTTATTGACCATGATTGATTTATGAGAGCAATAAAAGGATAAAACATCAAAGGGGGTGAATACTTATGATAGGCACTGTATATATATATATATATATATATATATAAAAGCTTCCGTCAATTTTCGCCTGAAATTTCTACTGAAGATGTACAGAAAGTAAATTGAATGCTATTCTTGAACTGTTTGGAGTACAGGCATGGTTGGGGTCTCCTTTGAAAGCTGACAACCTGAATTTTCACCCAGTGCAGTCAGAATTACTCTAGGTGCTACTGGCACAGAGTATTTTATGTTGGAACACACTGAATTAGGATGACTTTTATTCTCGCCTAAATTTTTTCCCTAATAAAACACCTGAAAATTAGTGTGGCAGCACTGTGACAGCTTGAAAACACAAAAAAGGCATCAGCCTGGGGTCTTACATAGTTCAGGTCAAAATTTCAGAGCAATACCACAAGAAATTAGTGTTTCACACATGTATTTGTACTGCTATGCCCCGGCGCTGTCAATTTTGGACACACTCTGTACACCCTGGGCAAAAATGGTATATGTTCGTTTTATAGCCCGTTTTCACATTATTTTCACTCCAAAAACTCATAGAGAACTCAAAAAAGGCATTTCAGAGCAGCTCCAGTGTTTATCAGACGCAGAGACTGCGAGGGGGAGACAGAAAGGCTCCAGCTTCAGCCGCAGCCGAGGTGTGAAATGTCACACAACCCTGCTGGCAGAGGCTCTATTTATTCACCTTATTCAGGAAGTGAGGCAGGGCGGCGCCATTTTTGAGATCGACTTCCGGTTGACCGTCTTCGCACTACAACAACATCGAGTCCTCTCGCTACTGTAGCTACTTTTAACTGTTCTTTTAAGCGATTTTAACATGTTTGGCATCAATTGCGCTGTCCGTGGGTGCCACAACAACTGGGGAAAGATGAAGCTTTCTCTCTCTCAGAATTGTTTAGAGCACGGAAATGTTAGATCTGAATGCTGCGGACCAGCTCATGGCTATGTAAACACACAGCTTGCATCGGTCACTGTCAGCGCAGCTACAGCGATTCTACCAAAGTTCAGTTTCCACTAAAGACCTACCTATGCCATCAGTGAGGTAAAAAGATACTCTCTGCTATTTTGAAACGTTGTTATGACTGCGGTTTGGTCAGAATCAGTTTTTTGTTGCTCCAGGGAATTAGCATTAGCTTGTGACAGGGCTAATAACACAGTAAACCGCAGTAGCTGTTTCAGAAATGACAATAACAACCTACGTTTGCACAACCACATCGTATATACATGAATCAAATAAAGTTTTATTCAAATCAACATACCTTCCATAATATCACAGCAGTGTGACTGCAGGACCGTCCCAACCCAGCGATACAGGAGCATCCCGTGGTCTCCACCACTCACCACTGTGAGGAGGTATTAGCCTGACTCGGACTGACATTAGCTTTAAGAAACGTATATTCCCGTTCTTGATGTAACAAAACAGCGCCGACTTTACCACTGTGCAAATATTGATAGGCTTCAGTGCTCTTATAATTCCTCATAGCCGAGCGATCAACACCAAGAGACAACACGAAATAGTTAAAAATATCGCCATACATGACTTGTGGCCACTTTTTCATGTCATCCTCTCACTCTGTAATAAGTCGCGGGTGAGGCAGACATGATCCATTTCTGTTTTTTAAAGAGGATTTCGTTTCTTCCCACATCACTCTCTCAGTTGTAAACACCGGCATGATCGAGTTACCGGAAGTGCTACTCAAAACAGGAAGTCCCGCCCGTTGGAAAATGGGCGGAGCTGAATAAGGTGAATATCTTGCTATTCAGCAGGCTCATTGGCTATCAGCCCTGTCAGTCAAACGTTTCCTCCAAGATGATTTGCTCAGAATTTACTGACGAAATGAGGTAGGTCCAGATCGGTCAGTCTCGGCTACAGTTGGCCGTTTAGGGCTCGGAGGCAGGCCAGAGTCACTTGATTGGTTGAAACGCAGTGTAAACAGAAAGGATAGACTTCAGTCGCCATTTTGAGACCAAAACCGCATGGATCTCTGTATGCTGAATAAAAATATGGGCATAAATACAGTGATTATGAAACGCGCAGCGCCGCCATGCACCGCGTGTGCGCACATGGAGCCGAGCTATTTGTGGATTATTTACTTATTTCAAGACATGTTTTGCACAAAATATTATACTTGCTAGTATTGTCTGGATGCCGAAGCTTGGATTCTGGCCGGTTTTTGTGGATTATTTTCATCTTTGACCAGTTAAAGAGCGTTCAAAGAGTGTCCAAAGGTGAGTTGTGCCCTTTAAATTTTTGTTTGTTGGAGAAATGTGTTTATATTACCCGCATGGGTGTATAGTGTTTCTATAATCGCGTTTGCAGCTTCGGACATTCTTTCGGACAATCTTTAAATTCTTATGCAAATCTCAAGTGTCCCGTGGGCGGGACACTGAAGTGCAATGGGATATATATATATATATATATATATACACACGTGGACAAAATTGTTGGTACCCCTCAGTTAAAGAAGGAAAAACCCACAATTCTCACTGAAATCACTTGAAACTCACAAAAGTAACAATAAATAAAAATTTATTGAAAATTAAATAATCAAAATCAGCCATCACTTTTGAATTGTTGATTAACATAATTATTTAAAAAAACAAACTAATGAAATAGGGCTGGACAAAAATGATGGTACCCATAACTTAACATTTTGTTGCACAACCTTTTGAGGCAATCACTGCAATTAAACGATTTCTGTATTTGTCAATGAGCGTTCTGCAGCTGTCAACAGGTATTTTGGCCCACTCCTCATGAGCAAACAGCTCCAGTTGTCTCAGGTTTGATGGGTGTCTTCTCCAAATGGCATGTTTCAGCTCCTTCCACATATGTTCAATGGGATTCAGATCTGGGCTCATAGAAGGCCACTTTAGAATAGTCCAACGCTTTTCTCTCAGCCATTCTTGGGTGTTTTTGGCTGTGTGTTTTGGATCGTTGTCCTGTTGGAAGACCCATGACCTGCGACTGAGACCAAGCTTTCTGACACTAGGCAGCACATTTCTCTCCAGAATGCCTTGATAGTCTTCAGATTTCATCTTACCTTGCACACTTTCAAGACACCCTGTGCCAGATGCAGCAAAGCAGCCCCAAAACATTACTGAGCCTCCTCCTTGTTTCACCGTAGGGACAGTGTTCTTTTCTTCGTATGCTTGGTTTTTGAGTCTATGAACATAGAGTTGATGTGCCTTACCAAAAAGCTCCAGTTTGGTCTCATCTGTCCAAAGGACATTCTCCCAGAAGCTTTGTGGCTTGTCAACATGCATTTTTGCAAATTCCAGTCTCGCTTTTTTATGAGTTTTTTTCAGCAGTGGTGTCCTCCTTGGTCGTCTCCCATGAAGTCCACTTTGGCTCAAACAACGACGAATGGTGCGATCTGACACTGATGTACCTTGGCCTTGGAGTTCACCTTTAATTTCTTTGGAGGTTGCTCTGGGCTCTTTGGATACAATTCGAACGATCCGTCTCTTCAATTTGTCATCAATTTTCCTCTTGCGGCCACGTCCAGGGAGGTTGGCTACTGTCCCGTGGGTCTTGAACTTCTGAATAATATGAGCCACTGTTGTCACAGGAACTTCAAGCTGTTTAGAGATGGTCTTATAGCCTTTACCTTTAAGATGTTTGTCTATAATTTTTTTTCGGATGTCCTGGGACAATTCTCTCCTTCGCTTTCTGTTGTCCATGTTCAGTGTGGTACACACCTTTTCACCAAACAGCAGGGTGACTACTTGTCTCCCTTTAAATAGGCAGACTGACTGATTATGAGTTTGGAAACACCTGTGATGTCAATTAAATGACACACCTGAGTTAATCATGTCACTCTGGTCAAATAGTTTTCAATCTTTTATAGAGGTACCATCATTTTTGTCCAGGCCTGTTTCATTAGTTTGTTTTTTTAAATAATTATGTTAATCAACAATTCAAAAGTAATGGCTGTTTTTGATTATTTAATTTTCAATATATTTTTATTTATTGTTACTTTTGTGAGTTTCAAGTGATTTCAGTGAGAATTGTGGGTTTTTCCTTCTTTAACTGAGGGGTACCAACAATTTTGTCCACGTGTGTATATGATCGTTTCTACCGGCCGTGGTCATACCTCATAGCGTACAAATCTAAACTCTGACCCCGAGTAGCGCTCTCTCTCCGACCTGCGCTTTGCTAGGCACAGCAGCATACCGGTGCTACTCGGAGCAATAGAAATGAATGGGTTCTGAAGCGTAGTGGCATACCGGTGCTACACAGAGCAATAGAAACGAATGGGTTTTAAAGCACAGCAGGTCAGCGCTTTGCAACCCCCCCCCTCGCACGCTCCTCCCACACTCTGCCCCACCCTCCCCCACCTCTCCCTAGTCTAACCGTCATGTTAAGTCATGTTAATTGGCTTTATTTAAACTCAAACAGAACTATAACTCACCAAAAAACACCTCCCCTAGTCTTTTCATTGCTCCAATAATCACCAAATGTGATTTCAGCAAAATAAAATTGTAATTCACCGAGCTGGGTTCGACATAACCCTCTGGCAAGACTGGACATATCCTTGTATAGCTACATAGACATATTAACGTTACAGTCGGAAAAAAAATCTGGCTCCCTTCAAAATATGCTCTAACTTTCGTAGCTGCATTAAATTAGAAGTTACAACCAATTTTACTGACCTTAAAAAGAGCTTGAGGTATGGGTACTGTAGTCCAGAGCAGTTGGCTTCCGATAAAAAGAGCGCAAAGTGGCCCGTCAGTGTCCCATAATGCACTTGGACAGGGGTCGTAAATACGTGATGACACAGACGCCGCATCAAAAGTCAAGTTGATATAGATTACTAATTCAGGTGAACTTAAAATTTCAATTTCTTTTTTTTATGTAGTTGAGATACTATCAACTTGAAAATTTACGTTATCATGACAAATTCAGTAATAGTTGTTTAAGTTGCTTCACAATTTTTGACAAAAACTCATGAGTGACACGTCTTGTGGAGAAATTCAGTTTTCCCTGTGCCTATACATCTAGAGGAACACTGGGGAACGAATGTTAGATAAACTTTAACATCTAAATGCATCCAATTTGCAGTACATTCAAATTTGGTTACTAAATTGCAACAATAAAATGTATTTTTTGCATGTGTGTGTATTTGTGTGTGCACATAATTATACTCCTGTTTGCCAGTGTGTGGACATGTGGGATTGCACGGATTGGAAGGATATTGTGTGCCAATCTATCTTTCTGATCTGGGGCCAGATACCAAGGCTTCGAACACTTGCCTGATGTACACACAAAAACACACCTCACCCTTATCCAACTTCAACTTGGCAGCCATTTTCACAGAAACAATCTTCCTCATCATTAGGTCAGCCACCTTATGTGACAATACCAGGGGTAACGTGACCCTGTTAGCATCACCTTCCCCCTCCTCATTTCCACTGCAACAGCACAATCCAATGGCCATTGTTTTACTCAGTGGCAAAGTCTGCAGGAAGCGGGCAAGTTCAACATAAACCTAAATCAGGAAATTTTTTAAAATATAACATTATGGCAGGATAAATTTTTAGACAGGAGCAACTGGAAACCATGTGGGCCATTGTTAGGTCATACTGCAATAGCAAAGAGTTCAAATCAAACATTTTACATTATGCAAAATCATAGGTACTATAACTCATAGTCATGTGACGATCAGCGTCAGTCTGTCTGTCTATTAACAAAATTACTTAAAAATGGAATAACGGATTTGGATGAAATTTTCAGGGAAGGTCAGAAATTACACAAGGATCAAGTGATTAGATTTGGCAGTTATGCAACTTATAGTCTGGATCCACAAATTTGTTAAAGATTTCTGCATCACTGTGAGATAGCGGCACACCGTTACTGTAACTATGACTACAAGTGAACACTACGTGAGCTGCCTGCTGATGATAACACAATTGTGATCTTACTACAAATCGACTGCTGCAGACTTATCTGGATTTATCTGTCGGAAATCAACAACGAACAACTGAATAAATTCTGGGGGTGTTTCTAAGGCCCATCAAGTCCCGCTGCCCACTGTATATTTAGGTCATGCGATTCAGTATCCGTATATAACGTACACATGCACAGACCTGTGCTCAGCACAAGGCCATTTTGTTTGTGGGTACATCTATATTAAAAGGCCACATTCTATGTTGCCATGATTTCTGATCATCAGTAACTAATAAACAAATGCTGCATTTCTAAAAAAAAAAAAAAAATGCTGCATTTCTGACAATGCCATTTGCCATAGCCTTGGCAGAGTACAGCGCTCACTGAATGTTTTCTTGTTTCCATTAAGTTTGCATGCATTTTGATTTACTGTAAGTCTGCCACAGTTTATGAACCAAGCTGATTTTGAAGTGTGCAAGTGTGAGGTAAAGACGTGATAATCTGTCGGATCTATGCTAAATTTCCATCTTTGGTCCAAATGATTCTTTCTCTTTAACTTATTGTAATAATGCTTATTGTACTGGTCCTGTTTTCCTTTTTAACCTTTACTTTAAACAGAGGAAAATGAAGTAACAACTACCTGGATGCTGTTTTACATATATAAATATCTTATTCTGTCTAGTATTTGCTGTAATACTAACAGTGTAATGGTCTAGACAGCAATACAGGACCAAACATAAAACTATATATTAATGCATTTTCTGCTTCACAAACTCAATGCATGCAGGCTGTCTCAGCACTTAAATTCCAAAATATGAACAGAACCTCCTCTGAAGCAGGTTAGTTGTGCAGATCATGTTAACATAGGGATTTAGCTAGAAAAAATAAGACTCCCCTAGGATCACTGGCCACACCAAAAACTCGTTGCTCATATCTCATTTAAAACATAACCACAAAGCCTTCACAAAGGTCCAGGACAAAGGTCAAGTCAGGATATCCACAAGCGGCACTGAAAACTTGTGGATATCCTAACTGGACCTTTGTGAAGGCTCACACAAGATCCAGAAAGGAGAACAACCCAGTGAAGATGGAAGAGAAGGAGAGCAGGCGCAACAATATAGTGATCCCATATGTGTCTGGTGTGTCTGAAAAACTGAGGAGGTTTTTCAACAAACACCAGATCCCTGTTTTTTTAAAGCCAAATAACACCCTCAAGCAAAGACTGGTCCACCCAAAAGACCCCACACCACACAGCCAGAAGAACAACCTGGTGTATGCAGTTAAATCCAGCGAGGAATGCTAAGATCTCTACATAGGGGAAACCAAACAGCCACTTAACAAGCGCATGGCTCAACTCAGGAGAGCCAATTCCGCAGGACAGGATTCACCAGTCTTCCTTCAACTTAAGGAAGAGAGACACTCATTTCAGGACACCAATGTTCAGATTTTGGACAGGGAGGACAGATGGTTTGAGAGAGGAGTGAAAGAAGCCATCCATATCAAAGTAGAGAAGCCATCTCTGAACAGGGTGGGTGGTCTGCGACATTATATTTCGCCGATTTACAATCAGGTCCTTTCAAAACTCCCCAAAAGAACTACAGATTGACTCATGCTAATGACCACCAAGGCTTAGTGACATCTGTGCATTTCAGTGACCCCCACTGATACTCCCAACGACCATCGTTGAGTAGTCAGACGGGTCTTGGTAATGGTTGTTGGAATAATAATAGCCTTGACCACACCTTACGGAGGTTTAAAAGCTGAATCAACACCAACCACCACCAGAACTGAAGAAACCTCTTGGATGAGAGGTGAAACATCTTCAAGGAACTTTCTTAAAGTCCAGTGGATTGATTTAAACAACTTTGGGTATTTTGTATAACATTTCCTTTGCATTCCCTCTCCTGTTAGGTGCCAACTCCCCAGGCCGCCACCACTTAAAGGACACCCTTACTATTTGCTGTATGTGCTTTCCTTTTACATCTCATCTTTATCTTGACTTTACTTTTTGCTCTCTGTCTCCCTTTCCTTTCCATAGTTATATTTGTCCCTTGCCCAACTGACTGATCCTCCTGATCAAAAAAAATATATCATCACTCTTACTTTTTCATCATACTCCAACATCTCCCTTGGTGTTTCATTTGTCGCCAAGCAGAGTTTTGGGCCATTGCTTGAATGTGGTACAGCCTTTCTCTCAGTGCAACAGCGGGATAACTATATAGCACGGAGCTCACACTGTGTTTTGTTTTGTCCTTTTTCCTCGAGGCTGTGCGCATTCATCAGTGTTCAGCCGTCGCCGCCATTGTCACCCCACTGTTGCCCGGTTATAACTGTGTGAGAACGTACTCCTGCACCCTCTTAGGCCAACTAATTATGGACTTTGATTATTCCCATTTTGTTTTACTGAGTGCGGTGCCATCGCCAACAGGCGGGCCGGCAGAAAGGCCAGCACCATTGATTGTCTCAGTTTCGGGCCTAATTGAGCCAAATGGGAATGGCTGTTGCCAGAGTTCAGTCTCCTCCAGTGTTTACATGCTGATCCACCAGAGAGACATTCATTACCGCCTCGCTGAAAACTCCTCTAGACATGCTTACATGCACACAAATATACGCTTACATTTTGTATTCATATTGATAAAGGGTTGAAGTTCTCAGTGGTCTGCACATACAGCTGGGCCTGCAGATGCTACTGGGAATTAATGCTGTTTTCTAATGGAGCTCGGGTCTTCATCACAGAGCCATTATTTCTATCTCTGTTCCTTTCTTGACACCACAGTCTGAATGTTTGCTGTAGTTCAACCCACACTAGTTTATAATTGCATACAAGTGAACATGGTGTAAGATTTGTTGTCTGATTGAATCATTAAAATTCATGCATGTGAAGCTGCTTTCACAGACATTTTAATTGCGGTCAAGCTATTTGACATAACAGACAAAGAGCTTCTTTACAAGCCTTTCTTTTAGGGCAGTACCCTTCAACATGACTTTCATTAATGTGCAGTGTTTGTGCTGAGGATGCAAACACATCTTCTTTAATTAAGGCGAAAGTAGTACTTGCACCAGTTCATATATGTTCGCAGTTTTACCTTTGAAAACACTGATTGTCTGAATGATCAAGAGAGGCAGAGACCTTTTTCCCTGAAAGCTTTGATATAAACCTGTGATAAAACTAATAAAACTATTGGTCTCCCTCCTCCTCCGTTATTAGGTTACAGAGAAATCAGCCCAAACTATTTACATTTTTGTTTGAAGTGCTTTAAGCATGATACCAATTTTTGCTTTAGCATCTCTCTGCTTTTTACCATTTTGAAAGATAGAACTGTATTCTGACATTGGGCACTAGTGGAGAGGCAGCAGGGAGCGCAATGAAACACTGTGTAGTGTGTTCATTAACGCCATTATGTTTATAATTCTCTCTCTAGCAACAGGCTGTGTACCACAGGCTTTTAAGGTTGCTGTAATCAAACCTTTACTTAAAAAGCCCACTCTAGAGCCAAATGTTTTACCTAACTATAGACCAATATCCAACCTCCCATTTCTCTCTAAAACTCTGGAGAGAACATTTGCAAGTCAATTATGTGAACATTTACAAAGGAATAGCGTGTTTGAAGACTTTCAGTCAGGCTTCAGAGTGCATCATAGCACAGAAACAGCTCTGGTGAAAGTTATTAATGACAGATAATGGACTGGTCTCTATACTTGTTTTGGTGGACCTTAAGTGTGGCATTTGACACAATCGACAACAAACTTTCATTACAGTGACCAGAACATTCTATTGGCATTAAAGGGACAGCGCTGGACAGGTTTAAATCGTACTTATCAGACAGGTTCCAGTTCGTGCATGTCAACAATGACATTTATGAGCATACTAAGGTTAATCATGGAGTTCCTCAGGGTTCTGTCTTAGGACCAATACTGTTCACATTATACATGCTTCCTTTAGGCAATATTATTAGGAAGCACTGTATTAATTTCCATTGTTACACTGACGACACCCAATTGTATTGACCTATTAAGCCATATGAAACTAATCAGCTGGCCAGACCGCAAGATTGTCTTACGGACATAAAGACACACAATAAATAAATAAATAAATAAAAGGACATAATGACCTGGATGTCCTGTAATTTCTTACTACTAAATTCAGACAAGACTGAAGTAATTGTATTTGGCCCCACATGTCTTAGAAACTAGCTTTCAAAGCATATAGTTACTCTGGATGGCATTATGTTGGCCTCCGGTACTACTGTGAGGAACCTCTGAGTTATCTTTGACCAGGACATGTCCTTTAATTCACACAGAAAACAAATCTGTTGGACTTCCTTTTTTCACCTGAGAAATATTGTAAAAATCGGGAACAGCCTGTCGCAGAGTGATACAGAAAAACTAGTCCATGCATTTGTTACTTCCAGGCTTGACTATTGCAATTCCTTATTATCATGTTGTTCCAATAGCTCTCTCAAACATCTACAGCTCATCTAAAAGGCTGCAGCCAGAGTACTGTCGGGAGTGAGCAAGAGAGATCATATTTCTCCTATACTGATTTCTCTGCATTGGCTTCCTGTTAAATCTAGACTATAATTGAAAATCCTTCTTCTGATGTATAAAGCTCTTAGCAACCGATCTCCGTGATTCAGACTTTCATTATATATATGCAGACTTTCATTATAGATAGATAGATAGATAGATAGATAGATAGATAGATAGATAGATAGATACTTTACTAATCCCAAGGGAAATTTAAGTCTTCAGCAGCTTACATACAACATAAAGTAAAAAAAAAGGCAGGTAAGTAACATTGACAGTAAAAGTTAGTAAATAAAACTATTCTAATTTAAGATCAATAGGGTGCTAAGTGAAATTAAAATTCAATATACAGTATTTACACATTTCAAGGCATGGGAGAATATAAATTGAAGTGAATTAAGTGATTAACCCTTACGCTTCAGTGCGTCGTAGGTGTACCGCCGGCGGTACACCTACTAATTTGCATAGGAATTTCAAGAATGTCCGACGGCTGCAAACCCGATTATACAAACACTATACGCCGATGGAAAGCTTA
This sequence comes from Acanthochromis polyacanthus, assembly GCF_021347895.1. Lineage (NCBI taxonomy): Eukaryota > Metazoa > Chordata > Actinopteri > Pomacentridae > Acanthochromis > Acanthochromis polyacanthus. The sequence goes on along the minus strand of NC_067114.1, from coordinate 31,832,745 downwards.
GATTCTCATGAATCCGCCGGTATAAACCACTTTCAGATGTGATTACCACAGCGGGTGAGAAAAACACATTTGTCCGACAAAAACAAATATTCATCCATCCGTTCTCTATACACGGCTTCAACGCACACAGCGCGACTCACATTTCCGGGTTCATTATTACACACAGAAAAAAGATTCCACAAAAAACGGCCATAATCCAACCTTATACATCCAGACGACACAAGCCAGTAAACTATTTTGTCCAAAACATGTCCTGAAGTCGGTATAAAATCCACGACTCGGTCGTTTTCAAGGAAATGCACCTCGCGATGTGCGTCCAATATTCCCTGTATTTTTCGTAATTTTTTTATTTAAAAATAGAATATTAGCGATTTTTTTGTACTGAAAACGGCTGGAATTGACTGAAGCTTAAAGGGTTAAAGTGGCTTTGACAGGTAGAGGAAAAAGTTGTATTAACCTACCTAAGGTGCATGGACATTCTATAATAATAATCACATAGTTATTCATTTTTATTTTGAAATCGGCCTAAAATAGAAAGACATTCAAGCAGTGTGATGCATGAAGAGTCTACCATGCAGACCAGCAATCCTGATTCTAGTAAGATTTTACTGTTAGCCTACTATGAATACGTCAGCGAGAACAGTCCCACATTAATATTATGAATGTTCCGCCAGCTAACGCGGTCCGGGCACCGTATCAGTGATCAGAGGTTGGCGTTGAACTGTTGTTTGCCAGCCAGTTAGCCACTGGTAAGCTAATAAGCTATGAAACGACGTGTTATAAAACCGGAGAAAAAAAGCAGCAATATTTCATGACAAGACCTGTATTCAAAACCTCCCACGCTGTTACACAATGGCCCATTAATCATATTACTGAACTATATGGTTATCAATGAAATTTCCCCTGAAGAACCAGTGAACTCTTTGCAAACACATTTTAATTTATGTGTTGATTATGTTTTGCATCAGTAATACAAGTCTAAAAAAACTGATTCAAATGATCAAATTAGCACAGTGAAGTAAAGAGTACTGGTAATCTGCAGCTAATTTCATAATTTCAAGGTAAAATGCTGATTGTTGTGTGATTTTCCAGCTTTGCAGATGTGGAAATTTAATGCATCGATTTCTTATACACAGATGTTTTTGGTGTTTTTTTTTTTAGTTCTTATCAAATATAACAAGGCATTTAGCACTGTTGGAAATTATTACAGTTATTTTTGGTAACACTTTCTAAGATTGTATGGACAAAGCAATAATTAATCAGTTAATGGAGAAAATGATTTGTATTACAGATGCAATCAACAGCATGTCTTGTTCATTTTATTTAGCTGTCGGCCTTGGACGATGAGGTCCAGTTACTAGGAACACGAGTCTGCAGCTCCTGGTAACAAACCAAATCAAGTAAGATCTGTTTAGACCAGGGGTCGGCAACCTGCGACTCCGGAGCCACATGCGGCTCTTTCAGTCCTCTGTTGTGACTCCCTGTAACTTTGGAAAATAAATTGTTCTGCCTTACATGCGCGTTTCAATGCATTTTAATATAGAGAGTTTTATTGTGAAATTACCGCTCTTATTTTGACGTGTCACTTCACCGGATGTGCTGCTGGGGGTTTCCCCTGGCTGGGACATGAGAGCGCAAAGTTGATGCAGAGGAGATGGAGAAGCAACGCCTGTAGTTTCACATCGTTTTGTACTCAAGAATGGCAAGCCCGTATATTAAAGCTCCACTCCAAGAAAGACACGTCTTGTCTTTGAGTCAAAAGTACTCGTGATAGGGTAATACACGTTACTCGCAAGAACACGGCAGCAGGTCAGAGAGTCAGAGGAGTGTCGTCTTGGAAAATAGGGCAGCGACTTACCGGAGAAAAGTTATGAGCTTAAGATAAATAGCTAAATAGATTTTACAAGTTAAATAGACATTCGCAAAATATTGATTTCCAGCTGACATTACGTAGCATATGAGGTCCAAGAGCAAAAATGACATTCACCAAGTAAGATAAATATTAGTGGAAGGACACAATTTAAAAAATGAATCTATCTAATTAGAGGCTTTGTAATTAATTAATCACGACTGATTAACAAGGGCATAGAGGTAAAAAAGCGATATATGCAGTGTTGTCTTCATTTTAAATGCCAAAAGGATTTTGCGGCTCCCGGTGTTTTCTTTTCTGTGGGAAACGGGTCGAAATGGCTCTTTGAGTGTCAAAGGTTGCCGACCCCTGATTTAGACTATGCAGTCATCAGCGTGATTGGCTTGTTATCTTTTGGCCCATCCTGAAATCACAAAATAGAACATTTACTTTAAGTTAACTGTGTTTATGAAAATAGAAAATAATTTCTGACAACTAGTACTTTTAGGGGGGCTTTTATGCAGGAAAAGGGAAGCTGGAAGCTGCTGTGGATCTGCTGCAGTATGTGGAGAGGTCAGACGAACGGTTCTTGGAACAGATCAGGAGAGACCAAGATGTGACCACAGCTATGCTCCAGGACATCCAGAGGACGGATGAAGACCTTGGTCGGACTGATGTGACGCATGGTGTCAGTCCTGGAGCGACTGTCCCAGAAATAAACTGCATTGTCAATTACTGCCTTTTCTAGAAAAATAAGTATTTTTTTGGAAATTCCTTTACTTTTTAGTTATTTAACTGAACCTGTTTTGTATTTTTACTCGTGCATTTTGGGTGAATAAACAGAAATTTGTGACGAGAGATGCAAATTTTGTCTTTAATCTACAGAGACTTTATTCAGTGTTTAGTGCACACTTTTGTTACACACATTTTGACAGATAATCGGTTGTGCTTTTCAAGCAGATTTTAGTCTGAAACTTATCAGTGCCATATGTTGTTGTTTTTTTTTTTACTGTTAAACCAAGCTAGGTAGATAAACTGCACTACTGTAGCAGATATATTATTGAAGTGTGCTTGCATTACATGTCTACATACACTGCTCACAAATAGTTATTCAACTTTTGGGTGAAATTTATGGAAAATGTAAAAAGTTCATGCTGTGAATCCCACCAGTGGTGTGATCGTGGATGTGTCCAGGCAACAGCTGACATCTGCCTCATAATTAGCCTTAAGACCAGTTATAAAGATAAACATAGATATTATCATTATCATCAACATATAGCGTGTGTTTAACCGCTACGTAGTGGATGCAAACGTAGTCAAAGCTAAGTAGCTAAGCTAATGCACGTTCAGTGTTCAGAATTAAAACATCTCTAAAAATTACCTGTCTTCTCAAACGTAGTCACCGTTGCCTGTGACAACGATGAAGACAGATAGCTAATCACAGCAGAGCTAATCTGAAGAGCAAATGTCCAATAAGATTCCTGTTTTTGTTTGCCATGTCCCTTCTGGGGCTCCGTAGGAAAAAGTCTGAATATATGGAATAAAAATCTGAATAGATGGAATGAAAATCTCCATCCATCCATTCTCTATACACTGCTTTAGCTTCACTAGGGTCACGGGGGGTGCTGGAGCCTATCCCAGCTGACTCAGGCGAAGTCAGGGGACACCCTGGACAGGTCGCCAGTCTGTCGCAGGGCAACATATACAGACAAACAATCACACTCACACCTACAGGCAATTTAGAATAATCATTTAACCGTTTAAGCTTCAGTCAATTTCAGCCGTTTTCAGTACAAAAAAATCGCTAATATTCTATTTTTAAATAAAAAAAATTACGAAAAATACAGGGATTATTGGACGCACATCGCGAGGTGCATTTCCTTGAAAACGACCGAGTCGTGGATTTTATACCGACTTCAGGACATGTTTTGGACAAAATAGTTTACTGGCTTGTGTTGTCTGGATGTATAAGGTTGGATTATGGCCGTTTTTTGTGGAATCTTTTTTTCTGTGTGTAATAATGAACCCGGAAATGTGAGTTGTGTGCGTTGAAGCCGTGTATAGAGAACGGATGGATGAATATTTGTTTTTGTCGGACAAATGTGTTTTTCTCACCCGCTGTGGTAATCACATCTGAAAGTGGTTTATACCGGCGGATTCATGAGAATCTAAGCTTTCCATCGGCGTATAGTGTTTGTATAATCGGGTTTGCAGCCGTCGGACATTCTTGAAATTCCTATGCAAATTAGTAGGTGTACCGCCGGCGGTACACCTACGACGTACTGAAGCATAAAGGGTTAACCTCAGCATATTTTTGGACTGTGGGAGGAAGCCGGAGTGCCCAGAGAAAACCCACGCATGCACAGGAAACAAATAAATAATAAATAAACAATAATAAACAATTAAATTAATAAAGTTATATCTATCTATCTATCTATCTATCTATGTATCTATCTATATTTGTACATTCATTATATATATATATATATATATATATATATATCCACTTTCATTCAATGTATTCGTACTTTTATTATATATATAATTTCCTAAATGGCCTGCCATATATATATGTATGTATATATATTTATATATATATATATATGATGATGATGATGATGATGATCTTGTAGAGCAACACAAACATCCTCTGCATCCTGTGTATGAGACTCAGTTAGATGCATCCATAGATGCCTGAACTGATGGAGATACAAGGAGTTTGTAGGCTGGGTCCGAGCCTTGGACTCTGTCAGCTGTTCCTGAGCAGTTTTAGCAGTGTGGCAAGTCGCATTGTCCTGCTGGAGGAAGCTGCTGCCATTTGCACATGTTATAGTCATGACTGAAGTGTTCTTGCTCTGCCAGAATGCTTAAATGGAAGGTACAAGTCATGCAGCATCCACAGGAATGCCGGAAGTCAAGGTTTAAACAGAACGATACATTGAAATGTGATCATCAGTGTTTTCCACTTCACCTGTCAGTCGCTTTAATGTAGTAACTGGTGATGTAGTGATGCACCACCAAACATATAGCCCAAAATAAAGCCCAGTGGTCTGAAATACACTATATATTGGCGAAAATATTCGCTCACCCATCCAAATAATGAGAATCAGGTGTTCCAGTCACTTCCATGGCCACAGGTGTATAAAAATAAGCACCTAGGCATGCAGACTGCTTTTACAAACATTTGTGCAAGAATGGGTCGCTCTCAGGAGCTCAGTGAATTCCAGCATGGAACTGTGATAAGATGTCACCTGTGCAACAAATCCAGTCGTGACATTTCCTCGCTCCTAAATATTTCACAGTCAACTGTCAGCTGTATTATAAGAATGTAGAAGTTTGTGGGAACGACAGTAACCCCAAATTTCCACATAACGCGATCGCGCCGCGCCGCGCCGCGCAACGGAACGAAGCGCCGCCGTCTTGCTCCAAAAGTCAAAGCACACTGCTATCGTAGTGCAGCGGCACGCCATCCAGATGGGGAGGGCTGCTCCTCAGAGAGGCTCTCGTGTGAATAGCGATATCATGCGATAAAAACACGATATAAACAGAAAATAAATAAACCACACCTCATTTCGCTTCTACAAGGTCGCTCTGCTTGACCCAGCCACACTGCTCTGTGATTTATAGTACTTCTAGCATGGTTGAGTACATGATTTATGTTTTGATCTCAAATGAGGGCTTTTCTTTATCCAATAGTTAATTTTGTATGGTTTATTCTATATAAAAAAGGTAATTTCTTCTTCGCCCATGGCGTCGTGTTGTATCTGGGACCCTGTTGACCTGATGCTCATGCCTCCAGAGGTGTAATAACAACATATAGGAAAAAATTTACGTCCGAGAGGTCCTGCATTGTGTTTTATTTTGAAAGTTCCGGTTTAACTTCCTGTCTGGTGCTTTTCAACGACAGTGAATTTACGAGGTTTTGAAGCGGCGGCGCAGAAAATAGACCTGAGCGCCTCTCCGCCGTGGCGCTCCGCAGCGTGTGCAGTGGAAATTGTCTGATAGAAGAGAATGGGTTCTAAGTGCTGCGCAGTACGATTCAAGAGCGTGGTGTGGCGCTGCGCTGCGTGGCGGTTTCGCGTTATGTGGAATTTAGGGGTTAGTCAGCCACCAAGTGGTAGGCCACATAAACTGATGGAGTGGGGTCAGCGGATGCTGAGGCGCATAATGCCAAGAGGTGGCCAACTTTCTGCAGAGTCAATCGCTACAGACCTTCAAACTTCATGTGGCCTTCAGATTAGCTCAAGAACAGTACGCAGAGAGCTTGATGGAATGGGTTTCCATGGCCGAGCAGCTGCATCCAACCCATACATCACCAAGTGCAATGCAAAGCATGGGATTCAGTTGTGTAAAGCACGCCACCACTGTACTCTAGAGCAGTGGAGACGTGTTCTCTAAAGTGACCAATCGTGCTTCTCCATCTGGCAATCTGATGGACAAGTCTGGGTTTGGTGGTTGCCAGGAGAACGATACTTGTCGGACTGCATTGTGCCAAGTGTAAAGTTTGGTGGAGGGGGATTATGGTGTGGGATTGTTTTTCAGGAGCTGGGCTTGGCCCCTTAGTTCCAGTGAAAGGAACTCTGAAAGCTTCAGCATACCAAGACATTTTGGACAATTCCATGCTCCCAACTTTGTGGGAACAATTTGGAGCTGGCTCCTTCCTCTTCCAACATGACTGTGCACCAGTGCACAAAGCAAGGTCCATAAAGACATGGATGACAGAGTGTGGTGTGGATGAACTTGACTGGCCTGCACAGACTCCTGACCTCAACCTGATAGAACACTTTTGGGATGAATTAGAGCAGAGACTGAGAGTCAGGCCTTCTCATTCAACATCAGTGTGTGACCTCACAAATGCACTTCTGGAAGAATGGTCAACAATTCCCATAAACACACTCCTAAACCTTGTGGACAGCCTTCCCAGAAGAGTTGAAGCTGTTATACACACGTGGACAAAGTTGTTGGTACCCCTCAGTTAAAGAAGGAAAAACCCACAATTCTCACTGAAATCACTTGAAACTCACAAAAGTAACAATAAATAAAAATTTATTGAAAATTAAATAATCAAAATCAGCCATCACTTTTGAATTGTTGATTAACATAATTATTTAAAAAAACAAACTAATGAAATAGGGCTGGACAAAAATGATGGTACCCATAACTTAATATTTTGTTGCACAACCTTTTGAGGCAATCACTGCAATTAAACGATTTCTGTATTTGTCAATGAGCGTTCTGCAGCGGTCAACAGGTATTTTGGCCCACTCCTCATGAGCAAACAGCTCCAGTTGTCTCAGGTTTGATGGGTGTCTTCTCCAAATGGCATGTTTCAGCTCCTTCCACATATGTTCAATGGGATTCAGATCTGGGCTCATAGAAGGCCACTTTAGAATAGTCCAACGCTTTTCTCTCAGCCATTCTTGAGTGTTTTTGGCTGTGTGTTTTGGATCGTTGTCCTGTTGGAAGACCCATGACCTGCGACTGAGACCAAGCTTTCTGACACTAGGCAGCACATTTCTCTCCAGAATGCCTTGATAGTCTTCAGATTTCATCGTACCTTGCACACTTTCAAGACACCCTGTGCCAGATGCAGCAAAGCAGCCCCAAAACATTACTGAGCCTCCTCCTTGTTTCACCGTAGGGACAGTGTTCTTTTCTTCGTATGCTTGGTTTTTGAGTCTATGAACATAGAGTTGATGTGCCTTACCAAAAAGCTCCAGTTTGGTCTCATCTGTCCAAAGGACATTCTCCCAGAAGCTTTGTGGCTTGTCAACATGCATTTTTGCAAATTCCAGTCTGGCTTTTTTATGAGTTTTTTTCAGCAGTGGTGTCCTCCTTGGTCGTCTCCCATGAAGTCCACTTTGGCTCAAACAACGACGAATGGTGCGATCTGACACTGATGTACCTTGGCCTTGGAGTTCACCTTTAATTTCTTTGGAGGTTGCTCTGGGCTCTTTGGATACAATTCGAACGATCCGTCTCTTCAATTTGTCATCAATTTTCCTCTTGCGGCCACGTCCAGGGAGGTTGGCTACTGTCCCGTGGGTCTTGAACTTCTGAATAATATGAGCCACTGTCGTCACAGGAACTTCAAGCTGTTTAGAGATGGTCTTATAGCCTTTACCTTTAAGATGTTTGTCTATAATTTTTTTCGGATGTCCTGGGACAATTCTCTCCTTCGCTTTCTGTTGTCCATGTTCAGTGTGGTACACACCTTTTCACCAAACAGCAGGGTGACTACTTGTCTCCCTTTAAATGGGCAGACTGACTGATTATGAGTTTGGAAACACCTGTGATGTCAATTAAATGACACACCTGAGTTAATCATGTCACTCTGGTCAAATAGTTTTCAATCTTTTATAGAGGTACCATCATTTTTGTCCAGGCCTGTTTCATTAGTTTGTTTTTTTAAATAATTATGTTAATCAACAATTCAAAAGTAATGGCTGTTTTTGATTATTTAATTTTCAATAAATTTTTATTTATTGTTCCTTTTGTGAGTTTCAAGTGATTTCAGTGAGAATTGTGGGTTTTTCCTTCTTTAACTGAGGGGTACCAACAATTTTGTCCACGTGTGTAGCTGCAAAGGGTGGAGCAACGTAATATAGAACCCTATGGATTAGGAATGGGATGTCACTTATGTTCATATGAGAGTCAAGGCAGGTGAGCGAATACTTTTGACAATATGGTGTATGTCTCTGTAATCTTATCAGGCATAAGGATTTTCTGAACAACACAGGAAAGCAAAAAAGATTTGTTTCAAGCAAACAAAATACAAAACATCTGTATGGATACATGGATAGGCCAATAAAAGATGAGTGTGGTTTACTTACAGAAAAATGAACCTCCTACCTCAAATACTTAACTGATAACTTCCTGATACACTTACAGGCTTGGATAACTCAACACTTCTTATGTTAAAGTTCAATTGATTAATAATTTCTCTCGTAGTATGATTCAGCTAAAATGCTTTGGGCACGCAGCAAAGCCTTCATAGAGGACAAGGAGAGAATTTTAAATCCTGTGTGATAAATCCATTCCACCAGTGAGCTCAGGGACAATGACATAAAGCCGTATTTCATTCCGCATACCGGTCTCCTTCATTGAGGTTGGATTATCAGCAAGAGTAAGTGATGCAAAGGGAATACAACACCACCACGGCTTATATATGGATGATATGATTAAGGGGCTATAAGCCAGACTTTGACACTGACACACACAATTCAGGTGGCAAGTGCTTGTTTATAGCGTCCATATCTATTTGAATACAGCACGAATGTGAATGTCACATTCCAGCTGTGTATTGCAGTTGCTATCTGATTTGATTGTCTAAGATTCTTGGAGGGAGAATGGATGGTTGAGTGGGTGATACGTGGGTTGATGCATCAAGATAATTCACTTTAAATCTTTTTGATAGACCTCTTCTCAACACAGTCATCGTTAAAATGAAAAATCCCTTTAATAAGGCAACCACAATGTTCATTATATCATTACGTGGGAGTACAACATTTCTTTTATTATAAGTGAATTTTTCTTCCTTGACTGACTTGGCAGCCATTAATGGAGTTGAGCAGGAACATTTCAGCCAGCCAACTTCAGAATAGGCCATTATCCTGTTGTACTGCCCTCATAGAAAAGCACTAACACTGACTCTGATAACCTGAGTGGCAAAGGCAGAAATTAACAATTATCATAACACGTCTCCACTGCCATTGATAAAAGGACCTTTTAAATGGGGGTGATTACTGTAACCATGTGCAATTTAACCTGATCAGCTCAATAGGTTATGGGACTTTAATGCTAGAAAGAGTGTGTCCACCTGAAAGTCTCGGGCCAATATTGATTATGGCAGCATTAAACATTTAAGTAATCACTGCACTTAGCTAAATGATTGTGTAATGAATAATAGATGAGATGGAAGGCGAACAGGGTAATAAATGGTCTGGGGAATAATATCTGGCCATGTGATATTCAGCCATGCCTCTAAATCCACAAGGACACTTGCTTTTTTTTTAAACTGCATCAACTCTCTCAGTCTACTGTCTCATGAATCAGGGCTTTTGCCCATAGCGATACTGTATACCACTCACGCAGACACACCAACACACACACCATGCTGAGAAATCACTGGGGATTTAATCAATTCACATTACTCTTGTGGAATGTTCAATGTGAGTGCAGCATTTATCCCCCCAGAGTTAGACTGCTGTTGGGCTGTTTGGTTAAGTATTGCACAGAACATAGATTTTCTTAAGTAAAACACCCTCTATTCTATTCAATTCTATTCTATTCTATTCTATCCTATGTGGTGGCCCAGACAGCTCATCACAATACAGCTAAAGAAAATAGGTAGGAAATGATATAACACAATCAAATTAAGTCAAATGCAGCAAAATAAAGGGAACTCTGCATACACTACCGTTCAAGTTTGGGGTCACTCAGACAATTTCATATTTTCCGTGAAAACTCACATTTTTATTCATGTGCTAAAATAATTGCACAAGGGTTTTCTAATCATCAATTAGCATTTCAACACCATTAGTTAAATCGGTGTACCATTAGAATACAGGAGTGATGATTGCTGGAAATGGGCCTCTGTACCCCTATGTAGATATTCCATTAAAAATCAGCCGTTTCCAGCTAGAATAGTCATTTCTGATTAATTTTATGTTATCTTCATTGAAAAATGTTATTTTCTTTCAAAAAAAGGATGTTTCTAAGTGACTACAAACTTTTGAACGGTAGTGTATAAAACACAAGCAAATACAGAAACATGCTGCAAATACAGAAAACACCACCAGATACAGGAACATGCTGCAAATGCGGGAAACACATCAAAATGCGGAAATGCAATCTTCATTTCTTGACAGAACCCTAGGGTCACTGCAACTGTATTCTATTATAGGCTGCACAGCCATGGATTTTACACATCAGTTGTCTGAGAGAGCGAAAGGTCAATAAGGCCCGTCCACTTACACATACACCGACACACACATCATGCCGGCTGCGGTTTTTGTGTAGGATGGACACCTTCTTCAATCACTTGATGTAAATGGGCCTGTTGCAATTTACAACACAGTTTTGTCATGTCTGATAAATTCAGCTCTGTCTCTGTGTTTATCATGTCAAGATGACTTCACTCCTGTCCCTCTTTAGCCCTGCTGTCTCTCCCATCCACATGCACTTTACTTGCAGCCCCTCATTTCCTTGGTGAGTAGGAGTGGAGGGGTGAGGGGCGCATGAGCGAGACAGCTTGGTAATTAGTTCTCGAGCATACTCTTGCTAAATATTCCTGCCTAATGACAAGGCCGAGCGGGTGCACTATGCCTAACGGCCTGGGGTTCAGTTTGATTGTACAAGCTCTGATCATAATTCAAACCTGTAGTAAAACTATGGCATGATGCAGCAAATAAATAAATAACTCTGTGAATAAATAAAAGAATGTAGATGTTAGGGCACACTTTGAAATGTACATCAAAAGCAGTGATTTGTCAGTCATCAATAGTCTTTCCAGAGGGAAGCCTGTCTCGCTCTCTGTCTCTCTGTCGCTGTGTCTCGCTCTCATTTAGTTAGATGATTGCCTCCTGCAGCCCCAGGGACCGATAACAACCGCCAAGTCTATTACTTCCTACAGCACTTACTCCTACCAACATGAAAAACTCAACAACAACAGGGCCTACCCCATGTTAACTCCTATAGGCTATTAACCAGACACCAATTCCATCCAATAGCAAGTGTTGATACAAGGGAACCCCTGAGTAACATAATCCAAGCTAAAATGACTCAGAGGAGAATTAGACAAGTCGGCCGCATCAAAATGAGCATAATGAAAGATTTTTCTGGGAGATGCTGAAATGAAGTCAATGGAGAAAAGCAAAAATAATGAGCAAAGACACAAACACAGCAGGACAAACGGGCAAGGGAAATTCACTGTTTTTCAGAGGCTCCTTTAGAGGTATGTGACTGAGGTACGATGTGCATCCTCACATACTGGTGCACACACTTTCACGTTAACGTTGCTGTGTTATCCCTGTGGTCCAATGGCCAGGCGCTGTGCATCCAGATGCTAACCTCACTTTCCTCCTCTGATTGCACCAGGGTACAATGCATTTCAGCCTCTTGGGGCTCAGGTGTTAATTCATGCTACTGCACCACTTTTCCCCCTGATTACGCAGCCTGACCACAGCCCGGCATGTCCCACGGTTCACCCACACCTCAGTCCAAGCAGGCCAGATTTCATTCTTCAAACCGGGCTGCACACATTCAGCTGCAGTGAAAAGGGTGGGACAGAATACAGCCATAACAAACATAATGAAGCCATTTTTTGACAGATACACCAGCAGTTGCAAACATATCAAGGTGATGTGCTTGGATAACTCAGCAACAGTTGAAAATCACAAATGATTACCAGTGTAGAAATACTTGCATCATGTAGCCGTAAGGAAGAAAACAAAGGGGTGGAAAGACAAAAGCAAAACAAAAATGGCACAAGGCAAAAAAACAACACACACATTTTGTCAGCAAGACAAAGATTTAATGTATATTGCATCAAAACATTAGCCATGAATCAAGGAACAACAACGGGAACATTATTCTGTTGGAAAAATCTTTGTTTTGTACCAGAATGAGCATGTCTAATGGATGATCACAACTCAGTGCACTGCTGTGTTTTCTTAAAAGATGAGCAAATGTGAGGGAGTCAGGAGATGTTTCAGGGTGGGTGAGGTAACAGCAGCTGATGGGCAGTTTGGCCAATATGTTTGTGGTTGAGGGAGTTTCTGGGTCATAGCCTTCTCAGTTCTTGACTGGACATCCGCTTGGCATCTGAGAGCCCAAATTTCAATTCATTATTAATGATCTGCTGTGTCACAGCAGTCCATTCACTTCATTGTGGAGACATCAGAACCTGAGACATCAGTGCAGACATTCAAACTGACACACGCACAGTACACACAATAAGCAAAGATGAAAGCTCCTGAGTACCTGCCTCTTAAGCTGTTTTCTTATTTTTCTCTGTCACTCCTGCTGGGCAGAGGGCACTTTGTAGATGCCCTGAAGATGTAGATAGTGAGTGGAGAGTACTGTGGGTGGTTCTGCATTCAAAGGCAATCTAGGGACCTGGTGAAAGGTGGCTCCACACTTCATTTCATTCACAAAGCCCCCTGTGCTGCCAACAGGTTGACAGACAAGGTGGTCTCACACACAGACGAGCATTCAGCGAGCAGCAGCATATGCCATCCTTCCAAAAGCTTTAAAGAACAAAAAAAAAGAGCAAAAGACTCGAGGGGAAAAAAATGTGTAAAAAAAAAAAAGAGGATGGGGTAGCTTTGTATAGATAATGTTTATAATTCATGTTTGGAGAGGATGAGTGGAGGATGAGCTGCTTTGTTGTCCGTATCGACGGTCAGTAAGGGAACTTGAAGCTCAAAGCAGCTCACTGCTTCTTCTCTCTTTCAAACCTGGGGGGACTGTGCCATTAAATTCAGAGCTGTTTGGAAACAGATTTCATCACATTGTCCCTGTTTAGGACCTTTGTACTTGGCGCCAGAATTAGCATAGCAACCTGTCTGGCTGCCATTTAAGCACTGAGCTGGGGATATGACATATATTTAGAGAAAATTCAACAACACATCAACAGTAAGCTGGTGTAATTTTTCTCATTAGCTCAACTGGAGCTGGCCTCTCCTGAACCCGGGCAGTAATGTGGGTCCACATTAGCCTGCAAGCTGGCACTGTCAATAGCTGTGGCACTGGAGGGGGACGATTAAGGGATGTAATACCCACGGCCAACTTTTTCAATGAAATATTTATACAGATAAACCCACTGTATCTGTGCAGCTCCATTTACAGAAGATATCCCGGCATCACACCAAAGCCAGAATCGATAAAACACAATTATAGCAGGACAACTCATCGCTGGATCTTCAAAGATAGGAAGGTGCTGGATTAAAGCATCAGGGGGGTGAATGCATAGAATAGCCAGGGGGTGCAAGAAATGTGACTGGAGTGTCACTGCTACATAGCCATCACTGGTGGCATTAGCAGTTTGCAGCCCTCCTTACAGTACCTCTTTATTTAGCACACTTGCCTTTCTTTTCACTCCGCCATTGATTACTGATGTCCTTGAGCTTTGGCAATAGTTAATGTGCTAATGTGCTGTGTTACTCTAGCTGGAATGACATAGCTATTATGCTTATCCTCCTATAAATGGCTTAAATCTGGGAGGGAAATATAAAACCCAAAGAGAGACAATAACCTTGGAAAACACTGCCAGCATTTGAGGCTGCATTTACATTCAAAGCAAATGCCACCAACAAATCAAATGACCAACAAGTCAACAGCACTTATTTTGAAAAGGAGCCTCTGGAGAAGCGTGTAGCCAAGGTCACAGGCCCAGGAGCCACTGGGTTCAGATGTAATAGATTTGAATTGTGTTACAGATGACTGATCTGCTGCAAATCACAAGTGTTTCTGCAACATGCCAACAACGATTCTCCTCTATGCAAGTGATCAGCCATTACACACAACCTTGAGGAAATGTCAACTTGACTCCGCATGTGTGGCGCGTTAGCTGTATGTTGACATCGTCTGTGGATATGTGAAGTGTGCACTTGTGTGTGTGTGTATAGAGAGAGAAAAAAAGGAAAAAGAGAGAACAGCGTCATGGGAGAATAAGTGGTTGGTGTCTGTCAGCGTCATTGTACACCTTCTGAACCACCTTCCGCCCTCTAATAAGATTGAGCACCAAGCGGAGCTGAACAACTGCCAGACACTGAGACACCACTCGAATAGAGAGGAGATCTCGGGCAAAAAAAGGGAGGGGTGTAGGGGCGTGGTGGGGTGTTTTTCAAAGGGGTAGGCAGGTCGAAACATTTCAGTGTTGCATCGTTCTGCAGCAGCAGATCCGTCATGGTCAAGGAGAGCTCAAAGAGCCCTTGTCAGGTAAATCAAGTATGACTTTTATTTCTTGGGGTGATGGAGGCACACGGTGGCTACTAAGGCATCCTGTGACGATATTTAAACAGCACTGAGCATTTTCTTTCTTGTAGAATTAACATTTTCTCTCTAAAAGTCTGTAGTTATCATGCTGCTAGTAGAGACAACAAGGCTGAATTTCTATTTCTGTCAAAGCTGAGGTCGATGATGTATTTTAAGCAAACCATAAAACAAATCATTTCAACAAAAGAGTGTCTTTCATGCTGTTAAACATGACATTGTGGTGCAGCTGCTGCATATTCTGATTTGTCCTTTACAAGAGGTGCTCTATTCAAAGTATCCTCTCTTATCAAAATGGAAAAGGTTTTAAAGGGAAGAAAAAAATGCATTAAAAATAAAAGCTGACTCTTGACGTTTTTACAGTGACGGAAGGGTCATGATTTACTTTCGTCTGTTTGAAACATCACAAACAAGCCTCAAATGCCAACAATAAGTCATCCTTTTATTTCATATCGTGCTTGAATATTGTAAATAGTGATACTCTGTCCTTTAATTCCATCCTGAGGTGGAAAATGTCACAGGGCTAACTTCATGCTCATGGTGGACCTACTCCTCTGGCACTCTGTGGATGCTGCACAGTGATTAAAGCTGGGGTGTTACTGCAGCTCTGCTCTGCAATAGTCTCCTCTTCACCCTCAGTCATTTACTTTAAATGTTTTTAAACACTGTCTGTCTTCCACAGGTAGATATTACTTTGCTTAAGCAATTGTCAATTTGCAGGGCATCAGGCTGGACCTCTCCATAATCACTGCTGAATTACTTTGGGAGCTCTATTAAAGTAGCACAGCTTCCTCCACAGTCATGAAGCCATTCTTAGTGCGTTCTTTTCTCCACTTGTTTTCATTGCATCGCACCTATGACAACACAACATGGTGAAGCCGCTACCTCGCCCAGGTTTGGGAGACCGGGGCCTTCCCCTGGAGCCAGGCCTGGGGGGGGGGGGGGGTCGTAGAAGAGCGTCTGGTGGCCGAGCCTTGGGGTCCTGTGGGGCTCGGTCGGGCACAGCCCGTCTCGTCTGTCTCGCCCTCTGTGTGCCTGCACTCTGCCGGCTGATTGCTGCTGTGGTTGTCAGCTGCAAGCAATCAGTTCAACAACATTCACCTGTTCCCCTCCTCAGCTATATAAGGACTGTTCTCCCTCTCATTCTCCGCTGGATCATTGCCAGACTCACTTGTAGTCACGGATTCAGTTCCTCCACCACAACCCACTAACTCTGGACGGCGTCAGTTTCTGGACACATCTCTTTCCCCTCTTTGCGGATCCTCCTCTCTTGGACTCTGTTATGCTCTGGTATATCTGGTTGCCCCCCTGGTTGTAGTTCCCCTTTTTACAAGGACTTCTCCTTAAATTTGTTTGGTCTAGTGCTGTTTAGTTCCTAGATCTCAGTGTCTGAATTCCTGTTGTTATTGTTGGCAAGTTTAGTTTGTTGGAGTCTTACAGTTTTGGTTTGGTTCCTTCCCACGAGTTCTGTTCTCATGTATTAGTTTCTGGGTTAATAAACCTGTTCAATTATCCACATGTTGCCAGTTTTGTAAGTCTGCGCTTGGGTTCCCCAGCCACTGCCCGTAACTGTGTGTGTGTGTGTGTGTGTGTGTGTGTGTGTGTGTGTGTGTGTGTGTGTGTGTGTGTGTGTGTGTGTGTGTGTGTGTGTGTGTGTGTGTGTAGTTGTGCGCCTATATGGAGGGAGGTTGGGATGGATCTTTCTGTTTTTAAATGTTGTACAGCACTTTGCATTACAGTCTTTATATGAAAAGTTTGATTGATTAAATCTTGTTGAGAGTCTATGAGAGCTAACTAGTTAGCCACTAGCAAAACACTAACACGAGCTAACAGCTTGACAACCAAATATCAGACGATTAATAGTAGCTGTGGTATAGCTGTACAAGCAGTAGTAGTAATACGAAAAATACAAGCAGCGGTAGTAATATAAGTAGCTGTTAGAGTCGTAGAAGTAGTATCAGCATGTGTACTAGTATTACAAGTTGAAGTAGCAGTGACAGTATCAGCAGCAGTAGTTGGTGTATTACCGTTACTACTACTACTACTACTACTAGTCGCATTACTATTAATACCACCAATACTAAAAAATAGTAGTTATAAAGCCTAACTTATGTATATCTAGATGGATCATAGGCAATTCTTTAAGACTGCTCTCAAATAATTGAAATCTTACTAAACAAGGTTATACTTATCAAATTAAATAACTTTGGTCTCCAGTATATTGGCTAATTCAGTTCTATGTACTTAATTTATTAGCATGATTTCTTTATAAATATGTTGTTGTGTACATACTTATTTACTTCTCTGTCTACTTTTTTCTTTACTCCATGTAGGTTTCCCAAAGACTATAGGTTGAGGAAGAAGTGGGAAGCAGCTCTGAGGAGAGAGGGGTTTGCTGCAACTATATAGCAGCCTAGAGAGAGAGATAAATAAATAATATTGAATATTAATAATAATTCTGTTGCTTATTGTAATTGTGTTGTTTATTGTAAATGTAAATAAACTCGATCCTGTTCTAGTCTACTTCCCTGTTATATGTATATAACAGCCAAGAGATATGTATATATATAAATGGTAATAAATTAATATTAATAGATAAATTGTCACCCTCGGTCCTCATAAATCCTCCACCTTACCGGTCACATGTGGTGTTCCCCAGGGTTCAGTTCTTGGTCCGTTACTTTTCCTCATTTACATTCTTCCCATTGGTCACATCATCCGCAAACATGGCCTCAATTTTCACTGTTACGCTGACGATATACAGCTGTATCTCAGCTCCAAATCTCCCACTGACTTCCCCCATCAAAAACTCTCTGTTTCTCTGATCTCAAATCCTGGCTCCATCATAACTTTCTCAAACTTAACTCTGATAAAACAGAAATCATTCTTATTGGATCCAAGTCACCCCTTAATAAATTTTCCCACTTCTCTTTACCCATTGACACTGTCCCTCTTACACCCACTTCAACAGTTAAAAACCTTGGCATACTTTTCGACTCCACCCTCAGTTTTCAACCTCACTTAAAGCAGCTGTCTAAGACTGCTTTTTTTCACCTCCGCAATATCGCTCGCCTCCGCCCTTTCCTCACTGACACTGATGCACAAACTCTGGTTCACTCCTTCATCATGTCCCGTATAGATTACTGTAATTCCTTGCTCCTTGGTCTCCCAGCATCATCCCTACAGAAACTTCAGTACATCCAGAACTCAGCAGCTCATGTCCTCACTCACACCAACCGCTCCTCTCACATCACTCCCATCCTTCGTCAACTTCACTGGCTCCCCGTTCAGTCCCACATCATATTCAAAACTCTCCTTCTCACTTTCAAAGCTGTCCATAATCTGGCCCCTCCGTACCTCAATGAACTTCTGACCCCCTACTCACCCTCTCGCTCTCTCCGGTCCTCCAGCTCCAACTTCCTCTCCATCTCTCAAACCAAACTCTCCACCGTGGGGGGCGGTCTTTCAGTGCTGTTGCCCCGAAGCTCTGGAACTCACTCCCCCAATCCCTCCGTGATTGTCACTCCTTCTCTACTTTCAAATCTGTGCTCAAAACTCATCTTTTCAATAACCATTTTGCCTCCTCCTCCTTGTAGTTTTGTTTTTGTTTTGTTGTTGTTCTCTTTGTTTATGTAAAGCGACCTTGGGTTTGTGAAAGGCGCTATATAAATTGAACATATTATTATTATTATTATTATAAATTGATTATGTAGGGAAAACTACTGAAGGGATTTTATTATTGCACTCGTTAAATAAAAGGGCACCACCCTGAATATTCAGGAAAATTATTAATTTATGCAGAATCTCAAGGACATTCCTGTCGAAGTACAGTTGATCAGTCTAATATCTGAAAGTCTAGAATTCTTAGAGAAATTGACCTCAGTTCTCACACCCAGAAAACGCACAAGACGGTGGATTGTTCTTAAGTGAAAACATTTATTTACTATTCTACCAAAACAATACAGTGAGCTATGTACAGTGAGAAATGTGATGTGTATGTACGTGCGTGAATATGAGTGTGTGTGTGTGTGTGCGTGTGCATGTGTATGTGAGATCGTATGTGTGTGTGTGTGTGTGGGGTGAGTAAATTCAAATCTGCATATTAAAATAGGAGAATTGTGGTGACAGAAGCCAGATAGCGGTCTCTTACTGTCAGTAGAAATGTCAGTCTCCACCTGGCTGGGACATGCGGGCCGGTGACGCCTTTACAACACCTTTGGACTTGCTGGTTCCGGAGCGTAGTATTGTCTTTATGGCAACGCATTGACATCCTGCCATGGAAGCTCGGTTCGGCGCAAGTGGATCTGGGCCAGCAGATCTCTGGTGTTCACAGCTGAGGGAGCTGTTGTGCGGTTGATGAAAGCCACTTGATAAAAAAAAAGATGGCTCTTATTCTATTTTGGCGGCCTAAGCCGAGTACAAAGGACAGACGTTGACTGGAGAGCAAATTACGTTTGCAATTAAATCTTTTTATCTCAAAACATTTTCTACATATCTAGGTATTTACATTTATATATCTAATGGCTGAACAGAAAAGATTCCCTGGCCTCTGGACCTAAATAATAAGATAACAATAATTGCAGGCTACATTTGTAGGAAGCCTTTTTTAGTTTTTTTTTTTCAGATCAAATATTCTCTAACAATAGCAGGTTTTGATATTGACAATAAAGTAGATCACAAGAAAATCGGTTGAGAAATGAGCAAATTATGATTTATTTTCAGTGTACCTGCATTGCTTTGAATGGGAACTTTGTCCCCTCCAAGATGGCCGCCACGTAGACACGTGGCTTAGCCAGCTGCTACAGTGTGCTGGCGTATCTACTCTTCATATCTATGATGCCTCCTACCTCCACCAGGATCTGATAAGGGTCATAAAAATGTCAACTGTGAGGAAAACCTCACCTCTGCAGGATTGGCATTCTGATCTTCTGATCTCCTACCTAACACACAGAACTTTCTACACAGGAATTAATTGAACAGTTTAAAATCAGAACATTAAAGAAATGCAGCATCATCAGAGTGATGATCTGGACTCAGTCTCTGATACCAGAGACTTAATATTGAATGCATATGTCACAGTGAAAGCTTAATTTAGCCTATGATTTTTATGATGTGTGGTTTTCTGTGTGTGGTGTGTTTTTAATGTGGTTTTGTTGTGTTTTTATATTTTAACCTGCATGAACTGTTTACGTAAGCAATCAAGGCAAGGATGGACAGCTGGCACTGATTGAACTGAATTCCCCAAGGTGCGCAGCTGGCAGGGGAACACTGATTATTTAAGGGAAGCAGGTGCAACAGGACGACAGAGAGGGGTCGGGGGAAACACATGTAACGGGCGGTACAGACACGACAGGGAGCCGGGACAAGCAGCATGGACATTGGGAGCCCTCTAGGAACGTGAGGAGTAGAGGCTCGATACAATGCCCGCTAAACATGTAAGTAAAGGAGAGTTATCAAGCCTAAACCCACACTGGCGTGTGTATGGTTTTGCCCTGCTGGCACGGTTGGCTACTGAGGCTGCGGCGTCCGAGGCGGGCCAGATGGACTGCATGAACTGGACCAGGACAACGCAAGAGCGGGACATGCGACACGGCCAGGGACACGACCAAGCAGCGCAGCAACGCGAGCAGAAATGAGGGACGCGGTATGGAGGCTCATCCATGTCACAGAACTTTTCCCACAGATGATCAGGTGACTTCCTGTTGATTATTGGGACCTTTTTTGCAACTTTTTTATCCTAAGATTTGTCTTATCTCCTGTATTTGGTTTTACCAGATAAGCTAAGCTAGTCCAGATTAGCTTAGCTTAGCTTATCTGGACTAAGCTTAGTTTAGCTCCAGATAAGCTAAACTAAACTGGAGTAAAAATAAAACACAAAAACCAGTCGGACCCAGGTCAGAACGATCTGAAGACGCTGTAAATCCACCGCCGTGCCTCATAGTTTGACTTCACAGGGACGTTCAAGGGCAGTTTGGTTGGTTTTCCTGCAGAAAGACAGAAAGGCATTTGTTTAATTTTTTGTAATTAAACAAATGCCTTTCCTTTCTCTTAACAGTGGAAGCAAATGCATTGCTGGTGGGTTTTTGTTGTTGTTTGTTTGTTTTTTTAACGTCCCCTAGCGTGACATGTATGCTTGTGTTTTAGCTATGGTATGGTTAACTTCAATGTAGCCCAAGGTCCACATCTGTAAGTTTATTCTTATGTTTATACATTTTATTATCCCAGGAACATATGAGAAACATTGTGTGTTGTCATTCTAATCACTCATTTGGTGGTATTTCAGATCTCTGATCATCATAAATATTGAATAATTAGATTTTTACATTTAAGAAATGAACCAAGAGTAACTTATAAAGGTATATGGTCTCTGACCTCTCCTGGACAGTGAAGCTGTGGAACAAATCCGTGATTGGTTAGATGCTGATTTGAATTTGACTCCAAAACTTTTTACAAAAAAAGTCACTGGAATGCGACTTCACTTGGCTTGTAAGAAAATGGCTTTTAGAAAAATTCAATTTGGGCTTGTAACAAGGGGCTTGAATTAAAATGGCTCATAGAATACAATTGAGCTTGAGAATTATGAATTACAACAGTGTGAATATTTTCTTGATAGCTAATGAGCTGTGACTCTTAGTGTTCTTATGTTTTCGACACACTTTTTTGCAGTGCAAACCTGCCAAAGCGCATCCTTGGTCTCTGCATTCCTGAACCAACTCATCCAGCAGATCATCACAGCTTCACATCCTGCAGCAACCTTCCCTCACTACTACAAAGCGCTGCAAGTATCTCTTTCCTTCTGCCAAACAAGTGAGTTACCAAATTATAATTGGTTTTCCAATCTTCAAGGTAATTCTAAATTTATCACTTTTTCTACCAACTGCTTCCAGTGGTCATTGGTCATTCGTTTATCTGCATTTATTCATTCATGTATTCACTGTCAGTTCTTTGTTTGTAGTATTAATGTTTGTATATAATTATCATCGGTTCTACCATGTATTTACTTGTTTTGGGAACTGAAGCTCAGTGAAGTCAGAGTTTATGACTTTGATAATGAGACTGATCAATTTCTTTTTCATCATAGTGTCTTTTAGACTTAGTCTAAATTGCCAATTTTTCTGACAAGCTGAGAATGGTGCCCCTAAATTAATGAGTGAAATTTTAATCATAAAGTTCAGTTTCTACCATTAGGTGTGTTGCAGCCAACAGTTTGCTCTGCATTGTATGGTGCAGTCACATGAGGCTAATTTCTGCAACAATTTCGCTACACATCTATTTTTAGTGTTCCCGTGTAAGACAATTTTTGCTACAATGGCTTCATTTTAAATCTATTGTCATGGTGTACAGGGACTACATGATGATCATTCTGTCACTATCCAAATACTTTTAGACCCAGCTGTTTGTTACCATTGAATGCCTGGTTGTTTCTGAATACAGGTTGGAACAATAGCAAACCAGCCACAAAAACCTCATCATCACCTGTCAAAGTATTTTTGCTCCTGCTTGTAAAATCAAGAAAATATTTTTAAAAAGAAATCCAAGTATTATTAACTGATTCTTTTGGATTCACTCCTAAAATCTTTTAAACAGCAAAAACATAGTGGTGATACCTTTAACTGATGTTGATGTCTCTGTAGCTAGCAGCACAAGCACTGTTGAATTGAGGGGCTCCTGTCCCACCCAGTCACTCCCCAGAATCAAGTCAAGTTTAAGCTAAGAGCTCCTGCTCCTAGAATAAGTAGCATGGTGGCTGGTTGGAAAACAAAGCAGGTGGGCATATGGAAAAACCAATGACTTGACATCAAGGCTGAAAAGATAGGATATTGTACTGTGTTGGAAAGCACTGAGCTCTCAGAAAAAGTTCCTGATATACACCTCACAAGAATGGATCAATGGTAAAGTTAGTGGTCCTGATGCTAGGAGGCCTACAAAAAAAATCTACGAACACAGGAGCAGTCGAGCCCCCACAAGGTCAATGGAAATAGCCGAGGTGAAAGAAAAAGAAACCCTCCCAAACAGCTTCATTGATTTACAGCCTGACTTACTCCAGAAGACAACAGCTTCATTCAGAACATCATGCAACATGGCAAGGAAAGGCTCTCATATAAAAACCTCTACCTCCCTGATATTGCAGGAGCTTGGCATTAAAGTTGGCAATATCCCCAAATCTGACCCTGCACAGAAATAATCAGCTACATTACAAAGGTAGTGTACTCCAAGTTTGTCTCCTGTGTGAAAGAAATGCAATGAGGGCTAAGCATACCAACTAATGAACCTTCTGTTTATGGGTATTCCTATCTAATGCTACCTGAGTAATCAAAAGGCAAAATATTCTCTGATGTGCTTGTTACTCTGAACTGATGGATTCATGTGTGCTGGAATGTGAACTTGAAACGACACTTGCTATGTTGTTGCTCAACCTGTCACAAGATAATCAACAAAAGAGGGCCTCTTTAAGTAAAATCTCAGCCACACTCACCCAACCAGATCCCATTTTGTTTTAGTTTTGTTACAACATGTGACCTTTCAAGCAGTAACAATCATTACAGTTTCACTCCTCGCGAGTGGGGAGGAGGAATACAAAAAGGAGGAAAATGAAACGGAGAGAAGCTTGGGTCTCTGTGGGATTGTCTGCCCAGCACCAGAGCTGGAACACCCAAAGAGCTTAAAGTGATATAAATGTCCCTGAATGACAGCATAAATCTGTATGATGACAAATAGCCTCTTTGAAGCCCGCACCACAGTGAATAGGATACCATTTCTGTATTTTGAAAAAGGAAGGGGGACTTTAAAGAAAAAAACCCTTGACAATGTCACAGTGGCAGTTTTAGTTGTGTAGGAACTGTGAGAGAGGGGGAGTGAGATGACTATCTAAACAAGTGTGTCACGTCTGCTTACTTTTATATTACCTTGCAACAATACCCCCACTGACAGTCCATCCAAGAGAAAAAAGCAAACAATAAAGTTAATATAAATACAAATTAATTTGTCCACACGGTGTAATTTATCACAATTCTGTGTCCAGGTGCCAGTATAATGCATAAACTAAGAGTGTTGCTGTGCAGCTAAAATTGAAATAGACTTGTGAAAAAATGAGCAATTTCCCTGTGGAAGAATAGGAAATTTTGTGAGGCCGTTGGTGGCTGACCTGTCATCAATCACTTCACAGCAGCACAAACTTAAAGTCTGGAGGGAGGCTGAGAGAATCAGGCGAACACTCAGTGGTTGTTGACAGGTGATACTCACCCAGCCGACAACCTAATAGCACACAGCTGAACTAGTACAGGGAGTTGATGGTGCTGGTGGATTAGACATCAGAGATACTGTATGTGATGATTGTCACAGACCTTTAAAAGAAGGAAAACTCAATCAGGCTCAGGAAGGCTAATTGGAGATAAACTCTACAGCCTCGAGCACAGTTTGTATCCCAGGTAGGTTTTGATGTCTGATTTGTAGCTGTCACAGGGACAGCAGTGGTTTTTTCTTTGTAAGAATACAGATAGCTTTTGATGAAGTCTGCAGTCAGTAACCCATAAAAACAAAGCAAAAACACACTTTCAGAAATTTGTGTGAATTTATTAAACAAAAATTCTTTCATTTACAAATATATTTTGACACTTAATCCACCCCATTTGGAAGCAATTATATATGTTTGAGTTTTAGGTATGTATCTAATAACTGTACATATACACTACCATTCAAAAGTTTAAGGTCATCCAGACAATTTCATGATTTCCATGAAAACTCACCCTTTTATTCATGTGAACATAATTGCACAAGGGTTTTTCAAATAATCAATTAGCCTTTCAATACAATTAGCTAACACAATGTACTATTACAGCACAGGAGTGATGGTTGCTGGAAATGTTCCTCTGTACCCTTACGTACATATTCCATTAAAAATCAGCCATTTCCAGCTACAATAGTCATTTACCACATTGACAATGTCTAGACTGTATTTCTGATTAATTTATTGTTATCTTCATTGAAAAAAAATGTTTTTCTTTCAAAAACAAAGTGATCCCAAACTTTTGAACTGCTTTTAACAGATCCTCTTAAGCTTTGTCAGCTTGGTCTGGTTTCTTTTTGTTTTTGGAGGGAGAGGACCTGCAGTAAAGGGCCGTGAGCCAGAATCAAACCCAGGCCTCTGCATCTGGGACTATAGCCCTTGTTCATGGGTCACCCACTCAACCTGTTGAGCTGTTGAACTATCTGGGTGGCCCAGGTTAGTCTGGGTTCTAATGTCACATATATTAAAGTTATTCAAACAAAAAAAAAAAACACACACCCCTCCCCCGAACAAAATAATTAAATAATAATAAAAAAAAACCTCCGCCTCACACAACAAGCAGTAAAAACTCTACAGCACAATTACATACTAAAACAATCAGGAGCAAAGAAAATCTGAGTGGAAAAGCTGTCCCAAAGTAATAAAAAGCCGTGGCTGAGACCTGCTATCATCAGGTCTTTCCACACACACTGCCTATAATGACGTTACTCTAGCACTCTAGATTTGTTTCACCTGAAGTGCCAAATTGTGATCTGTTACTTTCGTGTGAGTTCACATGTGCTCTGAATCTGATTTTCTTCAAGGACCTCTCTGAATTTGACTCCTTTCATCCTCTTTAATTCTGACCCATCTTCCTGTTCCTGCTGCTCAGTAGCCCCATAACAGTATGCTGTGTCCACCATATTGTGCAATAGCTCATTTTAGCGCCAATTGCTTTTCCTACTGTAGAAAACAACCAATCTAAGTAGCAATACCACAATTGGTGTGTGTATGTATATCTGCCATATTCTCTAATTTTCACTACATGTGTATGTGATTGGGTGGTGCTGGAGAGAGTGGGCTTTCCCTATTGTGTAAAGAACTCTCCACCATCTGCCAGCCTGCACTCGGCCTCTGTGCCTGATCATGCCTGATGAAAACCAGATGTTTTCCCTGGCTGCCCACCCCCAGCAGGACCTCTCCTGCATGATATCAGCCCACTTTGGCTAAGACTCAGATAACCATGCACACGCTGTGCACTTAATTAAAACTCTCACTTATACACATGGATGTATGCTCACACACACAGATACAGACTTCGTCTCTCTCATGTAGCACACAATTTCTCTCCAAACCATTCAATCTGAATCATGTCTCCTTCTTATGCCTCCAGTATAGATGCTGTAGATGTGTCCCAGTTTTCCGTCTCTATTCTTTTTGGCATCAAAAGTAATGCAAAGGTAAGTTACGTATGACGGTTTTGTTTTCCTAAAAAATATTGAAGTTTTTGAAAGTAAATTTCTTGGTGGTGCAGTTGATGATTAAATATAACATAAAACATGTTCAAAACAAAATATCAAGCAGCATTTCAGTACACAATAAAGTAAAACACACTCTGGACCACAAATCACTCCACAAACACTATACTGCTCACTGGTTTTACCACAGCTAAACAAGAAAAGCACTCAGAGTGCAGTACTACATCAAGGCTCCCACATATGACTTTGTCAGAAATGCAGCATTTTTTTTTTATTTTTTTTTTTTAGAAATATAGCATTTGTCTTTTAGTTGTTGATGATCAGAAGTCGGGGCTGCACAGTGGGGCAGTGGTTAGCACTTTCGCCTTGCAGCAAGAAGATCCCCGGTTCAAATCCCGGCCTGGGATCTTTCTACATGGAGTTTTCATGTTCTCCCTGTGCATGCGTGAGTTTTCTTCAGGCACTCCGTCTTCCTCCCACAGTCCAAAAATATGCTGAGGTTAATTGATTACTCTAAATTGCCTGTAGGTGTGAATGTGAGTGTGATTGGTTGTCTGTATATGTAGCCCTGTGACAGACTGGCGACCTGTCCAGGGTGTCCCCTGCCTTCGCCCAAGTCAGCTGAGATAGGCTCCAGCAGCCCCCGCGACCCTAGTGAGGATAAAGCGGTGTATAGAGAATGGGTGGATGGATGATCAGAAGTCACAGCAACATAGAATGTGGTCATTCAATACAGATGTACCCACAAACAAAATGACCTTGTGCTGGGCACAGGTATGTGTTATTCATGTGTACACTATGTACAGATACCAAATCATGTGACCTAAATATGTAGCGGGCAGTGGAAATTGTTGTGATTCGGAAACACCACTACAATTGAATCAGTTGTTCTTTGTATCATTTCCGAGAAGTCCGCAGTGGTTGATTTGTAGTAGGATCGCAATCATGTGATTGTCAACAGGCAGCTGACGTAGTGTTCACTTGTTGTCATAGCTACAGTGCCACTGTCTTGCAACAATACCGAAATCTTCAATAAATCTGTGGATCCAGATTATAAGCCTCATCACTGCTAAAATTTAATCAGTTGGTCCTTGTGGTGTTTCTGGTCTTCCCTGTAAATTTCATTCAAATCTGTTAGTCCATTTTTGAGTAATGTCGATAACAGATTAACAGACAGACAGACGGGCAAACGTATGCCAATCATCACATAACTTTGCAGAACTTTGACGGAGTAATTACTGTGCAGATGTTTGGGGCAATACATATAAATGTTCACTACAGTCACTACCAATACTACAAAAAATAGCAATAAGGATAATTCATAAAACTGGTTATAGAGATCACAGAAATTCACTCTTATTAACATCAAAAATGCAAAAATTTACTGATCTGGTTCATTTTCAAACAGCACAAATATCGTCTAATCAGTCCTTCCAGGATTTTGTGGGCGTTTTTCGTGATTGTTGCGGCCGAAAATGCCTGAAGTTGCGGCAGCTTTTCTAAAAAATTGCGATAAAAGTTGCGATGCTTTAAGCTTATTTGTTGTGATGAAATTGCGGGAGACAGTGACAACTGCTAAAAAGCTGCATTTTTCCAGCTTGTAGAACATGTTTCAACGCTGTAATTGACAATATTTATTCCGAAATTAATTATTTTGCATTCCAACCCATTTCCACAAAAGCTAGCATACCACGGTGGGACATTAGCAGCAGCCAGATACTGGTTTAATATGACGTGGTTGGTAGATTTGTGGCACAAAATGCCAATTTACTATTGAATGAATCATATTCGGATATATCTGTCAGTGGCTTAAAAAGTTAATTTCACATCCTGGCACCCACGTGTTCACACACACACACTCTCACGGCTTGTCACGTCAACTAACAAGAACAGCACTGAGACAGCACAGTCCTCCACCACAACAGGTGTGTATTCTGCATGTGTACATACCGAATTGTGTGACCTAAATATGTACCTGGCAACTGGAATTGATGGGACTCAGAAACACCCCCACAATTTAATCAGTTGTTCCTTGTGTCATTTCCGATACGTCCACAGTGGTAGATTTGTTGTAGGATCACAATGATGTGATCGTCAGCAG
The DNA here is from genome assembly GCF_021347895.1 of Acanthochromis polyacanthus. Taxonomy (NCBI): domain Eukaryota; kingdom Metazoa; phylum Chordata; class Actinopteri; family Pomacentridae; genus Acanthochromis; species Acanthochromis polyacanthus. The sequence goes on along the minus strand of NC_067114.1, from coordinate 31,804,555 downwards.
GCCGCTGAGGTAGCGTTCACCTGTTGCCATGGTTACCGTGTTACCAGGTGAAACTATCAGACGCCGTGCCGCTACCTCAATGGGAAATCCTTAACAAATCCGTGGATCCAAACTTTAAGCCGCATCACTGCCGAAGTTTAATCACTTGGTCTTTGTGTCATTTCTGACCGACCCTGAAAACTTCATTCAAATCACGGAGTCTGTTTTTGAGTCATGTTGGTAACAGAGGAATGATTCACACACGCTTATCGTCACATAACTCTGCCATGTTCTTAGATGGAATAATTAATCTAATTTACCTTAATTCTTTCAGTGCTCTAACGGATCTGGATGCAACAGTTTCCATCGTGGTGATTTATGTGGTCTGTTGTCTGATAATTTCAGCCGTTGTAATATGTTTCGTGTTTTTTTTAAGTGTATCAATCCATGATTTTTTTTTTCTTTTGTTGTATTCCACTACAGTATTGCACGGGTGTAAAACAGTTTAGCTCCGCTTTGGTGAAGAACATCAGTGAATTAATTGTTTATCACGGTCTTCAGCAGTAATTTTTGTTGGTAAATGAGAGGCATGAGTATCGCATATGTCTGCATCTTCAAACCAAAAACAAGGAAGTGAATTCGGTGATGTACGTGCATTAGGTTTGCGCGAGGGACTCCTATGACTGGTGGAACTCACGGGAGGCGGGCCAAAATTGCGGGAAAGTTGCGGTGATTGGACAAAATTGCAAGACCACGCAAAATTTGCGGAGATTGGTTGATTTTGCGCGATCGCAACATCGCGAATTCCTGGAGAGACTGTCTCATAAACAACTAACTTCCCGGAAATATTCAGAACTTGTTTTTTTAATAGAGGTGGGGGTTATAATTGGAGGGGGGATTTAAAATTAAAACGTGGTAGATTTTGCACAACGCAACGCTAAATGTCCTTTTGTCTTTCAATATGTGGAGTGAAGTTATGGAATGGATTGGAGGTGGAGCTCAAGCAATGTCCAAGCACAACCCTTTTTTTTTTTCTTTTTTTTTTTTAAAGTGCAGAAATATGTTTTTTATGAGGTACAGGGAGGAGGAAGGGCTTATTTAATATTTGTCCGTTGATATTCTAACTTTTCTATTTTGTTTGTAAATATGTACATAACTATGCGAGTGGAGTACTAACTGACTGATGGTCGAGATGGAGAAAAGATGGAGTAAATAAGCTTGTGCCTCATCCTACTCCTTTTCAGATATGTTAGGTTATTTTTTGTTTTGTTGTGTTTTATTTGGTTTTGTTGTTTGGAATATTTTGATTTGTTTTTGTGGCTTTTTTTCACATGTCCAAAATAAAATTCATTCATTCATTACTCTGCCAAGGAGGCGGAGTTATGTGATGGTCTGCACTGGTTTGTGTGTTTGTATGTCCGTCTTTCTGCTATGAACATTACTCAAAAATGGATTAATGGACTTGGAATAAATTTTGAAGGAAGATCAGAAATGACACAAAGACCAAGTGGTCAGATTTTGTCAGAAATGCAGCTTGTAGTCTGCGTCCACGGATTTGTTAAAGATTTCTGTATCATTGCAAGATAGCAGCACGGCATCACTGTAACTATAGAAATCAAGTGAACACTACGTCAGCTGCGTGCTGACAATCACATGATTGCAATTCTATGACAAATCGACCGCTGCAGACTTATCGGGGGTGTTTCCGAGTCCCATCAAATCCGCCCACTACATGTTTAGGTCACGTGATTCGGTGTCCATACATAATGTACACATGCATAACACAAGCCTGTGCTCAGCGTAAGGTCATTTTGTTTGTAGGTACAACTATATTAAATGGCCACATTTTAAGGTGCCATGATTTCTGACACAAATTCTTTCAAGATTTTAGCCGTTGAAAATGATACAACTGAGGAGCCTTGGTGAAGTACTGCGCTCTCTGAATGCTTTTCATGTTTATTCATGGTGTTTCTTGTTGAATAACAGAAGATAAATAAAAGAAGATAAAAAGTGATGGTTTCCATGTTGCAGTGTTAATGTAAAACATCATTGTTCTCTTGTTTGATTAAAAAACAAAAGTAATTTGTTTATCTTTTACCGATTTTGGTTCAGGGAATAACAGTGCCGTAACATTTGGAACTACAATTCCTCTCAGTCTTTGGAGGATCCAGACAGTAAGTTTAATTTAAGTTTAGCTTATTGTGTCTCCTCGCCTCCCTCATTTTTGCCTCTTCTTTACATTTTAGCTCCTCCTACCAAAGATGTAAGACATAGGATACACCTGTGTTTCTTTGCTTTGAGCTTCCCTTCATTTTGTCTCCTGCATTAAGGTATTGGAACATCCTCCATGAAGGCAGAGAGGGATGATTTCTGGGTCACAGGAGCAGAAAGGAAATGAGGACGCATAACTTAGCATAACGAAAAGTCCCCAAAGAGTCAGTGAGTTAGCTATGGGCTACACCTTCAACAACGTTGTTTTAACCAATATTTTATTACATGTTGGCATATACAGACTGTGAAAGACAACGATGAATAACTTATGAGTCCTTTTTTGTTTCCAGTGTACCCATGAATGTTGAGATGGACATTTTCATGATTAAGAAACTTTAAAGCATGATCAAAAAATTACAGGGGAGATGTTTTTTTTCTGTAATTTCCAAGTATACTTAAGAATTATCTTGAATCAGGCTTAACTTGTGTTGCTGTTATTGCATAAGTCACGTATTTTGGAGATGGTGATGACCAAAATAGAGCAATCTTTTACATATTGTAGTTGAACGACATTCAGATTCAAGATTGTAAAAATGTCGTAAATGTGCATCATTGTGTTTTGTAGTTCTTTGCAGTTCCTCCTAGTAGCCGAACATACTGATCAATACAGCTTTAAATTGTTTTCCAATGCCAACAGGAGCTGCAAGTATACTGTGCAGTAGTCCGAACTGTTTAGTAATGTCTAATAATTTTCCTTTGGACCTTGACTCACTTTAAATCTTCAACTGAAACTGGCAAACAAAGACTAGGTGTACTGGATGGAACAGTAAATTGCCTTTCTTGGCACTGTCCTTCCTAACCCCAATCAAACCCCGTAACTGCTGTTGAAAGAGTAATTAAAATCCTCTCTGCCTTTGATTCTGTGCAAACAGCTGCTCAGCACAGAGGTCAACGGTTGAGGCAGGGAATCTTAGCTGTGTAATGGAATGCACTGAAGAAGAGGGGAAGGAGAGAATCCTTTTTTAAAAAAAATGCTATAGATACATAAATATGTGTATATAAATATCCAGGAACAGTGGCAAAGACCATGGGGCAATTTGATACTGAAAATGTCAACAGGGTCTGTATAATGTTGCATATTGCTTCCAGTCATGATAAACATTTTTGAGTAATAGGTGCTTGATAAATTTGTATATGACACATCTGGAAAATATTGTCAACACGTAACATTTTTTTTTTTGTCTGAAGAAGAGCATTTACGTGCAAAACCTTACCATGTAAAGGTATTTTGATAAATGTTCTTGTGATTTTTTTTTACTGGTGAGCGAGTCACTTTACACTTGGCATTCATCCAGAATGAAATCCATTAATGTCCCTTTGACTTAATAAACTGCACTTTTTAACCATTCTAAGGACACACACACACATACATATAAATCCCTGATATGTATATTAGGAATTTATATATATATATATATATATATATATATATATATACACTGCTCAAAAAAATTAAAGGAACACTTTGAAAATACATCGTATTTCAATATGGGGAAAAAACAAACCGGACATTAGCATTGATATGGACAGGATAATGTGTTAGGAATGAAAAGTGCCACATTGTTTGATGGGAATAAAAATTATCAACCCCCCAGGAGGGCTAAATTCAAGACACCCCAAAATCAAAGTGAAAAACTGACGTGGCAGGCTAGTCCATCTTGCTGAAATTCCTTGGCAGCAACTCAAAATGGTATTCAGCACTTTGTATGGCCTCCATGTGCTTGTACAGCCCGGTCTCACGGGGATTCGTGAAACTGTCACGTCAGTTTTTGTTTCGGTTTCGTGCGCACCAACACGATGTCGTCATGTTTTTCGTGCCGCTCACCACGAGCGAAACCCGCTGTGGTAATCACATCTGAAAGTGGTTTATACCGGCTGATTCATGACGATCTAAGCTGTCCATCGGCGTTTGCGGCAGCCGCTGCGGCCGCCGCTTCGGCCGCCGGACATTCTTTAAATTCCTATGCAAATTCGGCGGATTCATGACGATTTAAGCTGTACATCGGCGTTTGCGGCCGCCGCCGCGGCCGCCATTGCAGCCGCCAGACATCCAGCCACAGCCACGGCCGCGGCAGCGGCCGCAAACGCCGATGGACAGCTTAAATCGTCATGAATCCGCCGGTATAAACCACTTTCAGATGTGATCCGGCCGCAAGAGTGGCCGGATGTCCGGCGGCCGCAATGGCGGCCGCAAACGCCGATGGACAGCTTAGATCGTCATGAATCTGCCGAATTTGCATAGGAATTTAAAGAATGTCCGGCGGCCGCAGCGGCAAACGCCGATGGACAGCTTAGATCGTCATGAATCCGCCGGTATAAACCACTTTCAGATGTGATTACCACAGCGGGTTTCGCTCGTGGTGAGCGGCACGTAAAACATGACGACATCGTGTTGGTGCGCACGAAACCGAAACAAAAACTGACGTGACAGTTTCACGAATCCCCGTGAGACCGTGTTGGCTTGTATGCATGACTGATGATGCCGGGACAAGCTCTGACGACAGATGGTGTCCTGGGGTATCTCCTCACAGAACTGGACCAGGGCATTGCTGAGCTCCCGGACAGTCTGAGGAGCAACCTGATGGTGTCGGACGGAACAAAACATAATGTTCCAAAGGTGTCTATTGGATTCAGGTCAGGTGAGCATGGGGGCCAGCTAATGATATCAGTTCCTTCATCCTCCAGGAACTGCATGAGTTCTCTTACCACATAAGACTGGGCATTGTCGTGCACAGGACCACTGCACCAATGTAGGGTCTGACAATGGGTCAAAGGATTTCATTCTGATACCTAATGGCAGTCAGAATGCCATTGTCCAACCTGTAGAGGTCTGTGCGTCCCTTCATGGATATGCCTCCCCACACCATCACTGACCCACCACCAAACCAGTCATGCTGAACAATGTTACAGGCAGCATAACGTTCTCCACGGCTTCTCCAGACCCTTTCATGCCTGTGACATGCGCTTAGGGTGAACCTGCTCTCATCTGTGAAAAGCACAGGGCACCAGTGGTGGACTTGCCAATTCCTGTGTTCTATGGCAAATGCCAGCCGAGCTCCACGGTGCCAGTCAGCGAGCACAGCGGGCACTAGAGGACGCTGGGCCCTTAGACCACTCTTATTAAATCTCTTTCTGATTGTTTGATCAGAGACATTCACACCAGTGGTCTGCTGGAGGTCATTTTGTAGAGCTATTGCAGTGCTCATTCTGTTCCTCCTTGCACAAAGGAGCAGATACCTGTCCTGCTGATCGGTTGAGGACCTTCGACAGCCCGGTCAAGCTCTCCCAGACTAACTGCCTGTCTCCTGGAATCTCCTCCATGCACTTGAGAATGTGCTGGAAGACACAGCAAACCTTCTGGCAATGGCACGCATTGATGTGCCATCCTGGAGGAGTTGGACCGTCTGTGGAACCTCTGTAGGGTCCTGGTTTTGCCTCATGCTACCAGAAGTGACACTTACCCTAGCCAAATCCAAAACTAGTGAAAAACAGTCTGAAAACATTGGGAAGGAAAAAAATGTCAGTGGCCTTCACCTGTAAACTCATTCCTGTTTTGGGGGTTGTCTCATTGTTACCCCTCTAGTGCATCTGTTGTTAATTTTATGAACACCAAAGTAGCTGAAACTGTCAGGAGTGGTGGATGTGGAGAACCCAGACGCAGACATCACAGAGAGAACGCTAGGCATAATTAAAATAATTTATTTAACTAAATCAAAGAAACCTTTACAAACTGAAAGCGAGACTGAGTGGACAAAAAACTAAACTAGACAAAGGCAAAATGGCTGACTAAGAGGGGTGGACAGAAACAACTAGACAAAGGCTAACGGCAGACTAAGAGGTACTTACATAAGGGGAACAGAAACTAACTCAGGAGCAAACGAGAGTCCAAGTAACAAGTAGAGTCCAAAAGAGGTTATCCAGAAAAGGGTGAAAAATGACAAAGTCCAACAAACTGATAATCCAGCGGTGGAGGCGAAAGTAGGGAGTGAGGAGAAAAGCTGCATGGAGATCCAACTATGCGCCAGCAAAGACTGAGGGGAAATGGCAGAGCTTAAATAACAGGGAAGGGGACCAGGTGAATTGAGTGGAGCTGATTGCAACAGGTGGGAATGATGAACTAATGAGATGACTGAGCCAGGGGACGAACAAGTGGAAGAGGGACAGAATAGAAAGACACAGCCAGAGGGAGACAGAGACACACAAGCCAAAAAACACACAAAGGGCAACAAACACTGAGGGAACAAAAAGGCAGCAACAGGGCAGAATCCTGACAGAAACTAACTAAAAAGCCCATCAGTTACTTACTTGACCAAATCAGTATCCCACATGTTTCACTGATTTGATGCACTACTTAGATTAAAAAGTGTTCCTTTAATTTTTTTAAGCGCTGTGTGTTTATATATATATATATATATATATGTGTGTGTGTGTGTGTGCTTTTATATTAAAACGTATGGTGCCATAATTGTGTCAAAAGTCTCGCGCGCGCGCATAACACTCTCGCGCGCACGCGTAACACGTACCCCACGCGTGTAGCAATGTCTCCACGCGCAAAAAACATTTTGCACGCACAAGGAGCCTCGTGGAATTCTGATCTATGCGCGCGGGGAGAAGACCAGTGCTCGCCACAACCTCCCTATGATTGGCTGTCTGCAACAGCAAGAACTCACCCCCCACGTGGGATGCCACTGTGTACAAGAGAGGAAATGACACAGTCCACTGGGAGCCCCTTTGATGCTGCTGCCGCTGTTCTGCTGTGCCCATGGACTGCAGCTCCGCCGAACACACACAGAACCGAGCCCGGATCTCCAACTGCCGTTGGGCGAGTGTCTCCACGTATTTCTGGCTCTAAACGGGAGGTCTCAGTGCTCCATTGCGGGGCTGTCAGCCTTTAGTACAGCGATTAGACGTTAGTTAGCTCCATTGCTAACGGCAGTTACCCAAGTGGACTGACCGGAATCGGCCCAGAAGCCCAGCATGTCTACTCCAGTGATTCTGACAGGGAGTTTAAGAGTGATTCTATAATTAGGGGTACATTTCAGATCATCCAGCAAGTGAAAAAATCAGTGTGCTTTTTGGCTTAATATTCTATTTGTTTCCATAGTATACCCCTGGATTGTGCAAAATCCATTAATTGGCAAGCTTAAACTCTAATCATTTTTTAAATATTCAAATTTAAATTTACACCTGGTTCATTATTTTGTCAACTGTGTTACAGACAAAAGTTGTGTCATAGAAGACATGAATGAAGTACTACGCATTTTATAAAACAATTGTTTGCAAATTCTTGTGTCTATTCATCCAGAGTTTGGCTGTTTTTTGTCTAACTGCTTTTAAAATAAGAATTTTGAGCTGGGAATTGATATTCTGTGGGATACTATCATCAAGGGAAAAAAATTGCCAAAAATGTCAACTGTGTTACCCAACAAGTGTAACACAGTTGACAGGGAATGACACCATGTGGACTGTGTTACAGTTGAATGGTAACATAGTTGACATGTAACACAGTTGACATTTCCTCCATTTGAGGCCATTTTGTGCTCGCTACAGATGTTGAAGATGTTGCCACACGACCATGATAAACTCAGATTTTTGTGTGCTTTCTTTACATTTTTGTCATTAAAACATACAAAATAAGTACACAAGAAAATGTTAACATAGCTGACAAACAAGTAATCCACTTCATGTGTAAACAATCATTTTGATGAAATTTTTAAAAGGAGGAGTGGAAACTTAGCACACTGTGTTCAGATTTCCCACCAAAAAGGATGTGCTCTCCAGCAATGTGAGTGGTGTGACTTTGGAGCAAACCATTACTGATTTATAGGGGATTTATCACTGGGTAACACGGTTACACAGTCAGACATAAATGATAAATATAAATGATAAATATAAATGTTAATGTCATATTTAACATGTTATAAAAAGTCACCCAAAAAAATCACACCACTTGTTTGTACATGGTTTGAAGCTAAATGTGACAAAATGAGCTGCTTTACAGATGGCACCCCATATAATATTAATGAATGCAATAGTTTTCATCGAAGACAGCTGTTTAAGTTCAAATTGTCTTCTTTTATATCACAAATATAAACTAATCAAATAATCATTTCTAATGACAGGTTGAAAATGTTGTGTCCAGTGGGGTAACTGCCATATCCTGCACAGATGAACAACGGCTCTGGAATGTGGGGACTCAGAGGAACCTTGGCTCAAAGCGATTGATAGGACAACTGCATACCTGTATGTCTGCCTGCTTGCCAGCCTCACCTGCTTGCCAAACTCACCTCTGCTTCAATCCAGCCAGCATCCTGCATAAACTCTCTTTTCCTCCTACAAAAATGCACTTTTTTCTTTATCTCAATCTTTCTGTGTTGATGTCTACACTTAAGGCCACACTCAGTCATTACAGCAGTAAGTGTTTTAAAAATAAGTATTTGTAACATAAACACATTGATAACATTTGTTAATAAACAATTTACAAACAGGTCAGAAATTTTTAGGTTTATTACAATTATATTATAAAGATGTCAGATGAAAGGGGCTTCAAATGGAGTGATTTCAGAACGTGTTACACGCGCACGAGAGAGAGTTATGCGCGCATGACTTTTGACACAATTATGGCACTATAAAAACGTCAATATGCAGGGCTGTGTTATTTTATCTGACTCCATTTTGTTGTTTTTCAAAGTAAAGATCAGGGATGTCAAACATTTTAGTCCAGGGGCCACATAAAAAACAATTTGATCTGAAGTAGGCCACACCATTACAGTCACAGCATAATAACAGCGCCAACTTTTACCCTTTGTTTTAGTTTGAAAAAGTACATTCTGAAAATGTTCACATTTAATGAATTATCTTTTTACAAAACATTATGTTACTATCCTGCTCTAGCCACTGCCCTTCTTTCTCCTTCCTCCCTCTTTCTTTTTCTTACTGTCTTTGTCATCTGTCTCTTTTGCATTTCTCTCCTTCATTCTACTTCTTGGTCTCCTTCTTCCTGTTCTCTCTGTATCCGTCTGTTTTGATCCATCTCCTTTTGGCTCCCTCTGTTTATCATCTCTCTCTTTCATGCCTTTCTCATCCCATTTTTCCTCTCTCTCCTTGTCTGGTACCTCTGGCTCCCTCTGTCTGCGCCTGTTGATCTCTGTCTTTCTGCCTGTCTCACTTACCTCCCTGCACTCCTGATTAGTTATATGAATCACCTGCACTGATCAGCCCATTGACCTCACCTGTCTGCAATTACACCTCTACTATTTAAACTCTGCTCATTCACTCATTCCCCGTCAGACTATAGATTCCGTTGCCCTTCTGGATTCAGTTTCTCCCCACCAAGCCTGCTACCTACTGTCTGCTTCAGCCCCTTGGACTCTGCTGCCCCCTCCCCCCCATCCTGGATTTCCCCCACTTGGACTCTGTTTTGCTCCTATCTGTTCATGAATTTTCCCTAGCGTGTTTTCCCCTCAGTTTTCAGTTTTCCCCATTTGAAAACCTTAGTTTTGTTAATCTAGTTCAGTTTTGTAAACTTCTGTTTTTGTATTCACAGAGTTTGCTTGTAGTTTTAGTAGTTTGGTTTAGTTCTGCCCCTCCAGTTCGGTTCTCCATTTTTGTATTGGTTTAGTCACCTGTCCCACTGTAGTGGGTCTCATATTGGACAATGATGAGACCCACTACAGAAAGGAGATCAGCAAATTATTCAGTAGTGTTCAGACAACAACCTTGTTGTGAGCATCAACAAGACCAAGGAGGTCATCGTGGACTACCGGTGGTCCAGGAGGACAGAGCATGCCCTTCTCCTCATTCAAGGGAAAGCGGTCGAGTGTTTTGACAACATCAAGTTCCTGGGCGTCCACATTACATCTGACCTGACCTAGTCCCTAAATACAGCTCATATAGTAAAGAAGGTTCAACAAAGACTCTTCTTCCTTAGGAAGCTGAAACAGGCTGGTCTCTCCCCTCAGCTTCTGGCAAACATCTACAGAGCCACAATAGAAAGCATCCTCTGTCTTGGTGCAACACTGTGGTACAGCAGCTGCACAGCTCAGGACAGAAAAAACTCAGCCCAAAAAATTTGGAGTAGATGAGCTGAGGTGGTAACGTGATCAGGTATGCCGGTGTTCCAATTGCATTTTAACAATACATTCTCGGGAGTCTCTACTTGTGTACTTGGCAAGTATGGGCTTGCACAACAGACAGCACAGTCTGTGCGCCGTGAACAACAGGCCGACATTAAAATAATATTTCCAGTGTGCGCCAGTGACATCGGACCATCGGTCAAATCCGATTTGTGTACCAAAAGTCCGGTAAAACTTACTACATTACTGGTCTCATGTCCGGTGTAATTTTTTTCCTGTAACCCCGAAGTTCAACATAATGCGATCGCGCCGCGCTGTCTTGCTCCGAAAGTCAAAGCACACAGCAAGCGCAGCGCTGCGCAGCGGCGCGCCGCGCTGTCCAGATGGGGAGGGCTGCTCCTCAGAGAGGCTCTCATGTGAACAGCGATATCACGCGATAAAAACGCATGATATAAACAGAAAATAAATAAACCACACCTCATTTTGCTTCTACAAGGTCGCTCTGCTTGACCCAGCCACATTGGTCTGTGATTTATAGTACTTCTAGCATGGTTGAGTACATGATTTATGTTTTGATTTCAAATGAGTGCTTTTCTTTATCCAATAGCTAATTTTGTATGGTTTATTCTATATAAAAACGGTAATTTCTCTTCGCCCATGGCGTCGTGTTCTATCTGGGACATAATTAATAAAGTAGTAAATTTGTATAACAATTATTAAAATTAAATTATACATCAACTTTTGGTACATTTGTGCATAAAATATTCGGTCCAGTAAAAACTGTTTCGGTCCCGTAACAAATTACTGTTTACTGGTCCACGGTCCAGTAATAAATTGTGCCCATTCGCGCAGACTGTATTTCAGCTAATTAGTTCTGCGTAGATGGATCATTTCCTCCAGTTGCTGGTGTCCCCCTTGTCATGCCTCTCTGCTCATCCAGGGGGTGCGCCTCACTATCTGAGAAACGTTGAGTTACATGTTTAAACCCCAAGTGTCCTAGTTCAATGACTCATAAACAGTCTATTACACAGTTTGATACCTCTCCATTGCTCTCCCTGTGGCTTCCTCGCAGTTTCCCGAAGTACATAAATCTACCGTTGCCTTTGTCTCGGGTTTTTTATTTTTTATTTAACCTTTATCTATACAGGTAATCTCATTGAGACATGGAGTCTCATTCTCAAGAAAAACCTGTCCTCTCCCCCTGCAGGCTGCAGCTGGAAGGGACTGACAGTTGCCCTTGCGAGCTGGAATTTTTGGTCATGGTTACCCCATAGTCTGGATATAGCTCGCAACCGGAGGACACTGTGTCCCCCACCACTTCCCCCTAAGAAACAAAATTTTTGGCAGCCTGCTCTGAAGGACCTCAGGCTTGACGTGATGCAGAAGCTGGTGGGGGGTTCCCGTTCCCCACTGGGGTCAGTCATATCTGATCCTGGATACTACTTGGAACATTAAACTCTGAATGGAGCTGCAGCCTCAACCTGGTTCCTTTCCATGCACCCAGGGTTCAAGAATCTTTAAGGTTTGTTTAGTGATCGCATCTTATTGATATGTAGATAGTTTGCCTCAAAACTAATTTTTACCCTGCCAAGAAACTCGGCAGAGTTATGTGATGATCGGTGTATGTTTGTCCTTCCATCTCTTTGTTTGTGTGCAGCATTATTCAAAAATGGAATACCAGATTTGGATGAAATGTTCAAGGAAGGTCAGAAATGACACAAGGACCACCTAATTAGATTTTGGCAGTGATGTGGCTTATAGTCTGGATCCACGGATTTGTTAGAGATTTTTGTATCATTGCGAGATGGTGGCACATCGTCCCTGTAACTATGACAAGTGAATGCTATGCCTGCTGACAATTACATGATTGTGATCCTACTACAAATTGGCCATTGCTTACTTACCGGGACTTATTCCTTGGAAATGACACAAGGAACAATTGATTAAATTGTGGGGGTGTTTCCAAGACCCATTCATTCTGCCCACTACATATTTCGGTCACGCGACTCCATATGTATACTTAATGTACACATGCATAACACACGCCTGTCCTCAGATTGCGATCCTACTACAAATCGACCGCTGGGGACTTATCAGGACTTATTTGTCAAACGATACGACTGAGCAGCCTTGACGGAGTACAGCACTGTCTGAGTGCTTTTCTTGTACTTGCTTTGAATTTATTTGTGTTTTTCATAGTTTTGTCAGCAATAAAATTAATGCTTGTTTGTCCATTATCTATACACCGCTTAATCCTCATTAGGATCGCGGGGGGGCTGGAACCTATCCCAGCTGACTTGGGACGAAGGCAGAAGACACCCCGGGACAGGTCGCCAGTCTGTCACAGGGGTACATATACAAACAATCACACTCATATTCACACCTACGGACAAGTTTAGAGTGATCAATTAACGTCAGCATATTTTTGGACTGTGGGAGGAAGATGGAGTACCTGGAGAAAACCCACGCATACACAGCGAGAACATGCAAATTCCATACAGAAAGATCCTGGGAAGGCCAGGACGCGAACCGGGGATCTTCTAGCTGCAAGCCCATAGGAAAAATATGTTGCTCATCTGTTGTTCAATCTCATCTCCTGAGCTAAATTTGAGCTTCTCATATTTGTATTATTCTGTGATCATTTTTTTTCTGAATTACTTCTCCTAAGGGTCCCTTAGGAGCAAGAGATAAGCTAAAATGAGATATCACTGAGACTGAGGAGGTTGAGTTGAGAAAACCATTTGAGCAATACTTGAGAAGTGGGATAAACGGATGAGAACTCGTATTTGTATGCCCCTGATCTCAATTATGTCTTGGTTAATATAATGAAGAATTAAAGAGAATAATATGAGATGAATCTGAGAATTTTTTGAGACAAATCTGAGAAGTATGAGCCTTAAAAGAGATCTTGTTATTATGTGTCCAATGTCTCTTTCATGTCTTGATTATTTCTCTTAAATGTCTCTTACTGAAGCTATATATGAAATAATATATGAGCCATATTTGAGAAATATGAGACCAAATTGAGAATGTCATTCAAAGATTATCTTTTGTAAATAAAATTGACTGTGAAAACAACACTCAAAATTGAAAACTTTTAACATTTTTATTTGGGTAACACCTTTAGTACAGTATAACTGTATCTGCACACTATGTATTTGGGTAGCAGCATAACACTTCTTTTAAAAAATTAAGACAAAATACAAAAACAAACAAAACATAAAAAATAAACAAAATACAAATTAATTAAATACAAAAATAAAAAAGAAGTTAGGTGTAATTTTTAATCCTTAAAACCTAATCACAGACAAACCCAAATAAAAGTATCCCCCAAAAAAACCTTCAAAATCCTCAAAGCATGCAATGTGGTTTTGATGCTTGACTCATGGCAGCAAGGTGAAATGATGAGATGAATACACCACTCCCAGGAAAGAGCTCCTGCTGGCCCGATGGTGATAATGGGTTGTCACGATGTTTTTCTCCATTGAGGTCACAAAGAGTCTGAAGCTCTCTGACCTGGTGTGGATCTGAAAGTGAGAAATAGCACAAAAAGACAACAATGATAAAGTACCAGGATAATCTTAAAAATGGTTAAATGAATTCAGTAGCAGGCAAGTTCATTTTTGAACATATTAAAAACATGCCTACACAACATTGCAAAGGCCTTCTTCAGGGCAAATAAAAAACAATACACCATGAGAGGAAAAAAGAATATATAAAAATATATGTATGTACACACATACATACTCTCCTGATCAAAATATGTTTATTCATGCTTATGTGTATAAACACGCCTGATCAAAATTTTAAGACCAGTTGAAAGATTGCAGGAATTTACATTTGCACTGCTGAATCTTAAGAAGGTTCTAAGTTGAACTTTGAACCTTTTTAAGAACCAACAGTGCAAAATGTAAATTCTTGCAATTTTTCAACTGGTCTTAACATTTTTTATTAGGATTGTTTATACACATAAGCATAAATATACATATACCAGTGATGGCAACAGCAAAGTCTGATTTCAGCTGAAAGTTGTTGGGGGGGGGGTTGAAAAATGAGCAAAAACATAATACTAGACTTGTTTACGTCAGCAAATTTAATGAAAACTTAACTTACATGTTCTTCAACCTTTTCTCACTATCTTCAGTTCAAAATACATTACATATATTATATACAAGTACTATACTATACTATATATATATATGTCAGGGTAGAGACTGCAATTTGGTAGAATTGGAGTTTCTACCAGTAGAGATTGCGATTGGAGTCTCTACCAGTAGAGATTGCGATTGGAGTCTTTATCAGTAGAGTTTGCGATTGTAATCTCTACCAGTAGAGATGGAACTTTAAATCTGACCCCTGATCCTAACCTTAACTAACCCTGACCTTTAAATCTGACCCCTGCCCTGACCCCTGACCCTAACCTTAACTAACCTTGACCTTTAAATCTGACCCCTGCCCTGACCCCTGACCCTAACCTTAAAAGTCTAACCTTAGCCCTGACAAATCTCTACTGGTAGGATTGGAGTTTCTACTGGTAGAGATTGCGATCGCAATCTCTACTGGTAGAGACTCCAATCGCAATCTCTACTGGTAGAAACTCCAATTCTACCAAATCGCTGTCTCTACCATGATATATATACTATATATACACGATCAAATCGCTGTGCCGTTTACAATCGGACGATAGCTCCAGTGAAAGTCTTGCGGGAGTCTCATGGACTCCCGCGAGATGTTAACGACGTTAACATCAGCGACAATAAAGTGTTCAAATCTGAAATTAAATCGGCGGAAATCTGCGGATCCGCGGAAAATTGCCATCCCTGATATACATATATAAACATATACATATAAACACACACACCAACACATACATAAATATATATATTCACACAAAAGCCATTTTTAATGGTTCAAGACTAGGTAGCCAACCTTTCACCAGTGTTTCCACTGGAGACCACCACCAAGCAGCTCATGGCCCTACCTTGCAACGCTAACGAATTCCTGTGCCCAGATGGTAATGCGGACCACCACCAAAATTGAATCATGTCTTCCTTGTCTCATTACTAGGGGAGGACAAAGTACTTAACTGCATTACTTCACTGAAAGTAGAGTATTCCTGGAAAAATATTACTCCCAATACATGTGAAAGTCGTCCAGTCAAAATTTTACTTAGTTAAAGTACTGGAGTACCAGCTTTTGAAAATACTTAAGTATTAAAGTACATTTTACGTTTATTGTCAATGCATGATTGTATTGTTACCGCAATAAATTTAAAGAACCTAATGATTGAAACTGCCTCCTGGGCTGGGTGTGTGGCTGCCATAGGGAGAAGGACCAGAGGTGCAGAGGCCATACGCTGGTGGGCTGATTGTATGGGTACCACAGGGAGGAGGACCAGAGGTGTTGAGGCCATAAGTTGATGGGCTAGGTGTATGGCTGCCATAGGGAGATGGACCAGAGGTGTTGAGGCCATGCGCTGATGGGCTGGGTGTATGGCTGCCATAGGGAGATGGACCAGAGGTGTTGAGGCCATGCGCTGATGGGCTGGGTGCATTGCCGCTGTAGGCTGATGGATCAATGGTGCCCCCTTCAGTAGACCTATCATAAAATGACATTAAACCATGAATTATATTTCTGTAGACATAAATCGCTCAGAAAAGATAAGACAAATAACTAAAGAAAAAACTGACTGAAAAAATGGCATTGACATAAAAGAAGGGTAGATGCTACCTTGATAACTGGGGCTGTCTACTCATTTTATGTATATCATGGCTGTTACCAATAATAAAAATAAATGCACCATGACCAATATGATATATTAATAATCACTTAATAATTAAAAACAAATGATTTCAGTAGTGGAAATAGCTGATCTACAAGCTCACATGTTGTGACAACTTGCAGATAGGGCCCCCTATTTAAAGCTTTAAATAGCTCTCTTGGGGTGACCCTTTTCACACACCTGATTGTGTAAAAAGAATAGATATTTGTTGTATACACCAGGTATTGTATTGTATCTCCTGGATGATGATGATGTGTGAATACACTAAAATAAAATTAATTTATACTTTTATTATTTGTTAAAAGATTTGAAAATTTATAAACATTTTACAACAGACTAATTTAAACAGAGGAATGTTAAAAGTTCTAAGCATTATACAAATACAATGACAAAATAGTGGTAAATAATTATCATCAGGGCCCACAACTTCAAAACTTTTAATCCCTAAATCAAACTAAACACAGACTTTGGATTCTGGGTCATAAAATAAGTTCTAAGTAAAACTTGTATTGGTCATTAACATACTACTTACTAAAATAATTATATGATCACAGATTGGATAAAATAAAGTTATCCTAAAGCTGGTTTTTTTTGTTTGTTTGTTTTGAACTTTGCCAAATCGGATATTGATCAAAAGTTTTGATCATCAGAGGCCCGGGCAATTATGTAACAGTTATGACAAGCCTACCCATTGGGTGGTGGGCCAGAGGTGTTGTGGCCTTTTGCATGTCTCCCGTCAGGTGATGGATTCAGTGATGGGATTTTCTCACCATGTTCAGACTGTGGGCTTCTATCTATTATAATAGTGTCAGACCTTGACGATGAATCTGATGTCTCATCGCCTTTCAACATGCTTAAGAAGGACTCCGGTTGAAATGGGTGGCCTGTAGGTGGCTTAGCCCGATTTTCGCCTGAAATATATTCAACAGTGGCCTTGTAAAATTTCCCATCTGACCACTTTGCCAAAACAGGATCTCCTGTTCTAAGATTTTGCAGCTGCACAGGAGCCTCATCTCTTTCTAAAATGTCAGATGCTGTAAAGATTTTGCTGGTGTGACCATCCTCCCACCTGACAAATGCAAAACACCCTGAGAGAGAGAGAAAGAGAGAGAGAGAATGTCTAAAAATTCCTATAAGGGCACAATAATTTAGACTGACATTTCCAGACCTGCATTTGGACCATAATGCGAAAATCATTACCCTCCATCTCTATTTGCAACATAGCATACACAACAGAAACTATATAAGTTCACATTATCTCAACACTTACCGGATTTCTCATTCTGGGGAGGGGAGCTCTGCAGGTCCTTCAATTTCTGGGTGGGAAACCGTACCCTCCTTTTTGCTGGCCTTTTGCCTCTGTCCATTCTGGAAAAAAAAAAAAAGGATTATTAAGTATAATATAAATAGACACTATTTTAACCCAATTCAATTGTTTTAAGGCAATAGTTTGATCAAAATGAGCAAAAACCCAATCAAATAATCTTCCTAATTGATTGGTAGTTTCATAAACTGTAAACCCACCAATATTAAAATAATACAAATAATTTTAGACTGTGAACCTTAGCGTCTCTATTCTTGGGCAAGCTTTTGGGGGAAAAAAAAAAAGATCTGCAGCTACCATAGAGGGGGACTCCGGTCAACCAAGTAGAGTTGAAACTGAATCAAACTGTGAACTTAAATTTTTAATCAGAAATAAAATCAAATTATGGTTTCTTTCACATACAAAAATTTAACAATTGAAAAAACGGTCAATAAATGTAATCATTATGTCAATCAGAGATTTCACAAGTGCACTGTACTTCAGCGGTTCTCAATTGTTTCCATTTCAAGGACCCCTAGTTTGATATGCATTGTAGAGTTACTTTGAAAATATTTTTGTACCTGAGACCTACATTAAAGCCTAAATAGTTGTGGGCATTTATTGAGAACGGTTGATTACAACCTCACAAATCTCCTGAGAACTTTCATATCTGGCTTTTTCCCAAACCAGGACTACACAGTAACATCTTGTTCCTCATTTTACAACATTGACTCTAACCCTTCACCTAAAACACATTTTAATATTTTTTGGAAAATACTAAAATAAAAATTAGATGGAGACAAAGTGTTGACTGCACAGCTTAGCCATTATCTACTACTTTTTCTTATTGCAGCCAGCCAACCATACCATTTTTCACGTAGACATAATGAACATAGCCCCATAAAGTTCAGTCAATTTCTGCCTGAAATTTCTACTGAAGATGTACGGAAAGTAAATTGAATGCTGTTCTTGAACTGTTTGGAGTACAGGCATGGTTGGGGTCTCCTTTGAAAGCTGACAACATGAATTTTCACCCAGTGAAGTCAGAATTACTCTAGGTGCTACTGGCACAGAGTATTTTATGTTGGAACACACTGAATTAGGATGAATTTTATTCTCGCCTAAATTTTTTCCCTAATAAAACACCTGAAAATTAGTGTGGCAGCACTGTGACAGCTTGAAACACAAAAAGGCAACAGCTGGGGTCTTACATAGTTCAGGACAAAATTTCAGAGCAATACTACAAGAAATGAGTGTTTCACACATGTTTTTGTACTAATATGCCCCGGCGCTGTCAATTTTGGACACCCTCTGTACATCCTCTGCACACCCTGGGCAAAAATGGTTTATGTTCATTTTTCAGCCCGTTTTCACATTACTTTCACTCCAAAAACTCATAAAGAACTCAAAAACGGCACTTCAGAGCAGCTCCAGTGTGGATCAGAGAGACTGGGAGGCAGAGACAGAGAGGCTCCTGCTGTGCTGCGCCGGAGCCGATGTGTGAAGAGTCACAGAACCCTGCTGGCAGAGGCTCTATTAATATCCTGCTATTCAGCTGGCTCATTGTCTACCAGCCCTGTCAGTCAAACGTTTCCTCCGACGTGATTTGCTCAGAATTTACTGACAAAAAGAGGTAGATCCAGATCGGTCAGTCTCGGCTACGGTCGGCTGTTTAGGGCTCGTAGGCAGACCAGAGTCACTTGATTGGTTGAAACGCGGTGTAAACATAAAGGAAAGACTTCAGTCGCCATTTTGAGTCCAAGATCACATGGATCTCTGCAAGCTGAATAAAAATATGGGCATAAATACAGTGATTATGAAACGCGCAGCGCCGCCACGCGCCGCATGTGCGCACACGGAGCCAAGCTATTTGTGGATTATTTACTTATTTCGTATCTTTGGTTTCCTATATAAGCATGTTGCCACCGTTATTAATTTTACTATGATTAATATAATAATAATTATCATTATTACAAAATGTGTTAAGTTGGCATTGTCAATTACTTATTCACACACATATTTTTTTCTATTTTTAGCTTTGTTTTTACTTTTATAGTTATTACTCCTTCTGACTGTCTAATAACTGCTGGCTTTTATTATTACTGTTATTATCTTTTTATGGTCATACAAGCCTTGTTAACGTTTCCTTTAACCACCAATAACATCATCTATCTCTGTGATAATAATGCAACTGTAAATATCACCAATCAAATTGTTAGCACACTCACATGACCACAAATTTTGTTGTTCACACGTTGTTTGTCGGTCCGTTTCACTGTACGGTTTCATTGCACAATAAAAGAGCATGATACAAAGTATTTCAGCATAAACGTCTGTGTTTTCAAAATGTGACAGCGTCCTGTATCATAAGTAAATCTCTGTCAATTGTAACAAACTACACCGTGAGAAAGTCGGGGGAAAATCCAGGGAGTTATGATAATTATAGTTGGGCATAAAACACCGTCTTCAGTGGAAATAAACGCACTGGGGCCGCATGGGAGACCCTTCGAAGATGACGACTGATTGCTGCGTCAGCTTCAATAGGCAGCGCCCCGCCCGTCGGCAAGCCCTATACTCTTAATAATTATGTATGATTTTGTAGAGGTCTGAATAAAAAACGGGCTGGAGTTACTATACCTACAGCAGTATTTTCAAACATTTTCAAAGTCTTAATTAATATGCATTGTGAAAGCTCATTTTAAAGATTTACTCAAAGACACTCTAAATAAGTTGATCAACAGATGCCATTACTGGACCACTTCGTTGTCCATCAGCTAAATATGTGATGGACGATGGTCAAAAATTACTTTATTCTGCACTTTACAACGTTATGTAGTTCACCAACTAATGTAGCTTGGAACTCTTACCTCTCCAACTATCGCCGTGCAGCAGCAGCGGCCTACGGACACCTTCCTCTTCTTTTTGTTCGACAACTTGGCAGTCTCTGGTGTTGCCGCTGGTGAAACAATCATCTTTTTCTCCTTTTTTTGTTTTTTGGTGGTCGGCATCGAGCAATAGGTGAAACAGCGCCCCCTCTGCTCTGGGGGATATTTCTGTTTCCTGGGAAACGAGCAAACATTGCAAGCACGCTCATTTGGCGGGTGGAGCTGAATGACAACGTTTGGGAGAAACTGCGCGGTGTCTCTGTAAAGAATAACGACTAAAAGTCTTGCACTGTCCTAAGAGATCACAAATTAATGATTGATCATTGAAATAACATGCTCTGCAGACAGCCCACCCATCTGACCACTTGCCATGAATGCTTTGTAGAATTAGAAGCCATCATCAGAATTGGCTTCAATTTATCATGAACCTGTACTGGATGCAACAAAGGGCATACAGTATGTGGTGGCAAGATGAATGCCACTATTGTATTATCTGGATGACTTGAATGATAAGTATGAAATTATGTGCTCCATTATGTGTTACACTTTCCAAGACTCTTTTACTGCTCTATAAAATCTATCTTTGCTGTGAATTTTGTGAAAAAAATCAACTGTATTCATGTACATATCTACACTATTGTCAGAAAACATGTTAAGAAATCAACAGCACAAATTGTAATTATTGAGTTATATTACTTGTGTAAGAATCATCAAATTTTATGAGTTGAGCATTTTGTAAATAAACCATATATATCATAAATTACTTGCTCGAATTGATTGCTTATTTTTTTCCAATTTTGGCATGAGAGTAACTGAGATATGATTGCGGTATAATAAATCATGTGTCATATTGAGACTAATTTGAGAGCTTGCACTACTCTCACTTTTCTTTTTGTTGAGACACTAGAAAAGAGAAAACTGAAAGAGAATATGAGAACTCAAATAGTGAGCAGTGAGAGACAGATTTATGTTTGTTTCTCACTGAGGCATAACTGAGATAGTGCTTCCAAGTAAGGATATCAAATTGAGACATATTTGAAAGTGGCAAAATATGTCTCACTTTTCTCTTAGTTGAGATCAGGAGAAGAGAAAGCTGTAAGAGAATTAAGAGAACTTGCATGGTGCTCACTGTGAGACTTATTTCTCAGGAGAGAAATTTTAGAAGAAAGAGAAAACCTCTTTGGTCTCCATTAGGGCTCATTTATATCTAGGAGATGTAAATGTGACATAAAGGAGATCTCATCTCCAATTTTGCTTTGTTATGGGAGGCCAAAGTGCTAACCACCATGTCACTGTGCAGCCCTAGAAATATTAATGCTTGTGTGTTTGATAAATTAAGTGGCTACATTTTTAACAGGGTTCCCACGGTCCTTGAAAATTCTGGAAAGTCCTGGAAAAAAAGTGATCCTGGAAAGTCATGGAAAAGTCCTGAAATACTGCCACAAATCAGGTGGTCCTGGAATTAGGATTGTCACCTAAAAAAGTCATTGAATTCAGTGTTGCATGGATGTTGGTTGTGCTCAATATTCTACAGTGTGTCATGTCTGCACCTATCACATGGCTATGACAGCCATGCACGTGCACACATAGACCTAAAGGGGGGCTTCAGCCCCTGCCCTTTTTGCCTCATATTGAAAAGTGCTCTCTTTTGCCCCTTATAAATATGTATATATATATATATATATATATATATATATATATATATATATAATAATGCGCACTGCATTAATACAACAACTGCACAAAAAAAAACTGTCCCCCTCGGTATTTTCTTGTAATTCGGGGTTGTGTCTCGAGCCTCTGCCAGCCCTTCTACCTGTGACGTGCGGGTTAGCGCAGCTCGGCCACAGAGGCTGCGAGAGACAGAGAGCGAGGAAGCAAGCTGTACCTATTGCAATTTTGCCAGCACAGATGGGTTGAGGATGCGAAGGTTGCAGAGCGTGCTGGACAGATGTGGCCTAATGGAGAGAAATTTGTGGCATCCTTCAAAGACCCCAAGAAGGCTCCTAGCACTGCCTCATTCGCAACAGTGAAAGCTGCCTGTGAGGACCAGCTTACGGTTGTAAAGCTACAATTCTTCATCTCTGTAGCTAAGCAACTCCAGCCATTCCTTCAGAAATTTCAAACAGATGCCCCCATGGCACCTTTCTTGGGCCAGAAGCTGAAAGAAGTAATCGTAGGGCTCTTGGGACGTTTCATCAAAAAGGATGTCCTAGACAAAGCAGACACGATGCAGAAGCTGGCCGACTTGGACCTCAAGGACAAGAAGAACCAAATGCTGCCTAAACATGTCGATCTGGGGTTTGCTGCTCGAGAATCTGTGAAGAAAGCTGCTGACAAGAAAGTTGTCAGTGATTTGAACATCCTGACATTCAAGAATGAGTGTGTGACACTACTATCAGAGCTTACATCCAAGAAGCTAGACAAGAGTCCATTGAAGCTGTCCCTGGTACGATATCTCTCTGCACTGGCTCTGGATAAACTTGTTGCTCCCTCTTCAGATGCAGCGGCAAAGTTCCAGAAAATCCTTCAGGTGCTTCTGAATGCCAACAGGCTGTCTGGGGAAGAGTGTGATGAGCTCCTTGCTCAGTACAAGGCGTTTGGCACTGAAATGACACAGGAACATGCAGCAGACTTCAAGAACTTCACCCCAGACAATGAGAGATTGGACATATTTCTGGGCCAGTACTTTAAGGACCAAAAGTACAGCAAGCTCTGGTCTGTTTTCAAGATGCTTCTCACAATCGCCCACGGTCAGGCATCAGTAGAAAGGGGCTACTCTGTGAACAATGACCTCCTAGTTGAGAACATGCAGGAGAAGACTGTTGTAGCTCTTCGTACAGTTTATGACAGTATCCAAGCTACAGGCCAGCACTTCACTGAGTTACCCTTCACTCCTAGACTGAAACGGCATGTCAGGGCCTCGAGGATGAGATACCATCAGTACCTTGAGGATCAGAAGAAGTCACAGGCAGATGATCAGAAATCCTCAAAGAGAAAGGCACTACAGGATGATATCCAGTCAGCAGAGAAGAAGAGGAAGCTCTAGAAAGATAGCATGGAGTCAATGACCAAGGAAGCAGACCATCTGGCAAAGAAAGCAGAAACAAAGCATGACTTCACCTTGCTGGCTAAGTTCAATGCTTTGAGGCAGAAAGTGTCTGAGAAGGCAGATGAAAATCTAAAACTGGAAAAGAAACTAGAAGACCTCAAGCAGAAACTGAAATCACTGGAGTGACTATTTTCAAGAAAGATCAAAAGATGAATTCTATGTGCAGTTACTGATTATGAATGTCCCATTATTCACTTTGTATTATGTTACACAATGTATATTAGTAGGCTATTACATTACATATATTAGTAGGCTATAATAGTATCATGTACAATTTTATGTGGTCATGACTCTGGAAAGATTGGTGCATTGTTACGTAGTTGTAGAAACGTTCCCTTAAGGTGGTGGTCTGCTTTCTGTTCTGCTGAAATAGCATCTATAGCCTAGTAGTGTGCACAATAATTTTGCTGAATTTTTGCAGTTGGTATTTTACCTGGTAGACTGGTATAATAAAGTGGGTGGAATCGACTGGCTGTAAGGGGTGGAGGAGGTCAGAAAGATTAGTTTGTATGAGAAAATTGTTTCAGAAATTCCGTTCAAAGTCCTGGAAATTGGATGATTTTTATCCTGGAATATCCTGGAAAAGTCCTGGAATTTAGTTTTCAATTTTCAGTGGGAACCCTGTTTAAGTACATTGGTGAATGTTTTTAATAAAAAAAATGATCAGCTGTCATTGATATTGACTGAAATCAAATATTATTTTTAAGATGCAGTTTTTCTGCTATTTCTCCCAGACCTAATTTAAATAGGTGTGTGCTACCCCACACTCTTGTGAACACTGTTTCCTGCAGCCAGCTACTGCCATTTTCAACAGTCTTCATTGCAAAACAACTGCTGGTAGAGTCTGACTGATATAAGTTAAGTCTCTTCCTCGCTGCCTGCAGGCATCCGTGCTGCTCACCATGCTATTGGAGTGGAGAACTGTATTTCGGACAGCCAAACAACTTAGCAGCCTGAACAATGAACAGCATGGATTATATTACACTTTTTTTAACAAATTTGTCACAGTCCAAAGAGATTTGCAGGAATTGGAGTTCAGTGCTTGCGAACTGCATCAAAGATGGGAAAAAAGCTCAGTGTGATGGGAAAGCTGCCTTTGTAGCAGCTGGCTAGAAATCTCTAACTGTAGCTCCATGCTGCTGGGAGCCAACAATTAGAGACAAGTGGTAGCATTTGTGGACCATTTGTGCTGCAGCACTAGACAAAACACCTCACTGTGCACTAAGCTTAACTGTGGGTGACTTGTTGGAACATGGATGCCAGCAGGAGCTCAGATGATGGTGATCACAGGGAAATTGTTATGTTCTTTGAAGATGGACAAAAAAAAGAGGAAACAAACTACCAAAAAAACGGCAGCAATTCTGCCAACAGGAACAATATACCAATCGACTACTGTTTGATACAATATGGCCAGCGGCTAAGTGGTTTTAGCTTAACTGTGATGGACTGGATAGACTGGACTGAACAGCAATATTTGAGGAATGGGGAACAACAACAAAACGGGGATAGAAAATCAAACTTTGAAACTTTGAAGCAGATCAACAGCTCTTCCTTTTTAGATACTTAACCATGATTTGTTAACTTGTTTAATGAAGTATTTTGTGTTTTGCAATTTGTTGATTTGCATAAAAAAGCAGAAAAAAGAAGTGTGTTAATGATAATGATGCAGTTAATGATGATAATGTTGCCAGTAGCAGTTCTGAGCAAAGGCATCTGTGGAATCACTTCTGACGATATTATCACTCCCTCAGGAAATACACGGAACCAGGGTTGTCAGTCACTGATGGATTTAATCGCAGCTTCGATCATTCTTCATCAAATCCACCATCGAACTACATGGAATACATGTAATTGCACATACAAAAATACACACACACACACGCTGTTAATTAGCATGAAAAGCAATTAAACATGAATGAAAATGCGCGACAAATACAAACATTAAACACACATACCTCGCTGGCTGCAATTCACCATGAGGGAATGAGAAGTAAAACGGAAAAAATGGGCATTGTCTTAAAAGTTCTTCAAAACAAGGAGGAACAACTTCTCTTGCCATTAATCATCTTGGGGAGACAACACATGTCTGCATACAACATAAACTTCCAGGTTGTCACAACTTAAAGTGTCTCCGTGCAACACAGAAATAAATAAATGTTCCTCTCATATATTTCCCATCAAATCAGTCATTATGCATTAAAAAATAAGAAATAAAATAATATATGCGAACAACATATGAAATAACAACATAAAGAATATTTATGGCAGTTAAACTCCCACCAAATCACATACCTCTTTGTGATTTCACTTAACACAATGACCACCGTATTCATAAACCAGCATTTGTTTACTCTGCCTCAAGCAGCAAAACTGTTTTGTGTACAGGTCTATCAAGATAGACTGGCTTAGTGGTACGTTTTCCCTTGTTGTCTAGAGTTGCGTCACTGACCAACGGCTTTAACTTTCTTACTCTGCCATCAGGGCTGGGATGCACCTCTGTTACCTTTGCCAATCACCACTGATTCCTTGGAGAGCTGTCTTCATGAAGGATAACTATGTCACCGACCTTTGTATTTCTACCATCCTTGTGCCTCTTTTGTCTTTGCTGAAGATTCAAAAGATACTCCTTCCACCTAGTCCAAAATTCATTTGCCAAAACCTGCACCTGTCGCCATCTCTTGCGCAGGTACAAATCCTGACTTACAGATTAGCTGGGATAAATTCCCGAGTGTAAGCTAATGGTACTGTGATTTTCTTAGAGGAGAACATCCCTCTTATTTGTAGTCCTTGAAGTCTCTTACATGGTACAATTGTCCCTTTTGATGACATTGTAGACAGTTTCAGTTTCACTTGTTCTGCACTCACACCGAGATCATTTGCTACTTCTTCAAGAATGAAAGATGAGTCGCTTTGGGAATCTAGCAGAGCATAGACAAAAATTTCTTTGCTTGAATCATTGGGGGTTGACACATAGACGGGTACTATTGCTGAGGTTTGATTACTTCTGCCTTCCTGCACAACTCTGTTGGATGTGGTTTCCTCAGTTATGTCTTGTGTTTGTGTTAATTGTGGCTTTTCTTCCTTACTGTTGCTTATTTCCTTAGACCTTTCTCTCTTTGTTTCTTGTTTTGGTCGATCACCATGTAGGCATGTAGGGTGACGTTTTGAGCAATTCTTGCAGACCATCCGATTACTGCAGCTCTTGGATTGATGACCAGGATTCAAACAGCCGAAACACAGTTTCTCAGTCTGTACAAACTTGACTCTTATCAACAACTGCCTTTTCATTGAATTTGTAACACTTGTCTAAACCATGTCCTGTTTTCTTACAAAACACACAAGTGACTATATTCTTTTCACTGGTGTTGGTAGTGAATATCTTGGCACCTACAGTTTAGTTTTTGGAAGCCATTGCATTTTGAGTCTTGGCCTTTAGTTTATCAGGTTCACTTTGCCGCAATGCATGGTAAGATGTTACAGGGTTGCAAGCTATGCTAGCTTCCATTGTGAGGAAAGTCACAAAATAGCTGAAACCTGGGAATCTTTTGTGTTCCATTTGGTATTCTGTAGCCTTTCGGTTCCATCTGGTACTCAACCAGTCGGGTAGCTTAGCAGCAAGTTTTTGATTTTCAACTCCATCACTGAGAACATTCAGATTCTCATTATGCGCAATGGCAGTTTCACAGCTGCGCATAAAGTCTACAAACTTCCTTAACTCACCACTCTCTTTTGAAGCAATTTTTGGCCAGGCATGCAATCTGTCCCAGAAGGCTTTGGCAACGACAAAAGGCTCACCATATCGTTCGTTGAGAAGATTCCTTGCTGTGCTATAAGCGTCTTCTGTATTCATCAGAAAATAACCTTCCAGGGCCTCTTTCGCTGCTCCTCCCACATATTTCTGAAGGAAGAAGATCTTCTCTGCAGTTGGAATATTTTTCCTCTCAATCAGTGCCTGAAAGGAAGACTTCCAATGATTAAACTTAAGTGGATCCCCACTAAAGATTGTAGGCTCGGGAATAGGGAGTCGATTTGCTGATATAGCGTCAGCCAAAATTTTCACAAGATCTCCTGTGTCATCTTGAGGCACACTTCTTGGAACCATGTCTCTTAAAGATTGAGTATGCTGATACACGGGGGCTGCAGGATTGAGCACAACTGAGGGCAGTTCAGATTTATGTGGCTTAAGTTCTTGGTCTTGAAGGAACTCATTTTCATCATAGACTTGAAGCTTAGCTTTGGCAGCATTCATCTTTTTCAGCTCCTCCAAATGTTTAAGCTCTCTTTTTAACTCTTCTACAGACCTGTTTCTTGCAGCACTTTCTTCCTGCTGTTTCTTAAGTAGAGCAGCTTCTTGTTTCTCCCTTTCTATCCTACATTCAGTGTCTTCCTTTTCTCCTTGAAGACGGCGGGTTAATGCAGCTGCTTCTTGTTCTGCAACTACCAACTATTCTTCTGCTTCTAGTTTTAGTGGTTTCTTTTGGTGGTGTTCTTGTTCAGTCATAATCTTCAACACAGCTTGTGTAGCTGCATACTCAGCAGCAGCTTCTTGTCTTTTAACTGAGGATGTTTGAGAACAAAGGGAATGAGAACACTTCGAGGCTGAAGGTGCAACTCTGGAAACTGAAGATGCAAATACAGAGCTTGCATCAGGCCAGATCAGCTCCTCATTCGTTCCTTCAATTTGAGTTTGTGCATTCTGTACAACAATCCTGGTAACTGATACACAGTTGTCCATCTTGCGACGCATGTCATGAGGTGGACTGTCAATCCTTCTGTAGTCATCATAAACAGTATTCAGCTCAGATAATTCCTTTTGAACTGTGCTAATGTGTTCTTTTAGGATGTCACTAGGATCCGCTTTTATCACTGATTTTTTAGTCACCTTTGTTAAGGCCTTCCAGCGTTCATAAATGCTGTCAAAGCGAAACAGCAGGCCTTGTGTCTTGTCTTTGTTCAATTCCTTTCCCTTTTCTGTTAATGTACGTGTCACAGCTCCCTTCTCCTCTGCTTTGCCTGTCTCCCATCTGCTCCTCTGCCCTGTCTGTCTTGCCTGTCTCCCATCCGCTCCTCTGCCCTGTATCTTCCCCTACAGCTCGGTGCCTGAGTGGAGTCTAGCTTCTCAGCTGACTCCACTCTGGCAATCAACCACCTCCACGGCTCCCGGACAGCTGACGATCATCTCACTAATGACTCACCTCAACAATAAGTACCGGCTCAGCCTTCCACTCCCTGCCAGAGTATTGAACAAGAACCACACAGTTCAGTTCACTCTCTTGCCTCTCACAGTATCTGTTTTGAGTTCCTACCTGGTTTTCTTACGTTGTTTTTTTTCCTGCCTCCTCACAGTTCAGCTGTCCGGGATCCCTGCTATTCTCCTTCCCCTCCGGCTCTCCCCAGACCAGTCATCACCGGTTTCCCCTGCCTGGACCCCCCACTCCTGCACCCTGGTTTTCCCCCACCAAGCCACCATTTCACCCCCCAGCAATAAAACACTTCATTCCAACCAGCCTTGGTGGTGTGGCTCTCTGCTCGGGTCCAGCCCTCCTCAGATCGTGACAGTACGGGCTCTTTCACTTCTGCGAGGTGCTTTAGTTTGTACTTCTTGTTGTACTATATTAGACTCATCTGCCTGCTCAGGCTCTGCTTCATGCTCGATGGCAGCTGCTACACTTTCTTTACTTATTTGTGACATTTTAAAGTATTTGAAATTATCTGTACACCTTATATCAGATATGAATACAATGAACAAACACTGCAAAATCGCAGGTTATTGAGGTTATTGTACATGACTGTCTTTCAAATGACCCTTTAAGTTGAGAGTAAGTTGTATAAATGGCTTAATATTACTGTCAATCACAGCTAATTTCTTATAACCACACTTAAATAAACTTGAACAAAATAATCATAAATTGAAAGCTTTCCTTTAAACTTCAACTTAAATGAAGATTTTTACGTAGATTGCCTTATTTCACTAAATTCACTCAATTAAATGATGAATGAGCACAAATATCAAATATATCAATTACATCGATGCCCCTTAATATCTTATGAAACACTGTTGTTACAATTACACACAGTCCCTTATTATTTTTCGAGCCTTATGTCCCTTTAATGACACAACTTAAGTGTCTAGCTTATGGACGTCTTCACGAAAAACAGATGAACTGATGTGTCCTTTAAACAGTGGCTTATCTGCATGTCCCGTCTTGATCCGCTGTCGGCACAAGCAGTCACGTGCACGCAGATCCGAGTTCGACTATCACTCCCTCAGGAAATACACGGAACCAGGGTTGTCAGTCACTGATGGATTTAATCGCAGCTTCGATCATTCTTCATCAAATCCACCGTCGAACTACATGGAATACATGTAATTGCACATACAAATATACACACACACACACGCTGTTAATTAGCATGAAGAGCAATTAAACATGAATGAAAATGCGCGACAAATACAAACATTAAACACACATACCTCGCTGGCTGCAATTCACCATGAGGGAATGAGAAGTAAAACGGAAAAAATGGGCATTGTCTTAAAAGTTCTTCAAAACAAGGAGGAACAACTTCTCTTGCCATTAATCATCTTGGGGAAACAACACATGTCTGCATACAACATAAACTTCCAGATTGTCACAACTTAAAGTGTCCCCGTGCAACACAGAAATAAATAAATGTTCCTCTCATATATTTCCCATCAAATCAGTCATTATGCATTAAAAAATAAGAAATAAAATAATATATCCGAACAACATATGAAATAACATAAATAATATTTATGGAAGTTAAAGATATGATGATATTTTTCACTGACAGCAACATCTTTATCTTATTTAGGAGATATCTTATAGAAAGTAGAACTAACCGTTAGTTTAATGAAAAATTTCAACCAGGCCAATGAACAATGTAGCACCAATGAATCCAGAAAGGTCAAACAATACAATATAGCTTAGCATGGCAAGGCTAAACAGAGGTGCATTTTGAAATGCCATATATTTTAACTATGTTAAAAGAGATGGAGCGATGGTCACCTTACTGAAGACAGCATTCTGTGCTGGACTGTTTGAAATGTTATTCCATTCTGCCTGAGAGAAAAAAAAGCTCAGCCAAGATGCTCTTCGTCTCACCAGGGGCTTTGGTGTATCTTCTCAGCCCACCATCGTGGGCTGAGAAGATACACCAGTGGCAACAGTGGTTTGGAAACTAAATTATTTTTTTCACGCAATCAGGTACAACTTTTACTTTCATTCTCCGCTTTGACACAACTAGAGACGAAGAGATGCGGGACTTCAGAAAATAACTGATCTGCAGTTCATTGAGAAAACAATGCTAGAATGAGGTCTGTTGCTTCTAAATATCTGTCAGCATCTTGAAGTGATTGGACAGCCTTAATCGGACAAGTACTGATTTGCAATCTATACGTGACTGCCACATAAATTGTAGTGGATACTCAGAATCAGTGAAACGTTCCATTAGCCATGAGACTGCCCAGAATAGAGGTATAACAGGAATAAATCAGTCTCAGCATAGACTAACAAAGGGACATTCTCCACCATGTTTACATGGATTCATAGCTCAGTCACATCCAGGTGTGAGGCACAGCTTCATGCATTTTTTCACATGCATTTATCACACAATGTCTCACCACCCAAGGCAAACACATCAAAAGTGTAAGTCGGGAAAACAATATACTGCCATTTGCCTGGGTGCTTACTGATGTGGGCACCTTGAATCACAGATTTAGAATCTATTCTGTTCCCTTGACTGGAGCTGACTGGGTGTCCATGGGGATTCAACTGACCTCCCCAGCATAACCAAAGGTCACACAGCAGAGGTATGGCTTTCTAATGCAATGCCCTTTTGTGGTGCCTGAACTGCCTGCATTGTATTCCCCTCACATAGACTTCTTGCTGAGAGAGAGGCTTTGAGAAGCTGGATAAGGAGAATAGCATTGACAGCAGTTCTAAAGGGCAATCATACAGATAATTCAGTCCAATGGCCCTCTTTATTGAGATTAAGGTGCCGGCACTTCTGATATTGTATAAAAAACAAAACAATGGGCATTTAACCCTGTGATGGCCCAAGTACTCAGTGAGAGATACAGAGGAGAGGTGTTTTCTACTCTCACAACAGCTCAAGCAGTGCTGCTTTCTGCTAAAGCTGGCCAAGGAGAGCTGTGCATCTGACAAGCTGGCAGCATCATTCACTGAACTACAGCACAATGTTGTGATGCGCAGTTCAGTTGTATAACTATTGGCCTTTGGAGAACTCATTCAGTATCTAATTCTGATTTTTTTTGGAACTTTGGTCCAGACTTTAATGTCTGAAGTGCTGTTAGATGAACCAATTCCTTCAGGACAACCATAAGGATCATTGTTGTGGTTTTTAGTGAAATGTCTTGGAATGTATTGTAAATTCAGTACATATTCATATTTCCCTCAGGATGGATCATAATAACTTGGGTAAACCTCTGCAGGAAAAAAAGGAATAGAGAAGAAAAGACTGCACAGCACTCCAGTTCTGGCTCATTTGCATTAGCTTCCAGTAAAATACAGATCTGAGTTCAAAATTCTACCATTTGTTTTCTTTGTCCTTAATGGTTTTGCTCCCGAACACATTAGCAACATGGTAACTCTGATATCTGACCTTTGGCAACTTAGGTAATCTCACTCGGTGCCCCACTCATGAATCAAAACTAAAGGTGACAGGATTTCTTAGTTACCACACCCAGGCTCTGTAACAGTCTCCTGTAACACAGTAAATCTGGTCCCACCATTGGTCATTTCAAATTAAAATAGTCTTGTTTCCCTAGCTTTTAGTTTATCCTGGAGCTTTCTTAGTTCTAACTCTTTTTGGATGCAGTCAGTATGCCTCACATTGCCTATCCTGTTCATATGGTTGTTTATGCATGTTCCCAAATTGTCTATGAATCTTGACACTTCCTCCATGCATTTAAATGCACCATTTCATGAAAAAAAACATGATGTAAAAAACATATCAGTTGACTTAACAACTATTGTTTTAAATAGACCAGGGGTCGGCAACCTTTAACACTCAAAGAGCCATTTCGACCAGTTTCCCACAGAAAAGAAAACACCGGGAGCCACAAAATCCTTTTGGCATTTAAAATGAAGACAACGCTGCATATATCGCTTTTTTTTTTTTTTTTACCTCTATGCCCTTGTTAATCAGTCGTGATTAATTAATTACAAAGCCTCTAATTAGATTCATTTTTTAAATTGTGTCCTTCCACTAATATTTATCTTACCTGGTTAATGTCATTTTTGCTCTTGGACCTCATATGTTACTTAATGTTAGCTGGAAATCAATATTTTGCGAATGTCTATTTAACTTGTAAAATCTATTTAGCTATTTATCTTAAGCTCATAACTTTTCTCCGGTAAGTCGCTGCCCTATTTTCCAAGACGACACTCCTCTGACTCTCTGACCTGCTGCCGTGTTCTTGCGAGTAACGTGTATTACCCTATCACGAGTGCTTTTGACTCAAAGACAAGATGTGTCTTTCTTGGAGTGGAGCTTTAATATACAGGCTTGCCATTCTTGAGTACAAAACGATGTGAAACTATAGGTGTTGCTTCTCCATCTCCTCTGCATCAACCTTACGCTCTCATGTCCCAGCCAGGGGAAAACCCCAGCAGCACATCCGGTGGAGTGACACATCAAAATAAGAGTTGTAATTTCACAATAAAACTCTCTATATTAAAATGCACTGAAACGCGCCTGAAAGGCAGAACAATTTATTTTCCAAAGTTACAGGGAGCCACAGCAGAGGACTGAAAGAGCCGCGGGTTGCCGACCCGTGAAATAGACAATATAAATACATCTACACTACCAGTCAAAAGTTTGGACACACCTTCTCATTATTTTCTACATAGAAGATTAACACTGAAAACATAAAAACTATAAAAGGATATCTATCGGATTATGTTGTAACCAAAAAGTGTTAATCTTTAGTATTAATCGACAATGCAGAAAATAATACAAATAAATAAAAGCATTGAATGATAAGGTGTTTCCAAAATTTTGATTGATATCCATCCATCCATCCATCCATCCATCCATCCATTCTCTATACACCGCTTTATCCTCACTAGGGTCGGGGTGGGGGGTGGTCCAGCTGGGCCTCCACCTTTGCTGGCTGGGCCTCCACCACTGCTGCCTGGGACCACAACGCTGGTGGCTGGGCCTCCACCACTGCTGCCTGGGACCACAATGCCGGTGGCTGGGCCTCCACCTCTGCTGGCTGGGCCAACACCACTGTTAGCTAGGCCCCCATCTCTGCTAGCTGGGCCTCCACCTCCGCTGGATGGGCTAACACCGCTGCTAATCAGGCTTCCACTGCTGCTGGCTGGTCCTCCATCTCTGCTAGCTAGGCCTCCACCTCCGCTGGATGGGCTAACACCGCTGCTAATCAGGCTTCCACCGCTGCTGGCTGGTCCTCCATTTCTGCTAGCTGGGCCACCACCTCTGCTAGCTGGGCCAATATTACTGCTAGCTGGACCTCCACCTCTGCTAGCTGGGCTAGCACCACTGCTAACTGGGCCTCCACCTCTGCCAACTGGACCTCCACCTCTGCTAGCTGGGCTAGCACCACTGCTAGCTGGGCCTCCACCTCTGCCAACTGGACTTCCAACTCTGCTGGTTGGGTTCCCACCCTTGCTAGCTGGGCTTGGACCTGGGCTAACAACACAGCCAGCTGGACCTGCACCGCAGCCAGTCGAATCACCTTCGGTGATGGCCGGGCCACTTCCGTTGGTGTTTGAGTCCTCATCGCCCCTGGCTGGGCCTCCGATGGCACCGGCTGGTCTGCAGTTGGCGCTGGACGGATCGCCGCCAGCACTTGTTGGATCACCACATTTGCCAGGGACAGCATTGAGTGTGTGCGCTGTGACGACAGCCTCGTTGTCCTCTGGTCGCCGGGGTTCTGCTGTGCCGGCGGGTGGGGCTGGGGCCCCGTCTTCGCTCTCCTGTGGGTTTGGGGGCTGCGCAGCAGGTGGGGGTCTTTTGGCTGGTGTGGGGGATGGCGGCGTAAAGGTACATGCAAACACTGCCAATAAAAGAAACAGAAGGCTGCCAAATCCCGCAATATTAAAACACCAGAAATTCAGGGTATTTCAAACCGTTAATAACTCTAAACTAATATGGGACCCAACACATAAACCAAACGGCATTCTTTGTGCACACTTAAATATAAGAAGTATTTTAACAAAAAGTGATCAGGTCCATCACCTTTTCACTGACTCCAATATTGACTTTCTTTCCCTGTCTGAGACGTGGCTCCGTGAATCTTCGCCCTCAGCAATACTATCTGTACCTGGTTATAAAATGTTTAGAAAAGACAGACAGGGTTCCAAGGGCGGTGGCATTATGATTTATGCCAAGGACACTTTTAATTGTAATGAGATATGTGTTATAGATGACAATGGATTAGAATTTTTTGGACTAACTGTTTCCTTGTCACAGCAAATGTCTTTATTCTTGTAGTTATTTATAGGCCTTCTTCATCAAATGTAGATTGTGTTGGTCTTACAGACCATTCATTCATTTTTGTGTTTCGACATAGTGTTCCTTGGTTATTTACAAAGCGGTAACGCCATCTATTAGCCACCTTTGGTAATAGCAGCCTTTGCGTATAATTTCTGTTTCCTGTTCTCGTTGGAACGAGATTTCAGTTGCTAGTCAACACGAGCCTTCACTTAGTACAAGCTGTTCGTGGTCAAATGTTGAAATCCGTTAATTTTTCTTCAAACCCTAATCAGTTGTGATTCCCCCACGGGGGCAATGCCGGTGAGTTTTACTGTTATGTGTTTTTGATGACTATTTTTCTAAAGTGAATGAGAGATATATGGAAGAAAACTGATGTACCGTTTGTTACCAAGTGTCTTAGCTTCCCGCGGTCAATCTGCTCAGAAGTAAACAATGTCTTTGTTGAATATGGATTCGAATATAATTCAGACAGACATTAGCTAAAATGTGTTTTATTTCTGTCTAGTTTTACAGCTTTATTTTTTACACAACTTGTGTGGAATAAAAGGAGAGGAGAAAATGAAGATGGGTCGGCATTCCTCCTTTTTGTTGTTCTCCTCGCCAGTTGTTTATACGCACTGGATAGCTGAACACGCAAACGTTTAGTGAGGCCAGGGGCCTGTTTCACGAAGCAGGTTCAAGAAACTCTGAGTTTCTTCCGCAACTCTGAGTTGATCTACTCTGAGATAGAAAACTCTGAGTTTTCGGTTTCACAACGGCTGATATGAGTTGGGTTAATTAACTCTGAGTAGGTTGACCCGGAGTTACGCGCGTGCACCGCAACTCTGAAAAGACAGCATCAATGGAACCCCGATTCGACGAGTCACCATGGAAACGGGGAAGCGAGAGGCTGCGTTTTTGAACGGGAAGTTTTTAACGCGCTCATATGGCGAGTTTGAACACGTTTTTAGAAAGAAGTGCAACACCGCTGCAGCTGCAAAAGAGAGAGAGACGGCATGGAGAACACTGCTGCCCGGATCATTGCGTAAGTTTAAATGTAGTCCTTTGTAATTGTAATAATATTACAGGGAATAACTGTCTGAATGGTAGCCTTGTAAGTTATTTCATTTAGGTGGAATCCCGCTGGGGAGAAGCGCACGTGGCAGACCTCGGCATTATCTTATGGAGGTACTTCATGTTGATCATGTTTTACATTGTAAGGTAGCCTAAATATTAAGTGGCTGTTTGACTGTGCAGTTGTTTTTTCCACACATAGCCTAAATGTCTGCATCCATATCATGTCCTGTTAAATAATTAAGCCTATTTAATCTAACATAGACTTCTGCTCAGCCAACAGAAAGAAAGCAGATGCCTGTAAAACGGTGGTATAAAAGGTCATGCATGCATATATATATATATATATATGATTATTTAGTTCTCTTTTGTGTCTTTTTTTTTAATCTTTTGGCCCCTTCACACCACAACAGACCTTGTAATTGTAAGTAGGCAATACTCCAAAGATTTATCCAAATGGTAGCTTAAGTTTTAAAAAAGGTATGTTACTGATAGTTCTCTTCCCATTCAGATTTTGGGTAGAATATAGAGTGTGACATTTAGCCTACACTGAAGTATTGCACATTCTCATCTTTTTTTTAACAGAGCATGGCTGGACAGCAGCAGGATGGTCCCTCAACTTCCACTGCACAGACTGACACAGTGAGATGGATGTTCAGGAAACACCAGAGGTTCATTCTGTGGAATTCATGTGCAACTGTATAATTTAATGTCCTCTATGTATTCCCAGTTATCAGTAAAACAGATTTACAAACTGCATTTGCTAAGAAAAATCCAAAAAAACAGATTAGGAGGACAGATCTGGAAATTGAAATACTAGAGCACAAGTTAGAGGTGGGTGATGGTCACAGATGAATTATGTTAACTACTGGAACATGAACTGAACTATATCTTTTATTTGTAGGAAATAAAGAAGACCAAATGAAATGTATATCATGTCTTTATTTGCTGTGGTGGTGATGATGGTGACTTAAACTCTAAAGGGATTATTGCATATGGTGTCTCTGACTGCTCTGCTGTCCTGGATAGCTGCAGGTAGATGGGGTCATCATCTGGGTCTTCAGTTTGTAGGGCAGGGTGTTGCTCTCCTCTAATAGTGGTAATATTATGAAGAACAACACATGCCACAGTAATATCACAGGCCCTCTCAGGGGTCACCCTGAGGAGACGTAGGCTCTGGAAACGGGCTTTCAGCAGGCCTATGGTCATCTCCACCCGGGCTCTGGTCCTGCAGTGAGTCCGGTTGAAGTTCTGTTGGGGGCCTGGTTCAGAGTCAGGGTATGAGGTCATCAGCCTGGGTTGGCATGGTAACCCCTGTCACCCAGCAGAAGGCCATCAAACTCTCCTGTAATGTATAGTGGATACATCAGAGCATATTAAAGGAGAGAGACAAGAGAATTCCATTGTGAAAATCTTTAGGCTGCCGACCACGCTGCAGTCTGTTGCTCAGGTTGGACTCTCCATAAATCCTGGAGTCATGAACAGACCCAGACCACTTGGCCTCCACATTAGAAATGATGTATGCAGCATCACATATGATCTGGACAGTGCAGAGAATGACAGATGTTGTACTATGATGCAGTCTTTAACATTTAGAAACAGTAGTCAGTCTACCTGTAGCCTACCTGCACATTTATGCTGTGAATGGACTTCCTATTCATGATGTGAGGGAGCTGTGATGGGGATGTGTGTGCATCTATGCAGCCAATCACACTGGGAAATCCTAAAAGAAATTCAAATGACTAATCCCAGTCTGAGGCTGCAGCACAATGTCATTAACAGAATATGATTTAAAATGAATTTAACAGATCTCTACATCATTCACCTGCAATCCTGTGGAATTCCTCTTGATGTTCTGACAGGTTTATGTCCACAATGATGAGTAAAAGTCGTTTCAGGACCAGGAAAACTTTTCTGACTGTCCTGCATACAGTTGTCTTACTGTAGTGCTCTGCATCTCCGACATTATATAAAAACTTTCATTTGCAAAGAACTGCAGCGCAACACACAATATCTGCTGGATGTGAGAGCATGACTACGGCTGGTAATGTAAATGTAAGGACGGATTAGGTTGTTTATGTAGATTATGGACTTAAAACGATTACGAAACGGTGCCGCTCAAACTGATAATTGTCCGGAAACGCGAGAACATTTATGCGCGGTCTGATAACAATCTACCGACGAATATTTAATTATCTGTGCAGTAATGCTGCTCCTTTATACACTGGATCGTTAACAAAAGCTGTTTTACGCCAAAACTCGCTCACTGACTGACTGAATGAATGAGGAAATGAAACAGCGTGTGTGGCTGAAAGTGGGCGGAGACAGAGAGAAACTCGAGGTTTTCTCAGATAAACCTGCTGCCGACCAGGTTCAACCCATAGAGTCTGTTACTGCGGTAACTGACCGAGAGTTTAAGTTACCCCTCTTCGTGAAACAGGCTCGAGTTACCCCTCTGTCTCAGGGTTAAGTTACCTCGCTTCGTGAAACGGAAAACTCTGAGTTTCCCTCATTTCAGGGTTAAGAAACTCAGAGTTTTCAGTGAACCTGCTTTGTGAAACAGGCCCCTGTACATAGATTTTTATAAAAAGCTGGAAATTTTATTGAAAGAACTCAATCTTGAAAAAGAGGTGATAATAATGGATGACCTAAATGTTAATTGGGAAGTTAACAAAGTTAGAAAAAAATTGAAAAAGGTGAAGAATGATATGGATATGACTCAGGTAATTAATGGCCCTACTAGAATTACAAACTCCACCAGCACTCAGATTGATCTAGTTTTTACTAATAGGCCAGAAAGGATCTTGAAGTCATATAATATGCTCACAGGACTGTCTGATCACCATCTTATAATGGTCACAAGAAAATTAAATAAAAAGTGCTTCAAACCCTTGGCTGCCACTGAATTGTATAGGATACCAAAACAGGAACAACAGAATTTTCAAGATTCAATCCAAGAAGCAAACTGGGATGAATTACTTGCTGGCAAAAATTTAGATGAGGATTGTTCTAAATTTGCCAACAAAATACAACAAATTATTATTATACAGTTTACACAAATACTCAAACTACAAGCTAGAAAGAATAGTCTTCCTTGGTTAAACAAATCAATTCTGAAACTGATGAAACAATGAGATCACTCTTTGAAGTTATCAGTCAAATCAGGACATAACAGACACCAATTTATTTCATCGAGAAATAGGGTAGTGAAAGAAATAAGAAAATCTAAAGCTGATTTTTTTCATTACTGCTTTGAATCGTGCAAGGGGAAATTCTAAAATAACCTGGAATCATATTAAAAAACTATTGGGTAATTCCCAACAAAACAAAACAAAACCAATTCAAATTCAATGAAATGGAAATGTCCTGACGGAACCTCAAGTGATGGCTGATGCTTTTAATAACTACTTCATTGAATCTGTGTCAGAAATCTCTGATAAGTTTGCAGTAAAACAAAGGAAGGAATACCCTGCACTGTCTGCAACGCAGTCTTTTAACATTACAAATATTGCTGAGACTAAAGTTATTGATGTAATTCAATCACTCAAACCATCTAAAGCAAAGGATGTTTTTGGAATGGACATGAACATGCTCAAAGATCCAGGTTCAGCTCTCGCCACCCCCATTGCCTCAATCATTAATCTTTCAATTTCATCCGGTCACTTTCCAAAGACCTGGAAATCTGCTATTGTTACCCGTTTTTAAATCCGGTGACTCAACTTCGCTGCATAACTATCGACCAATAAGCATTCTTCGGGCCATTTCCAAAATTGCAGAAAAATGAGTTGCAGAGCAGATTGTCTATCACTTAAACAGCAGTTCCCCCTCTCTCCACGCCATGCAGTTTGGTTTTAGATCTAAGCATTCTACTGAAATGGCTACATGCCTCTTCATTGAGAAAATAAAATCTTTTCTCGCTAAGGGTGGAGTTGTAGGGGCGGTGTTTTTGGACCTCAGGAAAGCATTCGATACAGTAAATCACTCTGTTCTTCTTACCAAGCTCTCAAAATTTAACTTTACTCATAATGCAGTTAGCTCGATTGAATCATATCTGCATGATTGAAGACAATCTGAATCAGTTAACAACTACAGTTCTGATTGTCTTAAGATAACATCCGGTGTCCCTCAGGGATCAATATTAGGCCCCCTTTTATTTAGTCTGTATATCAATGATTTGCCCACTGTTTGTCCTCACGTTGAATGCTTAATGTATGCAGACGACACGTTTTTTTTTGTCCATGGTCGCTCCAAAGACACTGTTGCTGCTAAACTCAATAAAACAATGTCCTGTGTCACAACTTGGTTGCAGGAGTGCTGTCTACAGCTAAACATTTCTAAAACTGTAGGCATGTATTTCACTAAAATAAATAGAGTATCACCTGATCCTGACCAGGCATAAAACTAACCGTGACGTCACCCGTTGGTTTCAACTCCAAGGAAATGAAGCCCCGATTTTGCTACTTCCTGGTCGCCATTTTGGATTTTTTGGAGCCAGTGACGTAAAAAGCGTCATCAAACAGACTGGACCGGAGAGCAACTGGGGGCAGGATTGGCTGAGGACTCTCTTATCCCGCCCACATTTTACCGCAAAAGCTTCTGTTGCTGTCTATTAAGTATAGCCACGTCCCCTTGCTCCGCCAACCTTAACGATTTATTTAAAACTCAGTATTGATTTATTTTAAGATCGGCCACCTGATCTCTCATTTTGACCATGAAAACTAACAGGATAAAAATCCTGAGCTGTAGAGAATCAGTCGATCAAATTTTATTTTTTCCAAAAATGAATTGGGGTCTATGGAGCAAAAGCTTTTTGGAGCCAACCCTAGTGGACGGCGTCATATTGCAAGTTTTTGACACTTCCGGGTTGGCTTCAATTCTGGAGCCAGATGCTACATCCACTATATATAGTCTATGATCCTGACATACATGTTAATGGAGAAAAAATACAAATCGTCAGCCAATATAAATATCTTGGGTTAATAGTAGATTCACAGCATTCCTTTAAAGCCCATATTGACAAATTGTGTAAAAAAATCAAGTTAAATCTCGCAAATTTTCGTGAAATTCGAAATGAAATGTCAACTGAAGCCACAAAAATGTACTTGCATTCAATGATTTTCAGCCACTTCAACTATTGCCTAACCAGTTGATCCCAAGCAGGTTGGAGAGCAAAAAAAAAAACATTGGAAGCTTTGTACGAACAAGCAATTAAAGTTATGGATAAAAAACCTAGGCACTATCATCACTGTGCAATTTTAAAAAATATAT
Source organism: Acanthochromis polyacanthus (assembly GCF_021347895.1). Classification (NCBI taxonomy): domain Eukaryota; kingdom Metazoa; phylum Chordata; class Actinopteri; family Pomacentridae; genus Acanthochromis; species Acanthochromis polyacanthus. Next base: position 31,763,319 of record NC_067114.1, on the reverse strand, counting down.
AGTCTGTCAAGTAAGATGCAGATGTTGAGGTCTCAGAAAGGACTCAGGCTCATTATGGCCCTAAGGTAACAAAGGTTTTGAAGCAGACAAATAAAGGAACATTATAAGTTAACGACATAATTATGCTTGCTGAACAGTATATTTTCTAGAATGTTGATTTGGTTTGATTAAAGTAGTAATACAGATGATTTATTATGTTTAAGATCAAGAAGAATGATTTAAGAAGTGATTCTGTGTAAAGTAATCCTTGTTTAGGCTCTGTGTGTGTGCATACAGGCCTCACAGGCCTTGTGTGTGTAAGTCTTAAAAAAGCAGAAGTGCAGTAAACAACAGTCACAATGACTCGGCAGCCACAATGACACAGCAACCTCCCCAGAAAAAAGGGAAGTTTGGGAAAAACCCAAAAGGGTTGGCTGAAATGTGTGTGTGTTAAACAGAATGTGGACACTGTGTATTTGCTGTAACAACATGATTTCTGTATTACTGCTGTATTCAATTCAATTCAATTCAATTTTATTTATATAGCGTCAATTACAGTCAACTCGTCTCAAGACGCTTTACAGAACCCAAATGCCTGACCCCCAGAGCAAGCCCAAAGGCGACAGTGGCAAGGAAAAACACCCTTTTAACAGGGAAGAAACCTCGAGCAGAACCCGGCTCTATATAGGGGGGACCCATCTGCCTGCTGGCCGGGCGGGTTGAGGAGGACAGAAGAGGGCAAGGGGGAGGGATGGGAGAAGAGGGAGGGGTGGGAAAGCAAGGAAAACACAACACACATTTGGATACATGCATGACAGGATATGTGACACAGACAAAGTATAAGCTAACATTGAAAACTGACTCATAATTTACTCTTATGATGTACGGCTCTGACATTAAACATACTCCATATATAGCTAGCAGTAAAATTCAAACAGTATGTAAGTTAGCATAACAGTATAGTGAAGGCAATGCAGAGTTGACTGGTGGAAAAAGGGAGTTGGAAGCAGAGGGCTGGAGGAAGGTCAGCAGCAGCATCCCACAGTGGACATGATGGTATGTGACAACAAGTTGATTGCATAAGTTAGACGGAGCCGGGGGCGTACCTAGCCAGTTTTGTGTGTAAGGAGAGAGAGTATAAAATTGGGAGCGCAGAGACATTATACGGGAGATGTTCGCCGGAGCTGCAAGAAGAGCTGCAAAGGGAACTTGGCCGGAGTTCTGAAGAATCTTCAACTTCCTCTATTGCCCTGGAGATGGGAAGACTTCGTGGGACTTAGGCTCCAGAGATCGCTGAGGACATCGTTGGAAGCAAAGTCTTTTTCTGACTTTGTTCAGCAGGCGAAGACCACACTCTGCCAAACGGAGAGTCCTAAGAGGTTCTGCAGTTATCCAGAAGAAACCAATAGAGGGGAGAACCGACTACACCCGAAGAGGCAAAGGAGGCAACAGCACTGGGCTGTTCCCCTCCCCGGGGCTGGGAGACCCAGTGACCCACTCCAGCCTGAACAGACGAGGGTTTTCCATCACCACCATACCACAGAGAAGACAGCTGGGGCGTAAGCACTAACGTTCCAGCCGATTCCAGAGATAACTGCCAGACCACGATTGGCTTACAGGACTCCTCCGCTCCCCCCTGCCTAGGGATAAGATCCTTTTGTCCACAAAGAAGACATCGTAACGAGTCCTCTGGACAACTGAGGACTCCTCCCAGACGCAAGTCAAGACCGAGTGATACGGTAGTGGCCACGCTGTTCACTCTCTCTCCTAAATTTAAGAATTAGAGAAGATTGTCAGGTACGCTCAATTTAGTTACTTTAGTATAATTTTTAATCAGAAATAATTAATTGTTTTAATCATGAATTGATGCTGTGCCCTTGCTAAAATTGCTTAATAAAACGCTATATTGCATTTAAAGAGAAGCCTAATGAAATTATTATAAACCACTAAAAATCTGCATAGTGGTAAAAAGTTGATTGTGTGCATTCAATCCAATGGTTCTTAAAGGTTACTTAGTCCAAAGTGAGAGTGTTTAAACATTACCCCTGAGGTTAGTTCTTTCCAAACCTCTAAAACGAACCCAGGAATAGCACCAAGTGCATGCAAGTCCTTAGAGAGAAGCTGACCGATAACGAACGTGAATGATAGATCAATTCTACTACTTAGAAAGGCTGCTTGGTGGGATAGCATTTATCAGATAAGAGGGGTGAGACGTTCGGAAGCAAGGCAGTCAGAACCTGGGCGAGTGTCTCTCGACTCCAGCTTAATTATTCTGCTGAAACCTGTTAGGTGAAATACTAATAGGCAGATAGAATCTAACCCTTTAAACGGAGAGCTGGACCAAATTTAACCTGAGGTAAGGGTTAAAAAAGGCTAGACTGGCGAACAAGTCTTTTACATTGGGACAGTCTTCACACATTTGCAGATTTAAATTTGACTTATAAAGTACTGCATGGTTTGGCTCCAGATCCTCTGGCAGAGTTCATCAGCCAAAGAAACAGCTCTGAGCGTGTCACTCGAGGCTCTGCCAGAGGTGACTGTTCCATTCCTCTGAGCAGGAGCACTTTCAGTAAGTCGGCCTGGTCAGTGAGGAGCGCTAGAGAGTGGAACTCCGTACCTGAGGAGATTAAACTGCTTACAACATACAAGGTCTTCAGAAAAAAATTGAAAATGTGGCTTATCAACACCTACAGCTGCCAACACTAAGACACAAGCCTGTTGTGATGTTTTGATGTTGGAATTAAATGTTATGTTGTGACATGTTGTGATGTCTCATTCTCTTAATTGTATAGTAAGTGTTTGAATATGTATATTGTATTGTATAGGTATTGTGTGCCTTGTGCTCTCTTAACAGTTTGTCACTGTGGTGATGGGCGTGGGAGAGCTCAGCTGCAGGGGAGAGAGGTGTGGAGGAAGTATGGAGTGTATGGAAGCAGCGTCAGGTTAATTGACACAGGTGGTAACAGTTAGGCTGACCTGATTTCCTCCACAGTAGCAGGATGGAGCAGGACAAAAGACGCACAGACAGAGAGGAGAAAGGGTGGCACGAGCGGAGGACGGCGGACAGGACGAGGTCTGGTGGAGCAGGCAGCTTACCGGACGACATCCTGTGTAGAGCCGGCTGACGCCAGGACTGATTACCGGAGGAGAGTCGGCGGAGAGCCGACGGACAATGAGAATGTTTACCGGATGAGGTCCAGTGTAGCGCCGGGCAAGGAAGAAGAACTGTTTTATGTACGTTGGACGTTGTGGTGAATAAAAGACTGTGTTGATATTGGCCGAACTTTCGTTTTCTTTGTGCTGAGCAGACCCACAGACAAGAACATCCGTCACATTGGCGCCCAACCGGCACTCAGCACAGTGCGATGTCCGGGCCACCGGCAGGGCCGATGCAGTCGACGGGAGTGTGGGCTCAGAGGCTGGGGGAGTTGGCGGCGATGCTTGCGGAGCAGGCGGCTCTGAATAAGCTTCACCTCGACGCTTTCTGCCAGTGGTTGGAGAGGCAGGCCCACATTCTCGAGCGGCTGCTGTCCCGGTCGGGAGGAATGCCTGACTCCGCGGCCCCCTCCTCCTCCTCCCCCGTCTCCGGCTTATCTATGCAGAAGATGACGGCGGCAGATGACCCACAGTCTTTCCTGGATATGTTCCAGATGACGGCGGAGTGGGCGGTGTGTTTACTTCCCCTGCTGACAGGGGAAGCTCAGACTGCGGCGCTCAGCCTGCCAGCAGCATCCCGGGGGAGCTTCGTCGATATCCAGAAGGCAGTTCTGGACAGAATGTGCCTCTCGCCGGAGAACCACCGTCGCCGATTCCGGGGCGCTCAACTGGGGGCGGGCGACCGCCCGTTTGTGTTTGCACAGCAGCTGATGGATTCGGCAACCAGGTGTCTGCAGCCGGGGGAGACCGTGGGGGAGAGTCAGCTGCTGGAAAAGATGGTGGTGGAGCAGTTCGTAGAGGGACTGCCAGTGGAGACGAGCAACTGGGTGAGATGCCATCGCCCGGCAGGATTGAGCACGGCAGTGACGCTGGCTGAGGACCATCTGGCGGTTTATCCGGGGGGCCAAGGACGGGCAGAACCGATAACTCGACCGACCCCGGCACCGTGCAGGAAGACTCTGGTCCCACTGACGACGGCACACTGTGCACTGGCGTCCCCTGTTATGGTTCCCCGTAATAACGTTCCCTTTGTTCACTCTCCCCACCAGGCTCCAGCTCCTGCGGACGCTGCTTCCAACCCACGGAGGGTTCCTCAAACGTCAGGACAGGAGTGCTGGAGGTGCGGGCGGCCCGGCCACACCCACCGAGAATGCCCCCGCATGGAGGTCAGCCAGGTGGTTTGGGTTGCCAGCACGCCAGCACCCTCTCCCGGTCCAGGTGGGACATACAGTGTTCCGGTAAGGATCCAGGGGGTTGTACACCGGGCTATGGTGGATTCGGGCTGTGAACAGTCCCTGATTCACCAAAACCTGGTTCGACCAGGGGCATTGGTGGAGGCATCCTTGGTGAGGATAAGGTGTGTGCATGGGGATATTCACAAGTATCCTATTGTGCCAGTTGAAATTAGATTCCATGGAGCAGTGGGGAAGTGTGGGGGAGTGCGTTCATGAGAGGTAGGGACGTGTGATATGTGTGCTGTGCTCAGTGGTGACGCGAGGTTGTCCGACATTGCAGACGGGGAGGGGGGGTCCCGAGGGGCCTCGTCAGGAGGCTCCGCGGGTTCCTGTCCTACACCCCATGGAAGATTTTCCTCTGGAACAGTCTCGAGATGATACTCTGTGCTCAGCTTTTGACCAAGTGATAAAGATTGATGGTCAGTTGGTGCACCCAGGCACAGCACCTACATATCCACATTTTTCATTGATCAGAGACAGATTATACAGAGTGACTCGTGACACTCAGATGCAGAATATAGCCACCCAATTGTTGGTGCCAAGGGGTCGCTGGGAAACTGTTTTCCAGGCGGCACATTTCAACCCAGTGGCTGGTCACATGGGGTATGAAAAAACACTCGACCAGATCATGGCCCGATTCTACTGGCCTGGCATTCGGGAAGACGTATGCCAGTGGTGTGCGTCTTGTCCTGAATGCCAGTTGGTTAACCAACCGGCCATCCCGCGGGTGCCTTTGCGCCCATTACCACTGATAGAGGTTCCATTCAAAAGAATTGCCATGGACCTCATCGGGCCATTTCACCGGAGCGCACGAGGATATCGGTTTGTGTTAGTCCTAGTGGATTACGCAACACGATATCCCGAAGCAGTGCCATTGCGCACCATCTCTGCGAATAGTGTTGCTCAAGCACAGTTTCAGGTCATCTCCCGAGTTGGAATTCCCAAAGAGATTCTGACTGACCAGGGTACCTCGTTTATGTCACGAACACTTCGGGAACTTTATGAGTTATTGGGCATCAAGTCTATTCAGACTAGTGTGTACCACCCACAGACTGATGGTCTGGTGGAGCGTCTGAATAAGACATTGAAGAACATGATTCGTAAGTTCATTCACGAGGATAGTAGCAATTGGGATAAATGGCTGGATCCTCTGTTGTTTGCAGTGCGGGAGGTGCCCCAGGCCTCCACAGGAGTTTCTCCCTTTGAACTGTTGTTCGGCAGGAAGCCACGAGGGGTTTTGGACCTGGTTAAAGAAAACTGGGAGGAAGGTCCGAGCCCAAGTAAGAATGAAATTCAGTACATCCTGGACCTTAGAGCAAAACTCCAATCACTGGGGCAGCTTTCACGGGAGAATTTGCTCAAGGCCCAGGAACCGCAACAACGCCTGTACAACAGAGGGGCAGACAATTTTCACCGGGAGACAAAGTACTTGTATTACTCCTGTCTTCTAGCTCAAAATTACTCGCCAAGTGGCAAGGACCCTTCGTGGTCACACGACGAGTAGGGGAGGTGGATTATGAGGTGGCACGTTCTGACGGGAGAAGCAGCACAGATTTACCACCTCAACCTCCTAAAAGCATGGAGAGAGGCGGAGTCAGTTTCTTTGGTGACTGGGGTTGAAGAGAGAGACGAGTTAGGGCCTGAGGTTCCAAAGCCGGGCAGTTCCACCTCACTCCCCTTTGAAAACCACCTCTCACAGTCTCAAAAAGCCGACGTTGCCATGTTGCAGGAGCGGTTTGCTGACGTGTTTTCTCCCCTACCAGGGTGTACAGACCTCATACAGCACCACATCGAGACCCCCCGAGGCGTGAGTGTTTTTTCACAACCTTACAAGTTGCCTGAACATAAGAGAAAACTAGTTCAGAAGGAATTGAAAGCAATGCTAGAGATGGGAGTGATAGAAGAGTCCAACAGTGCCTGGTGTAGCCCCATTGTTCTGGTTGTCAAGAAGGATGGGTCTATACGGTTCTGTGTGGACTACCGCAAGGTGAATGACGTGTCACGGTTTGATGCCTATCCAATGCCCAGGGTCGACGAGCTCCTGGATTGGCTGGGCACTGCGCGCTTTTTCACCACACTGGATTTGACCAAGGGCTACTGGCAGATTCCCCTGTCGCCAGAGTCCAGAGAAAAAACGGCCTTCTCCACTCCGTACGGTTTGTACCAATTCGTTACACTTCCGTTCGGGTTGTTCGGAACCCCAGCCACGTTCCAATGTCTCATGGACAAGGTGCTGCGGCCACACGCAGCATATGCGGCCGCCTACCTGGATGATGTTATCATCCATAGTAACAGCTGGGTGGCGCATGTGCGGCAGGTGGCCGCGGTGCTGGAGTCCTTGAGACAGGCGGGGCTGACGGCCAACCCGAAGAAGTGAGCGGTTGGACTGAGGGAGGTACGGTATCTGCGTCGCCACTTGGGCGGTGGGCAGGTGCGCCAACAGGTGGACAAGACAGCAGCCATCGCAGCCTGGCCGCGGCCCAAGTTCAAAAAAGAGGTACGGCGGTTCCTGGGGCTGGCGGGCTACTATCAGCGGTTCATCCCCCTTGACCGACCTGACTCGGAAGAGTGCCTCAGATCCGGTCCAGTGGACGGAGCAGTGCCAGCGGGCGTTTGAGAGGATAAAGCAAGCCCTCTGTGGGGAGCCTCTCCTCTACACACCTAACTTCTCTCTCCCTTTTATCCTGCAGACTGATGCGTCGAACAGAGGGCTGGGGGCCATTTTGTCCCAGCAGGTGCGGGGCGTCGACCGCCCGGTAGTATACATCAGCCGTAAGTTGTCTGAGAGGGAGACTCGCTACAGCACAGTGGAGAAGGAGTGCCTGGCAATCAGGTGGGCAGTCGGGGCCTTGCACTACTACCTCCTGAGATGCCCATTCACTCTCTGTTCGGACCACGCCCCTCTCTAAAGCTCCACCGCATGAAGGATACCAACACCCGAATCACACGGTGGTATCTGGCTTTACAGCCGTTTAAGTTCACGGTGGTTCATAGGCCGGGGGCGCAGATGGCTGTGGCTCACTTCCTCTCCCGCTCCTCGGAGCCAGGGGGGGAGTTTGTTAGGCCGGACGGCTCCCCGGCCTAAGTCGGGTGGTGGGGGTATGTGGTGATGGGCGTGGGAGAGCTCAGCTGCAAGGGAGAGAGGTGTGGAGGAGAGTGTATGGAAGCAGCGTCAGGTTAATCGACACAGGTTGTAACAATTAGGCTGACCTGATTACCTCCACAGTAGCAGGATGGGGCAGAGAACAAAAAGACGCACAGACAGAGAGGAGAAAGGGTCGCACGAGCGGAGGACGGCGGACAGGACGAGGTCTGGTTGAGCAGGCAGCTTACCGGATGAGATCCTGTGTAGAGCCAGCTGACGCCGGGACTGATTACCGGAGGAGAGTCGGCGAAGAGCCGACGGACAATGAGACTGTTTACTGGACGAGGTCCAGTGTAGCGCCGGGCAAGGAAGAAGAACTGTTTTATTTACGTTGGACGTTGTGGTGAATAAAAGACTGTGTTGACATTGGCCGAAGTTTCGTTTTCATTGTGCTGAGCAGACCCACAGACAGGAACATCTGTCACAGTCACGCATGTCTTATTTGTTACATTAGTGCCATATCAATGTGACTAACCATGTTCTGTCTCTTGTTGATGCATTTTACTGTTTTTTTTATATATATATCATGGCCAGGGGACTACAGATGAAAATTAGCCTTTTGGCTAATTCTGGCTTTTTTTTTAACCATGTATAATCATGTGTTTTATGAAATTGTATTGTCCCCTTTCAAATAAACCAAACTAAACTAAACTAAATTTACTTCAGCACCAGTCGTATTTTGTTTAAAGGTGTTAACTAGCAAATGTTAGGCCACCTACATGCCCAGCTAATGTGGTGAATGGGATATGTAGACTAATCTCCACATTTTAGTACTGTTTTTGTGAGCATGCTACTATGCTAATATTAACATTTAACTTCAAGCATTGCTGAGTCCAAGTGCAACCTCTAATGACTGTAAACTTGTCTTTTTTTGAGTTTAGTTACCTCTGAAAGTGTTTCAACAATGTAAGGATTGCAGAATATTTGCAACCCACTGAGGAAAGTTGAACACCTCCACTTCAATTAAAAGTTAACTGGTGTTACATGGACATCACCTGACAGCAACAATATGGTGGAGTCTGTTTTCCTTCACACTTTCAAGTGCAGGATATAAACCACGTGAGTAAACAAAAACAGCTCAAGGCTATATACTGTGATGGCAAATAAGTCATAGAAATATAACAACTCATTTTATGCGAATTATCATCTATGAAGGATGTATAATTTAAAATTTACCGTCAGTGATGTGTCTGGGACAGCCAGTCATCTTCCTGGTGTGGTCTGTCATTGGCTGATGTAAATCATAAGTATTTTTATGAGTGTCATCATTTCTGATACTGTGTAAGACCAACAGCTTGTTTGTATGTTCAAACATTTCTTTAAAGTATGATGCAATCTGTTGCAAGAGCAAACAATGAGAGCAGGAGAAGGCTGCAAGCAGATATGGGATTAGGGGGGAAAAGTAATTTATTCCCCCCTGGCAATTAGAGCATATTATCTTTGTAATTACTAATATTATCATAGTTAAAAAGGAAAGCATTTGTGAAAAGTGGTGTTCACGACACTGCACATTACTCCCTTATTATGTTAAAATTCTTATTAAAAATCTGAAAGTGCAATTATGTCAGCTGGCGAAGAGTCATTAAATCTAGCATGAAAGGCTCCCTGATATCAAATAGGAAGATTCTGCTTCTCTTCTCGCCAAACTCTCTGTACAATACAGCAAAGCTCTGTCACGCTCTGCAAAAGGCTCAACAAAGGACACTGCAGTCCTATTAGCCAAATAAACAAATCAGAGAGTGAAATGAGATGCTTTTTATACTGAAACAATGGATTTCCCATAGGAGAAAATATGGCGGGAGATGAAACCCAATAATGAGGCATGTGCGCTTATAGAAACCCTGAGATGAGAGGTTTGAGTGAAATAGGCCCTATCCATGCTAAAGAGATGAAAAATCCTGATGCTGGTTTATAGATTGAAATGAGAATACTCTGTGTTGGGGATTTACTAGCAATCCTGGGATATACAGTTTAACATTTACAGCAGAACTCGTGCTTTCATCTCATCACTTAAGATAAAAATCTGATTAGGAGATTGTTTTTGCCAATTTAAGTGTCAAATTACAGGGTTTGCAGTCCAACAGATAAATGCAAATTCGTATCCTCAGTAAAGAAACTGGGACTTCCTCCCTCTCCCTCTGAAATATGTAATGTAAAAACATGTGCTCCATGCTAAGTGAAAATCAATTTGCCATCTCAGATTGTCTTATTCCTCTTCACCTACCACTATGCCTGCAATTACTGTGCTGCAGCCACCTCTGCAAGTGTGAGGGCCCCCGAGTACAAATGCCATTTATTTTATTTCTTTATTTTTTTGTGGGCACGGCTCTGAAGCCAGAGAAGATTAGAAATGGATGATGGCAGCCCTTGTCTTTAGAAGGGAGCTCTTGGAGACCGCCAGGTTGGAGGCTCATCTCTGTCCAAGACACTGGACACTCCCCTTGCTGCTACTTTAACACAGAGGTGCTTTAAGTATGTCTGACAGAGTATTGATTATCTCAGGTCTCATCTGCAGCAGGACTGTATTAGCTCACAACCTCCAAACAGACATCTCTACACAGGCCCCCAAGAGCTCAATTGAGATGGTAGGAAAATACTGTCAAATCATAGAAGAGGTTAAAAGTACAGAAGGTACACGTGTAAAAAGGTACAGTTTGCACAGAACAGAATATATTAGATTTGTTTAGAGTGTTCATGATTTCAACATCTAACACTCAAAAAGAAGTGTACGATACCTGAGTTATGTACAGGCCCTTGAGAAGGTATTTAGGTTCTTACTTTTTTGCACACTTTGTAGTGTAATGTTTTGGATTTGAATGAAAAAAAATGATATAACATGTTTTCTCATCAAACTAGACTCAGTTAACAATAATGACAAAACAAAACATGTAAAAATATGAAAGCTTTCTTTCACAAAAGCATTCAGACCCCTTGTTGTGGCTCTAAATTGTGGTCAGATGCATCCTATTTGCTTTCATACGCCTCAGTAATTGTGAAAATGAAAGTCTGGAATGACTAGTTGAAAATGAGTTGGCCATCTGATCAAAATGAATAACAGAACAAGCAGGTCTTTCATCAGTATCCAACAATGCCGATATCCCTCAATTACTTATTACAGTCAGGCTAACATAGTCAGACCTACGTACCTCCGAAGAGGAATATCAGTGCTGGGGAATGGTCTGACTTAACATTAAAATTCTGCTGTAAGGTGGAAAAAATGCTCTGGTTTGTATTATTTTTCAACAAATGACAATCATCTTGGGTGGTAATTTCCAAGATGCAGTGATGGTGCCCCTAACAAACAAACAAACAAACAAACAAAAAAACCCATGATGGGGTAACTTCTCTTGTTGGAAAATTTTCCATAGGGAGACATTCAGTATCAACATCAGCAATGAACTAGTTGTGTGATAACTACTTATATGACAATCCGCATATATTCGTCCATCAGTTTTTCTGTCTGATAGAGACGTTATTCAAAAATTGACTAACAGATTTGGATGAAATTTTCAGGGATGACACAAGGACAGAACAAGCAGGTCATTAGGTTTTGGCAAGCAGGTTATAAGATTTTGGCAGTGATGAGGCCCCAACAGAGGACGTCCGAGCGAACGGCCTCCAGGATGAACAGCGCTCCTGGGGGACCGGCCTCCAGAAAAACCTGGTTCCGTTGTGCTTGGCGGACGGTGGTCTCGATGTCCCACGTGAGGCAAGCCAGGTGGCCGGGGGACAGGATGGTCTCCGGGTCTTTTGGGGAGCTTTCCTTGGAATTAAGACAAGACAAGGCATCTGGTTTGCCATTACGTGTTCCGGGACAATAAGATAACGTGAAATTGAATCGATCAAAGAACAGAGCCCACCTGGCTTGCCTGGGGTTCAAACGCTTGGCAGTTTCTAGATACTGCAGGTTCTTATGGTTGGTCCACACCAGGAACAGCTGCTCAACCCCCTCCAGCCAGTGCCTCCACTCCTCCAACGCCAGCTTCATGGCAAGGAGCTCCCGGCTGCCCACATCATAGTTTCTCTCAGCTGAGGAGAGCTTGTGGGGGAAAAAAAGCACAAGGGTGAAGCTTATCATCTCCGCCGGAGCGCTGCCACAGCACCGCCCCCACTCCGGTGTTCGAGGGGTCGACCTCGACGATGAATTGGCGGCTCGGGTCTGGCTGGACGAGGATGGGGGCAGAGGTGAAGCGTGTTTTGTGGGTTTGGAAGGGGGTGTGAGCAGCGGGGGACCAGTGAAACTTGTGGGAGGTGGATGTGAGAGCGGTTAGAGGGGCTGCAACCTGGCTGTAATTTTGAATGAAGCGGCGGTAGAAGTTGGCGAAGCCCAGGAACCGCTGGAGCTGTTTGCGGTCCCCGGGCTCCGGCCAATCCTCCACCACCACTACTTTGGCCGGGTCCATCCTGATCTTCCCCGCAGCGATGATGTAACCCAGGAAGGGCACCGTTGACACGTGGAAAATGCACTTTTTCTCCAGAAGGCGTTCCAACACCTTTCTGACGTGTCGACGGTGCTCCTCCAGGCTGCGGGAGAAGATCAGGATGTCATCAAGGTAAACAAAAATGAACCGGTTCAGGAAATCCCGCAGGACGTCATTTACGAGATGCTGGAAGACGGCGGGGGCATTGGTTAGGCCAAACGGCATCACCAGATATTCAAAGTGCCCCAGGGGGGTATTAAAAGCCGTCTTCCATTCATCCCCCTCCCGAATCCGGACTAGGTGATATGCATTGTGGAGATCTAATTTAGAAAATATGGTGGCCCCGTGTAAGGGGGTAAAAACCAAATCTATGAGGAGGAGTGAGTACTTGTTCTGGATGGTGATTTTATTCAGCCCCCGACAGTCCACGCAGGGCCGCAATCCGCCATCCTTCTTACCCACAAAGAAGAACCCCGCCCCGACCGGGGACGTAGAGAGGTGGATCAATCCGGCGGCCAGGGACTCTCTGATGTACTCTTCCATGGCGGTTCGTTCGGGTATTGACAGGTTATAAAGCTCCCGCTGGGTAGGGGGCGTCCTTCAACAAGTCTATGGCGCAGTCATAGGGCCGGTGAGGGGGTAGGGACAGAGCTTGATCCTTGTCAAAGACCGGGACGAGGTCGTGATATTCAGCGGGTACGCTGGTCAGGTCAGAAGGCGGGGGTCGCGCAGGTGGTGTGGGACTACTGGGGGCAGGGGCAGAGATGAGACAGGAGGCATGACAGGCAGGGCTCCACGTTAAGATCTTTCCAAGAGTCCAGTCGATATGGGGGTTATGTAGCTGGAGCCAGGGGAATCCGAGGACCAGGGGGTGTGCGAGTTGGGCAGGATACAGAGGGTGATGGATTCTGTATGATTTCCAGAGATACGGATGGTGATGGGGATGGTCTGGTTCTTAACGTGAGCTAGGCGGCGGCCGTTCAAAGACAGGCCGCAGAGATGGGGTTGAATCAGTTCAGTGGGTATTTGGAGTTGTCTGACTAGGGCTTTGTTGATGAAATTGCCCTCAGCACCCGAATCCACCAGCGCGTCGACTGAATACTGGTGATTGTCCCACTGAAGCAAGGTTTTCACCCTGAGGTGAGTCGTTGGGGAGGAGAACATGGTACGGCTCACCAGGACCTCCCCGGTCACTAGCAAGCTGCGGCTTTTCCCAGCTTGGCCGGGCAGGTGGCAGCATAATGACCCACCGCACTGCTGACGGTGGGCCGCCTTCTCCTCATCGGTTCTCCTCGCCAAGCTGCATGGGCTCCTCTCCGGGTGCTGGTTGGATCGGAGTTGAGGGCAGGGGCCGGGCTAGTGGGGCTGGTCGATGAGGGGGGCTGGTTCCGCGGGTGCCAGGGTAGGAGCTGGGCTGGGCTGGGAGATGAGGCCGGGTAGACTGGGGAACCTGGGTCTTCTCCCGGCGTTGTTCTCGCAGCCGGTTGTCCAGCCGGATCATCAGTTTGATGAGTGCATCTAAATCCTCATCCTTAGGGGCGAGCTCATCTTTTAGCTCGTCACTCAATCCGCGCTGGAATGCATAGCGGAAGGGCGGAATCATTCCAGTCACAATACGCCGCCAGGGTCCGGAATTCAACTGCATAATCTGCCACACTCTGACTCCCCTGGGTTAGGCTGTTTGGCGGCGTCCGGTCCTTGGACTGGATGGTCAAAAATGTGGCGCAACTCCTCCATGAACGCAGTGTAAGACTCACAAGCCGGTTTCTTATTTAGCCAGACCGCTGATCCCCAGCGTAGTGCAGCTCCAGTCAGCAGGCTAAGTGTGTATGTGATCTTCTGTTGATCAGTGCTGTAAGTGAGGGGCTGCATACCGAAGACCAGGGAGACCTGCATCAGGAAATCCCGGCAGGCTCCCTGGTCGACCGGAGTAACGTTCTGGGTTGGGGACGTATGGTTCACGGGTTGGTGATGAGGGGGGAGCTGAGGGATCCGGGACTTGAGGGGGATCTGGCTGCGGGGGGGCTGGAGCTGGTTGCAATGCAGAGAGCTGGGCAAGGGCGGAGGTAACCTGATTGAGCTGTGTGGTCATGTTATCCATCTGTGTGTGCATCTGTCTGAAGGAAGAAGCTAGGTCTTGGAGTGCTTGGCTGTGTTGGTTGAGTATGGATGGGGCTGAGGCTACCTGTGTCATCTGGCTGGATAAGGCGTCTAATTGTGCATTCAGTTGGTGTCCCGAATCTGCTAACTCACGGAGTGATTTACTGTGTCGGCCCAATAATTGTCCATGTACAGAAATGGCTTGCATGAGGTTGGGGGGAGAGGGCCGGTCTGGCCCTGGTAGCGGGTCCTCCGAGTCCATTTTGGTGGCAGAATTGTTCGGTCACGGATTTTGGATTGGACTCGAGCAGAGGAACCACGCTACCGAGGCAGAGGTGGAAATAGAAGGAGGTTTATTGTCTGGATGGGTTATTTACGATGGATGGGGGTCCGGGGGGCATTCAGGAGGGGATGACGGGTTGGCTCGGTTCTGGAGGGGATGAGCCGGGGATCGGCGGCCGTCGTTGGTTCTGGGAGGGGAGCCGAGTGTGGCGGCGGATGGTAAGAGGATCCCTGGCGGCAGGAGAGCTTGGTGGAGGAAGGGAATCCAGGGAGGAGGACGCCGAAGGGAGAAGGAAGGCAGATGCTGACGATCCGGGAATGAGCGAGGGATGAACCGGGCTGACGGGTGGCAGGTGGATCCGGGGGGCACCAGGAGAGGGGAAGCCAGGAGGGGATCCGGAGGGGAACACGGTGTGTGGAGGGTCCAAGAGAGGGAAACAGACGGAGCACGGCAGGCAGGGGTCCGGACAGCTGGTTCAGATGAGGCAGAGAACAGAGAATGGGTTAGGAGCATTTCAGGCACAGAGACAAAAACGTGCAGGCTAGAGAATGACTGACTAGGACGTCGAGTACAACAATCTGGTGGAGAATGGAGGAGTGAACCAGTCTTCTTATTGCAGAGGCAGGTGATTAGTGGAATGCGCTCCAGCTGTCCAGACTCCAGCGAGGTGGCTGATTACCTGTGGAGGCAGCCACATGGCTGCCTCCACTCCACAGGAAGAGAGAGGGAGAGAGAGCATGAGGGGGGAGAGAAAGGGGGAAGACAGATGGGAGAAGAGTATTTGGATGCCAGGCAGGGAGGACAGGGGTGAGGAGGGAGCCCTGACAGATATGGCTTGTAGTCTGGAGCCACGGATTTCTGTATCATTTCGCAATAGCAGCATGCCGTCACTGTGACAAGTGAACACTATAGCTGCTTGCTGACGATCACATGGTTGCAATCCTACTATAAATCGACTGTTGCTAACTTACTGGGACTTATCCATCAGAAATGATACAAAGAACAGTTGATTAAATTTAGGGATATTTCTGAGTCCCATCAATTCCACTCACTATATATTTCGGTCACGCGATTTGGTATCCACACATAACGTGCACATGCATAACACACACTTATCCTCAGTACACGGTCGTTTTGTTTGTCTGTACATCTATATTAAATGCCCACATTCTGTGTTGTCATGATTTGTCACAAATTTTTTCCAGATTTTATCCGTCGGAAATCTGTCTGACACTGCTAACATGTTTTGCATTGTTTTGTCATTTAAGCCATTCATTGATACGGAGGGGAATTGGTGAACCCAGGTGCAGATACAGATAAGAGATAAACAGATGGTTCTAAGAAATTTATTCTATCACAAAAACAAAACTAAACTCAAAGAAGAGCAGGAAACAAAACTCAACTAGACCTAATACAAAAATATACAAGACAACAAAACTCAAACAAAAATTAACTACGCTCTTCACAGGAACACTAGGAAAACACAAGCAGAAAAACTGAATTAAGTCAACAAACAGTGTAGGGGTCAGTCACAAACCTGGGGGAACAAAACTAAGGGAGCAAGGTAGGCAGGCACAGGGAATCTGGAAGCTGGCGGGAGACAAGACTGGCAGACAGAAGGCTGGAAACAGAAAGGGGACCTGCAGTTATCCAGGGATGGGGGTGATGAGAGTCCGGGTGGGGCTATGGCAGGCTGGAGGTAAGCTGGGATCAGCAGGAAAACAGAATCATGTGGTGATCACAGTCTATGGTCCAGTGTGGAGTGAATGACTGAACCAGTTTATATACTGTGAGGTGGGACTGAGAACAGGTGAGTAGAGTCAGCCAATTACTGCAGCTGATTCACATTGCTGCAATCAGCAGTACAGGCAGAGCAGGACTGACAGGGAGAGCAAGAGGAGGAGTGAGAGAGACAAGGGAGAGACAGACACACAGGAGAGTGAGAGACACACACTGGAGAGAGACACAGGAAGAGTGAGGGAGAGGTGAGAGAGGGAGAGACAGATGGCATAAACAGGAAGGAGGAACAAGGAAGGAGAGGAACAGGGGCTGGAGCAGGGATCATAACATTCATAATATTGTTTTAAAATACTGATTATTGCAACTTTAATGCCGAATGAAGCTTCTTTTTCTGTCTCCTTCCTATTTGAGTAGGTCAGCGCTGGTGGGGAAATGTAACATGAAATGAAACACATTTAATGTTCAGCACATGAAACTGAGATTGAAAACAGAACAATAAAGGCAACAGAAAACTGCACAAGTTTGCTATGAACTCGACTGCATTAGAACTGCTCTCTGCATCAGTGCACTGATATGATGTGCCAAGGTGACATTTGCACATTTGGCAAATCAAATCAAAACTTCACTACATCTCATCATCTGATGGCAAAGTATGATACCTGTACTTACTGTAAAACTTGGCTATATTATTTCAGCTAGTCATAAAACTACTTATTGTGATGTGACTGAGTGTTATATCTGCTTCTCCGCATCATACCTGTATACACCTGCTTCCTCCCACTATCTTTATTACACGTAATATTAATGTAGAGCAGGGCGGTGGTTGACATTTTTATTGAATTATTTACAAGGGAAAATAATGACAGTGGGGTCTCAGCGCTAAACAAATAAATAAATCAGATCCCAAATCAAATCAAGTGATGATGTATGTGGTGCAGAATGTTATTAGGTTAGATGATAGGTGTCAGCGCTCTCAATGCCAGCTGTGGAACAGTGCATGGGCTTGTACAAGGAAAACAATTGGAATTTAACTCTGTTTTTTGACATCTGAGTCTCCTCTCAGGCAGTCAGATAATGGGAAGGCTTTGTAAATCAAAGTTTCATTAGACTGTAGAACTGAAGATAGTACATTTTAGTGACTTCTAGAAAAACAAAGGAATGCTGTTGTTCATTTTTTTTGTTTTGTATTCTAGCAATCTTTGATGAATGATTAATTATAAAATACAGCCTTGACATGGATGTAAAAGAAAAGTGTTCAAATTTAACTCATAAAAACCCAGATCCATTTTTCCTTAAAGGAAAATTATGTGGGATATACCACAGACCAAGTGGACCACATAGACTGGGGCAGTGGGGCACTCAAAGTGCTTGTTACACTGGTGTCACCGTGGGTTCTTATGGGTTAAATAGTTCTAATATTCAATCAAAATCAGCATTTATTGATAGATCTGACTAGCGTGTAAAGTCCTTATTTCAAACTTATTTAGTGCCCAGAGATCAACTATGAATTTATGCTACATACTGTAAATAAGGTTGAATTAAATTAAATCAAATTTAATCAAATAGTCTCTAAGTACTCGGAGTCCTTGTGGTACTTTGGTGTAGTTCAGGGGTGTCAAACTCAGTTCCTGGAGGGCCACTATCCTGCATGTTTTAGATGTTTCCCTCTTCCAACACACCTGATTCAAATGATCAGCTTATCATCAAGCTCAGCAGAAGCCTGATAATGAGCCTGGTCATTTGAATCAGCTGTGTTGGAAGAGGGAAACATCTAAAACATTCAGGATAGTGACCCTCCAGGAACGGATCTTGACACCCCTGGTGTAGTTCCTCGGGCTCCTTAAGTTCCTGGAACAATTTGGCTCAACAGGGCCAGTGCCAAGTGTAGCGTAGCTTGGCCAGAATGGTCAAAGAAGGTGGTAGGCAAACAGACTCAGCAGACTTCTTGAGTGCCAAAGAGGTGCAGATTTTATTTTACAGTGCTTCTCTATCGATGTGAAATTTAAAGTCACAAAACAATACAAAAGAATTTACAAAGACAAACAATTCCAAAATTAACTTGTAGCACATTTGGCAGCACAGCCTCACCTCTCTCTCGTTTCAGCAAAATCTTCACTCCTTGTATAGGGTGTTCAATTCACACCTATTCACTTGAGTTCTACCATGATACAGCATGGTGATCTACTTTTTAACCTTGATGCAAACAACTCTTATGCACAGCATAACTGTTCACACTGCAAACCTATAGGAATTTCCAAATGTCTTCCTGAAAGTTATGTGTAAAAACATTACTGCATGATGCATTTTAATACAAAAGAAAAATTAATCCAAAGGAAAAAACCCTCCACTCGGACTCAGCAACACCAGCATTCAGGAAGTGTTGGGTCGGCCTCCTCCCAAACGTTAGTCCTGCATGGTGAACCAGATCAAAGGTACAAAGAAAGGTAAATATGAACAAAGGAACAAACATTTCAACAACATTTGACCTGTAACTTAATAAAGGACAACTGAAACTAATTGTGGCTGTGTGTTTTCCTTTAACCCTACATCTGATGGATGTAAACTGTAACATATTATTAACACAAACAAACCTGGGATAGTATGTGTTGCATTGTTACCTTAGCATGGTTAAATTAAAGCAAAACATACAGAAGGATGTTTTGTATTGTTTAATGTGTAAGATGAAAGCATTAATGGACAAGTGGTGAGGTGAAATTAGAGTTCTCACCCACTTTGTCACACCAAGTAATACATTTATCATGAGACGAGGCAAGGTAAAAGTACACTGCAGGACAAATTAGACAGACTGACAGAGAGGATGAGTGGGAAAGGAGCGGATTCCTCTTCCTGTAAGTTTTACCGTTCGCAGGAGGAGGAATGCACTCGTTTCCCATTGAAATGCCCTGGCGGAATCCCAGAATCAGGCAGCCACCTACTTCTGGTGTGTGTCTGCCCTAAAGGGATAGTTCATCAGTTTACTTGAAATGTTAAGGATTGCAAAGTGTGTATTTAAAAGAGCTTGTATTTTATTTTTCTATTTTATACGATCACAGACTGTTGTTATTTGAAGATGTTTGTCAAGTTTACTTGAAATTTAATAGATTGTATAAGTGTGTATTTAAAAGAGCTTGTATTGTTTGAGACCAATAAAACTGACACTTTGTATATCTTTGCTTCTGTGTCATTTATAAATGCTTTATAAAGCATAGTCAGTCCTCACTAGATGGGCTCACAGAATATACTTAACTAATGAGTAGTAACCGCATTAATAGGCATTAATAAGTTATTCATTGAGTATGAATACGTGTTTGTAAAACATATACTAACACAGTTGCTAACCCTTTATAAAGTATTAACAACTGAGGTTATCAATGAGCAACAAAACACTTTTAACCGGGTTTATTAAGTGCTTAGTAATGCATAATAAATGCCATACAGATCATGAATTCATGATTAATTAAGCATTTACTAATGCTCGACTGCTGCTTAAATATTTATAAATGGGTTGAGTTTAAAACGTTTATAACTGTGTTTACTAATGCTTAGTAATGTATAACTAATTATTTACAAATGATGAGTTAACGAATTAAGAACTTTACTAATGTTTAACTAATGCTTAATAATGTGTTAGTTGAACATTTAAAACTGTCTTTACTAATGCTTTGTAATGCATTACTAATGTTGAATTAATGGTTAATTCATGAAAAATTAAGGATTTACTAATGCTTGACTAATCCTTAGTAATATATTAGTTGAGCATTTGTAACTGTCTTTACTAATGCTTTGTAATGCATTACTAATGGTGAATTCATTATGAGTTCATGAGGAATTAAGGATTAACTCATGCTTAATAGTGTATAGTTATTATAAAGTGCTACCAGATAGGATTTTCTACTTTTTTCCTTTATTTAACTTTTGAGATAAGCGTTCGCTTGGTGTGAATGGAGAGGCGAGTTCTTGTTCTATTAAGATCCAATCGAGGTCGGCTCTTCCTGCCCAATGTTTGGCCAGTCTAGACATTTCAAAAGAAATACTATAGTGTTCTACATTGGGCAGGGCCAGCCCCCCTTCTTTTTTTGGTTGGCAGAGCCGGCTCAGGTTAATGCGTGGTTTTCCACCATTCCAAAGAAAAATTTTTTATCATCTTATTGTAGTTCAATAACATCGGTTGTGGAATACACAAAGGTAACATTCCAGTATAATAATTAATAAGGGGGCTATGACCATTTTTACTGTGTTTACTTTACCCCATAATGTTACATTTAGTTTACTCCATTTGTCTAAATTAACCTTAATTTTACCAAGCAAGTTTCCCATAGTGTCAACCATCATATCATTAATATTTGGGTTCAGTTCAATTCCAAGATACTTCATTCCTTTATCTACCCACTTAAAATTGAAACCAGACAAAAGATTATTACTGCAAGATTGGGAAACCGGCATAGCCTCAGATTTATACCAATTCATTTTGTACCCAGACAATGTTGCATATTCATCAATAACCCCTCGCAGAGTTGTAATAGAATTGGTAGGATCTTTACTCAAAACCAAGATGTCATCTGCATACAAAAACATTTTATGTTCTCTTCCTCCCCCATACACACCTTTAATTCTCATATTTCCCCTTATCTGAATGGCTAGGGGCTCCAAAAAGATGGAGATAGGACACCATTAGTAAAAACAGCCGCCTTTGGCCCAGAATATAATGTTCTTATCCAACGGCAGAAGTTGTCACCTATGCCGAATTTCGTCAGGGCAGTGATCAGAAAACACCATTCGACCATGTCGAAAGCTTTCTGGGCATCTAGAGATATGGCCAGCACGGAATCTGGATTGTTTCTATTCAACCATAAAAGATGCAATAATCTTCTCATGTTATCTGAGGCTGATCTGCCCTTGATAAACCCAACTTGATCTTTATGAATAATTTGTGGCAGTACGGCTTCTAATCTTGTCGCTAATAATTTTGAGTATTTTACAATCAACATTTATTAAACTTATTGGTCTATAATTGGCTGGATCAGTTAAATCTTTGTCACCCTTTGGGATTAGCATTATTATCGTTTGATTAAAACTTTCAGGGAGAGATCCCTGTTCAAAGGCCTCATGGAATACTTCAGTTAAAAATGGACAGAGTGTATCTGTGAATTTTTGATAAAATTCAGCTGGAAAACCATCTATCTCAGGAGACTTTCCAGTTTTCATTGGACCAATGATTTTTTTTTTACTTCCGCCACAGTTAGAGGAGCTTCCAATCTTATTTTGACACGTCACTCCACCGGATGTGCTGCTGGGGTTTTCCCCTAGGACATGAGAGCGCAAAGTTGATGCAGAGAGACAACACGGGGCTTCCGATTCCCACACGTTTCATGCCTTTTTTTGTTTTACTCCTGGAGAAGCAACGCCTGTAGTTTCACATCGTTTTGTACTCAAGAATGGCAAGCCTGTATATTAAAGCTCCACTCCAAGAAAGACACGTCTTGTCTTTGAGTCAAAAGTACTCATGAGTACTAAGGTAAACTACGGATAATTGTCTTGCTCAGTATCTACTCTTTGATAGGGTAATACACGTTAGAGTTCCTGTATAGAAGAGTTGTGACATGACGGGTCCAAAAAAATTTGGTCACGTGATCTTTGGGCGCCATTTTGTTTTCAATTCATGAACGCTGGGTTTTCCTGTTAACGTTGTTTACACTGCAGAGAGTAATTCCAGGTCTTCCAACGCTTCCTAAATTCCATGAAAAATGATGGGCTGTTGTGCCTTTGGGTGCACAAATCGGTCAGAGAAGGGATTCCACATGTTTAGGTCTCCCAGTGATAGTGAAAGAAGGAAACTTAGGGAAAATAAAGTCCGGAGAGTGGGATGGAAACCGTCTTCATCATCGTTTTTGTGCCAGGTTAGTCCCATGTATGTACTTTCATGTTATGATGTATGGGTGAATGACAGATAGAAAAGTTTGATGTGATTTTAGGCAGTTGTGGTTATTTTGACTTTGACCATTTTCATGCATGGAGATGTGTTACTGGTGACTGTTGTGTACCGTTTAAGACGATTACGATTGGAGCTTCCAGGTTTACATCTCCTGTTTTCCTGTCCCGATTGAAATATATAAAATGAAAATGAAAATATACCTCCAAAACCCCACCCAAATTCAAAAAAAATTTGATGACAATTTGACAATTTGATGTACCAGAATGCCGAAGCAAATTATTTTGCGTTGCTCAAATAAGTCTACATAAGTGTCCCTTCCCCCTTTCCGTTTCTCCTGTCTTCATACACTAATCTGTCCTCTAAATTGTAAAAAAAAATCATTATTATTGATAAGCAATCATTCTTTTTTATTTTTGAACGATGACGAGAAAGCTTATAATGTAAAAATCCAAATAAAACACATAGCGTGCTAAGCGAGTACACACACAGTCACCGATGCATTAGTGCATGGCACAGCGAATGGAAACAAAATGGCGTCAAATCCCCAGTTGTCGCAACTCTTCTATACAGGAACTCTAATACACGTTACTCGCAAGAGCATGGCTCGAGAGTCGGAGAGTCAGAGGAGCTAACATTACATAACATATGAGGTCCAGGAGCAAAAATGACATTAACCAAGTAAGATAAATATTAGTGGTAGGACACGATTAAAAGAATGAATCTATCTAATTAGAGGCTTTGTAATTAATTAATCACGACTGATTAACAAGGGCATAGAGGTAAAAAAAAAAAAAAAAAGCGATATATCCAGTGTTGTCTTCATTTTAAATGCCAAAAGGATTTTGCGGCTCCTGGTGTTTTCTTTTCTGTGGGAAACGGGTCGAAATGGCTCTTTGAGTGTTAAAGGTTGCCGACCCCTGGTCTAGACCGTTGGGAGTTTCTGTACAGATTGATTTGGGTGTACATTTTCATACAGTATATGAAGTTTTTCTTTGCCTTCAGTGTTAGCATTTCTGTATTGATTCATTATGCATCCAGCATCTGGTTCAGGTGGGTTTGTAGTTCCTGATGAGGAGGCCTACTCCAACGTGGGATTTGGAAGAGGGTGGTTTCGTAGGGATAATGTTCAGACACCTATGGTGGGTGGGTTGAGAACACCTGAGTTTTGTTCCTCTTGTCTCCAGGTTCCTCCCTGTGAGTTAGATTCTCCACAGACATCACCACAAAATGACTTCGGTACACTCATTTCTGAGTTGGCCAATCAATGTGGTCAGTCCATTGTTAAGCAGCGAAAGAGTGACAAGAATGACAGTGAGTCTGTTTCAGCCGAGATTCTCAAACCAGAGCAGAAACCTCCAGAACTGAACTTATCTGGAGTTAGACTTGTTATGCATTCTGATGTTAAGAAGCCACCAGTTTTCAGAGGTGACAACAGTGACAGATACTCTGTGAGTGGGTGGAAATGGTGGAGCTTTACCTGTTGAAAAGCAGCACACCTACACGTCTTCAGTCACAAGAGATCTTGGCTAGGCTAATGAGAAAGGCGAAAGATGTAGTAAGGGTTACTTTATGCCACAACCCCTCAGTTGACCATATCCAGACTCCTAGACTGATCTTTGACATCCTGAAACAGCGTTTTAGTGAGCTGACTTATTCTTCTATGCCAATGGCCGACTTTTACAGCACCAAGCCACTGCATTAATGAGGGTGTTATAGAGTATTGGATTAGACTGAATAATGCAATTGACAGTGCTGATGAGTGTTTGCAGAGGCAGGGTCACAGTGTCGAAGACCCAGGACATGACGTGACTATGATGTTCACTAAATACTGTCCAGACCCAGTCCTATACAACAGGCTCAGCTTTAAAGCAGCTGAAGAGTGGACAACAAGTGAGGTCCAAGAACGCATTGACAGCTTCCAGCAATCACAACCACTACAGGTCAGTCCTGGCTCACAGAACACTTCGGCATCATGCCACTTTTCACAGCCTACGTCTACAGCGACGTTTGATGCAGCATCAGCCCTGATGACAGCCCCAGTCATTTCATCTCAGCTTTCATCCACAGTCGCCCAGTTCATCCCGGCCCCGACCCCGACTCCAGCCCTCGATGTGAATGGTCAACACGGTCTCACGGGGATTCGTGAAACTGTCACGTCAGTTTTTGTTTCAGTTTCGTGCGCACCAACACGATGTCGTCATGTTTTTCGTGCTGCTCACCACGAGCGAAACCCGCTGTGGTAATCACATCTGAAAGTGGTTTATACCGGCGGATTCATGACGATTTAAGCTGTCCATCGGCATTTGCGGCTGCCGCCGCGGCTGCTGCTGTGGCCGGATGTCTGGCGGCCGCAATGGCGGCCGCGGCAGCAGCCGCAAACGCCGATGGACAGCTTAAATCGTCATGAATCCGCCGAATTTGCATAGGAATTTAAAGAATGTCCGGCGGCCGAAGCGGCGGCCGCAAACGCCGATGGACAGCTTAGATCGTCATGAATCCGCCGGTATAAACCACTTTCAGATGTGATTACCACAGCGGGTTTCGCTCGTGGTGAGCGGCACGAAAAACATGACGACATCGTGTTGGTGCGCACGAAACCGAAACAAAAACTGACGTGACAGTTTCACAAATCCCCGTGAGACCGGGCTGGAATGGTATGCATACTCTGATCAGCCTTTTGAATCGGATCAGGATGTTCAGGTTGCAATCTCTGCAACAGCACCATCACAACAGCTTGCCTTAGGCCCATTTCGAGGACACAATTGTCGGGTCTGCGGTGATACAAGTCATTCTACCCTCATGCACTGCAGAAAGGAGAATCTGTGTCTTTCATGCTTTGCTCCTGGACACTGGAGGAAGGACTGCCCTAAACGTATTCAAAAACCGAAGGGTCAGGCAACAGCGAGCCAGAGCCGGCCCTCGGAAAACTAGTACACCCACACTCGAAGAGGGGAGGTGTTGGGGGTGGACTAAAAACCCTCTACTGTGACAAGCCAGACCTTGAGCTTCTTTACGTCAACACATGTTCAGTTATGCCAAAAGAATACCAGGTGGTGGTTCAGAGACCAGCGGAAGTGCCGGTTTTCAGTGAGTTATTCTACACTCAGGTTGTTGTGAATGACCAGGTTACACTGAAGGGCATGATAGATTCCGGGTCCATGGTTTGCACTCTCAGTGAAGAAGCTGAGTGTCTACTCAGAGATGCTGGCCACAGTTGGCAGACAAAAATAGTGCTGGTCGGCTGTGGAGGAAAACAGTCTCACCCCAAGTGTGTTTATGATCTCACATTGACCATCTATGGAGTGAGATGCATCGTTCCTGCCTTGGTGGTTTCAGGCCAACGCGATGAGCTCATCATTGGTTCTCATGTTCTCAAGCACCTTATGAGCTGCATGAAAGGAAATGATGACTACTGGAAGCTCATATCTGCAGGTTGTAGGCATTCACTTCCTGACTATGAGCATTTTTGGACATGATGTCATGCACCACCAGATGGAGAGGCCCTGATGTTCCGGACAGGATAGGCACCGTCAAATTGCCCAATGCTGTTATGCTGCTCCCTCAGCATGAACACTTGGTGTGGGGCAGGCTACTCAGCAACGTGCCAGTGTCTCCAGGCAGCACAGTCATTGTGGAACCTAGCTCCTCCAAGTCCAGACCAAGAGACATTCTCGTTGGTCGAGTTATCACACCCATGTAGGGTGACTGATGGGTACCAATGAAAATTACCAACCTATCATCCAAACCAGTCACTTTGAAACGCAATGCCAAGATAGCTGACGTTTCACCCTGTATCGCAGTGGAGGATTTGCCTATCCAGCAGAGCTCCTGTGAGGTGGACGATAAGAAACCTGAACATGTCAATGCGCCATCTGCTGATGCCATTGATCTCAAGCAGGCTCATGTCACGCCAGTTATCAATTCAAAACACAACTTGCTGACCTTGTTGAAGAGTTCGAGGACATTTTCTCGAGACACTCGCTTGACTGTGGTGAAGCTGCTGGATTTGTGCACCGCATTCGTCTGACAGACGACCGCCCGTTCCGCATGCCATACAGGAGAGTGCCCCCTGCTCATTACCAGCAGCTTCGGCAGGTTCTCACAGATATGGAGAAGAAAGGCTTAATTTGCAAGTCCATCAGCGATTATACGTCCCCTCTCGTTATGGTGTGGAAGAAAGACGGCAGTCTCAGGATTTGCACAGACTTCAGGTGGCTGAATGCCTGGACTCTGAAAGACGCACATCCACTGTGTAGGAATCCCAAAGGCCTATGACAAACTCAGATAAACAACAGGACTCTCCCCTCCCCAGCCCTGAACTCTCTCCCCCCAGTTCCTGGAGACATGGGGATATACATGTATTTCTTTGTGTGCTTTCATTCACAGGAAAAAGGACATTCAGACCTTCTGCCGAGGGATGGAGGTCCCTGCACCTGGAAGAACCTTTTTTGAAAGACAATGACTTTCACTTTTATGCTATGAATGTTTTGTTTAATGAACTTTCATGCTAAAACCCCCTCTACTCTCAGGAATGCCCTCTCACAGGAGACATCTCTGCCTTCCCCCAAAGATCTGATAAGGAAGTCGTAAATTTTATGGCCCTGCTGAAGGATGCAGCACACACTTTCTTAAGGAACAAAGAACATCTTCAAAATTAATATTTCTGAGATGTATTTTGAATTTTCAGGCTTACCAAAGTTACTGAAAGTCCTTCCTCTATAACATATCCGAAAATGACCATTCTATGTCGTATAGAAGTGGACTTACTGATTTGTGAGATTTAATCTAATTTCGTCTTTTTATTCTTTCTATTCAGGTTGAGGATGAATTTTTGTGTTATCTGTTGTCATATGTATGACATGTTATCATATCTTCACTGTGACATATATATATATATCTTTAGGATTTAGAACACATTAATACATATTTCTTTAGTGAATTAAA
Source organism: Acanthochromis polyacanthus (assembly GCF_021347895.1). NCBI lineage: Eukaryota > Metazoa > Chordata > Actinopteri > Pomacentridae > Acanthochromis > Acanthochromis polyacanthus. The sequence continues at coordinate 31,736,384 of NC_067114.1, read as the reverse complement.
AAAATTCAATATACTTGTTAACCTACATAATCCCACATGTGTTCCCCTCTCACACAACTGGATAATGGTGAGAGATAGACAAATCGCTTAGTTGTTTTAATATCACATATTTTTAATCAATTTTGGACCATCTCTCCTCTCTGCCCCTCTTCTCTGTGAAACAAAGGGAGACCTGTTGCTAGTGTAGCACTTGAATAAGTGATATGCTAAACAATGTCCAAATATTGCTAAAACGTTTATAATTAATTGTTTAATGCTAAAAGTTCAACTGTTTATTTTATGATGTAATTATACATCTGCACCACTAGGTGACAGCCACACCCAACAGGTTGTTTTCTCTGAAGACCAGTGATTGGTCAAGGCTGTTCCTGTTTGAAAAAATGTGCTCGGGCTTTAGCCGCGCTGAAAAAATGCAACAGGAGAAATATGCTGCAATAAACCTTTCGAGGAAATCAAGGATAGACTCGTTTTTTCCTACACCAAGTGGTTCTGAAGTGGTGTAACATTTGGAGGTCCCACCGAGATGTATTTTTTGGATTACCTCATGGAGAGAGAGACTGAAAATAAAGCAACAAAAAGACGGTAAAAAGTGTGCCAGAGCGAGAGGCTAACGGCTAAGCTATAACATAAGCCTAGCTAGTGCGACACAAACCGTGTTGTTTTTTTTGGTCATATTCATTGGAAAAGGACATTTTGCAAGCATGTCTGAGCACCGTGAAGAGTTTATGTTGCAACTGGAGCAGAAAATATGCGGACTATATGTACAAGAACTGCTAAGAGTATGTGAACTTTGTAATATCACTGCAAAAGACAATGAAAATATCAAGAGTAAAAGTCGCAGAGCTCTTGTTAAGCTCATAATTGAATTTTGTGATGGAGATGAGCTTTTACAAAGTGAAGACGAGGGCATGTCTGTGCTATTGGAGTTAAATGATGTGCTGGACGCGCTGATATTGGCACGGTCATCAGCTGTCGGTGCAGGAACAGCAGCCCAGGCGACCCCGGAGACTGCACGCACGGAGCAGCTCGCCACAGCGGACCAGGCGCCGGATGAGGACCGACCTACAGCGGCGGAGGCGTCGCTGGAGCAGCACCACGAGGCCCCCAGGACGATGCGAGACAGCGGGACTCAGCGCAGAGGGAGAGACTCTATCAATAACAACAGCTGCTGTAATGCTTCTTCAGTTGGATTCCGCAAAGATTTCAGGATTAATGGTCACGTGAGTGAATCAACATCTAGAGAGACCTTGAGTTTCAGTAGTTTGGAGCACCAGATTGAAAGTGGCTTGAGAAAGGGCTACCCTGAAACTGAGATAGTGGAGGCTGTGGTTCGTGCCATAAGCCCTGGACTGAAGCTAAGGAGCTATTTAGAAGGAAAAGCAGACCTCACTTTGACCAACCTGAGACAAATACTAAGAGCTCATTATGCTGAGACAGATGCAACTGTGTTATATCAACAGCTTACCAAAGCAACACAGGCAGCAAATGAGACACCTCTTGAGTTTCTGATTAGAGTGCTGGATTTACGTCAGAAAATCCTTTTTGCATCAGAACGTACTCAGTCTAGCCTGAAATACAACAAAGAGCTTGTTCGAAGTCAATGTTTTCAGTCAATTATGACAGGACTGTTAAATGACAATGTGAGAGCAGAAATGAGGATTTATTTACAGGATCAAAATAGTAGTGATGAGCTACTGTTAATGAAAATGCAAACTGCACAATACAATGAAAGTGAGAGAGCTCTTAAAACAAAAGCAAATAAGTCAGCTTTTAGAGCAGGACTAAATGCAGTTGAACAGACTGATACAGTGAATGACTCCTGTATTAGCCAACCTGTAGCGAAATCAAACAAACCCACCAAAGACAACTCATTATTTTCTAAACTAGAAGAAAGTAATTCTGCAATCAGAGAGCTTACAGGTCAGGTAGCTTCACTTGTGCAGACTGTTCAACGTGACATTAAACATGATGGTGACAAGCCAAATAAAACATACAAAAAGCCAATTCAGAGGCAGAAAAGACAATGTTCGGCATGTCAACAAGAGAACAAGGACTGTAACCATTGTTTCAAATGTGGTAGTGATTCTCACTGGGCAAAAGGATGTAGAGTAGGAGGGAATCAGAAGCAGGGAAACTGGCGGAGGCTGTGACTGTGGGACAAGCCGCAGCTCCAAAACCAAAGTCCCAAAATGGCAGAATCCCCAAAGCATCCAATGACCCACAAACAGAGTTAAGCCAAAACAAGCAAAAAGTGTTACAAAATACTGAAATGTTAAATGCCAAAACTAGAGATGAACAGTACAGCAGGTTTAACCCTTGTACAAAACGCAAAAGAGTTGCACAGCTAGTAGGCAAAAAGTGTCTAGTTTGGTGTAAAATGAACAAGTGTAAAACTCAAGCACTATGGGACACAGGTGCCCAAGTTTCAATAATGAGTGCACTGTGGAAGTCAAATAACTTACCTGATTTGAAAATTCATCCAATCAGTGATTTACTAAGCGGTGATGAGCTTCTAGATCTGAGAGCAGTAAATGGATCTGAAATCCCCTTTCAAGGCTGGGTAGAAGTTAGCCTTAGCCTTTGTGATTCAAAAGGTAAAGCGTCAGCTCAGGATGAAGTTCTAGTCCCAATCTTAGTGAGTCGTGACATCATGCAAAAACCAATAATAGGGTTTAATGCCATTGAAGAACTGCTTAAGCAAAATCCTACTCAGTCTAGTGACACAGTGTCTTTACTGAGAAGTTCACTAAAAGTTGGAGCAGGAAAAGCAGAGGCACTTTTAAATCTTATTCAGACAACTGCTGATGACACAATTACCTATCCAGTCAGAACAGGACGCACAGCCGTTGTAGTGCCAAGTGGACAATTACACTGCATTAGCTGTCCTATCAGAACAGACTTAAAAGTAAAAACTGAAATGCTTTTTGAGCCAGATGAAAACTTAAATTTAGACGAAGGACTAAAGTTTAACTGCCAGTTAATAAGTGTTTCAGGCCCTACTCGAAAAGCTAAGATTCATGTCACAAATACGACAAAACATGACATTATTTTGCCAGCAAAGACTTTAATAGGCAGCATTGAGAGGGCAACACATTGCTTTTCAGTGAATCTTGACCAAAGTCAGGTTAGTTCAGTTGTAGCTGAAAACCACCCAAACTCACCTAGCTCACCTGAGAAGACTTGGGACCCCCCCGTCAATTTGGGTCACCTTACCTCGGAACAGCTGGCTGCTGTCATGGAGATGCTTAGGGAGGAGTCAAGTGCATTTGCCAAGCACAAAGATGAAGTAGGCTACATCAAAAACTTAAAAATGGACATTAAGCTGACCGATGAGATTCCTGTAGCAAAAGCCTACAATGCAGTACCTCGTGCTCTTTATGATGAAGTGAAAAATCACATCCAGGACTTGTTGAATAAAGGTTTTATTCGCAAATCAACCTCACCTTATGCTTCTCCAGTGGTGTGCGTAAGAAAACGTGATGGAAGTCTGAGACTCTGTATTGACTATAGGGGCCTCAATAGGAAGACCATCCCAGACAGGCATCCTATACCACGCATTCAGGAAATACTTGATGGACTTGGCGGCAACATGTGGTTTAGTGTGCTTGACCAAGGCAAAGCGTATCATCAAGGTGAAATCAGCAATGACTCAAGAAAATACACAGCATTTACAACGCCTTGGGGACTGTACGAATGGAACAGAATTCCATTCGGTCTCACCAATGCACCCTCAGCGTTTCAGCGCAGTATGGAGGAGAGTCTGGAAGGTCTAAGGGACAAAATCTGTACTCCATACTTGGATGATGTTTTAGTGTACAGTCGAACATTTGAACAACACATTGAGGACTTAAGATCTGTTCTCAAGCGGCAGCAAGCTTGGGGAATAAAACTGAGACCTGACAAATGTGACTTGTTTAAAAATGAGGTCCGTTATGTGGGCAAAATAATTTCGGCACAAGGTTATAAAATGGATAATAAGGAGGTACAAGCAGTACAAGCCCTCAAAAACACCCCTCCAACAAACATCAAAGAACTCCGCAAACTATTAGGGTTCTTAGGGTATTACAGAAGCTATGTACAGGATTTTTCAAGACATGCAAAGTGTTTGTATGGTTTGCTTTCATCCGAAGCTCAAGACTCACAACCACAGGTACGGTCGGCTAAGGCAGGACACCCTGCACCCACCCAGAAGATTGTGTGGACTACCACTCATCAAAAAGCACTCGACTACTTGGTAGATGTTTTGACTAATCCACCTGTTATAGCTTACCCCAGGTTTGAGGATCCTTTTATTCTCCATATTGATGCATCGGAGGAAGGGCTTGGTGCAGTTTTGTACCAGAGACAGGAGAGTAAATTACGAGTGGTCGGATATGGATCAAGGACATTAACACAGGCTGAGAAAAACTACAGATTGCATTCAGGGAAACTTGAGTTTCTGGCACTTAAGTGGGCCGTCACAGAGCGCTTCAGAGACTACTTGTTTTATGCTTCATCAGTGACAGTCTATAGCGATAGTAATCCTGTGACCTATGTTTTAAGCACAGCCAAATTGAATGCAACCGGACACAGATGGGTTTCCGAGTTGGCTGACTTTAACATAACACTGAAATACAGACCTGGGAAAAGTAATGTTGATGCTGACTTTTTGTCCAGATCACCAGCCAGTATGGACTCCTACATGGCAGAGTGTACTGAGCAGTGTTCACCTGAAGTGCTGAATGCTATACTGAACGCTGTTGAAATACAGAAAGAGCAAAACGTGGACTGGATCTCTGCAGTGACTTGTAACCCACAGGTAAATGAGATCCAAGTGGACAATACACCGGAAGTGGAAATCACAAAACAGGAACTGTTACAGGCTCAGTTGCAGGACCCAGCCATTGCTCATGTCCTCAGTCTAAAGAAAGCAGGAGACAACTTTGACAAAGCATCAGTGAACAAGGACTCTAAGGTGAAACAGTTGCTGCATGAGTGGAAAAAGCTTTTTGTTTCTGATGAAGGGTTGTTGATGAGAAAAACTGTAACTTATACTCAAATTGTACTCCCGGAGTCATACAAAGAACTTGTGTACAAATACCTTCATTGTGAAATGGGTCACCTCGGAGTAGACCGTGTAATGAACTTAGCAAGAAGTAGGTTTTATTGGCCTAATATGCTGAAAGATATTGAGTTTTTCATTACAAAGGTATGCAAATGCAACATCCAGAAGAAACCTACAGTTCAGAGTAGGGCTCCTATGTGTCATGTACCCGCTACTGCACCTTTTGAAATGGTTTCTATAGATTATCTTCACCTTGAAAAAAGCAGGGGAGGGTATGAGTATATCTTGGTGATACATGACAACTTCACAAAGTTTGCCCAAGCTTATCCTACTCGTAACAAATCTGGCAAAACTGCTGCAGATAAGATTTTCAATGATTTCTCTTTAAAGTATAATTTTCCTTGCAAACTACACCATGACCAAGGTAGGGAATTTGAGAATCAGTTATTCAAACAGCTTCAAAAGTATACAGGAGTGGCTAATTCAAAAACTACACCATACCATCCACAGGGGAACCCAGCGGAAAGGTTCAATCGTACCTTGCTTTCTATGCTGCGGACCCTAGATGAGGAAAAGAAAGGAAACTGGAGTGACTATGTAAACAAAGTTGTTCATGCGTATAATTGTACAACTAGTGAATCAACAGGTTACTCACCCTTTTACTTACTTTTTGGTAGACATCCACGTCTTCCGATAGATTTAATTTTTGGACTTGAAGAGACAAATGAATGTAAAACACATGAGGAATATGCTCAAAAGTGGCAACGACAGATGAAAGAGGCATATGACATTGCATCCAAAAACATTGGAAAGAGCCTCGCAAGAGGAAAGTCACATTACGATCGAAAGAGACAAAGCGTTGTACTCTCACCTGGGGACAGGGTTCTAGTCAGGAATATGTCTGAGAGGGGAGGCCCAGGAAAGTTGCGCTCATATTGGGAGGATCGGGTTCATGTAGTGATCTCTCAAAAGGGTGATAACAGCCCTGTTTATGAGGTAAAACCTGAGTGTGGTACAGGACGTGGTCGTATTCTGCATCGTAACATGTTAATGCCCTGTAATGCTTTGCCACTTCCCCAAGTCACCAGGACTGAGCCAAGTACCTCTAAGCCAAAACACAAACGAAAGGACAAAGACATGAGAAACAGCTCTGAGTATGAGGAAAGCTCAGATGATGATGAACAATGTTGGACTCAAAGAGTAAGGTGCCGCCGCCACCATCAGCCTACAAAGGACTCTGGGGTACCTATACCCTTTCCCGGACCTGACCAAACCAATGAGCCACAAAACCCTGATGATGCTCAGGAGCAAGCAGTGAACAACCATGAGCTCAGAGCAGAGGCTGAGGAGTTCCATGTGGACATTGGAAACGAACAAACCGATACAGACATGAACATTTCAGAACCAGTCGAGACTGTGTCTTTGCCAGCAAAATCCTTTGAAATGGGCACAGAACAGTTGGATACGGTACTGAGACGATCTCAAAGAGAGCGACGTCCAAGAGAGACTTTGACTTATGATGCACTTGGTCAGCCAGGTCAGAGAGTCATTGGTCTCGCCGCTAATCCGCTGTACGCCAATGCAGTGACCCCGTTATATGGACAGTTTGGAATACCTTGGATAGCTCCACAGATACCTTACTATCCAGCATATGTGCCAGTGGGTTATCATTGAACTGTGACATAGACATTTGTTTGAACCGGTTATTCTCTCATTCTGTTAAAATGTGAAATGTATGGGTAAATGCCATGATTATTACTGTGACATATGCATTTGAAACTTCAAATTTTTGAGATGGTAAATGACAAAAATTGGGTTAAGTGACATTTGGAATATTGATATGTCTAAAGAAGGTTATTATCTAAATGAAAAGGCTCCGGAGTAGAATTAAGTGATAATGACACCTGTTTAGAGTAAATTAATGCTAGTAATATTGGGATAAACTAAACATGGTTATAGGCTTGATGTTTTTATGCCATGAAAAACGTGATTATATCACCTAAGGTTCCTATGGCAAAAGTGATCTCCATGCACTGTCAAATTGTTTACTCTAATCCTAGTTTAAACCAATCTTAAAGTCACGTGTAACAGACATTTCATGTTCTTATTTAGCTAATGTTAGGGACAACATTTGTTTAGCAGGGGAGGATTGTAGCACTTGAATAAGTGATATGCTAAACAATGTCCAAATATTGCTAAAACGTTTATAATTAATTGTTTAATGCTAAAAGTTCAACTGTTTATTTTATGATGTTATTATACATCTGCACCACTAGGTGACAGCCACACCCAACAGGTTGTTTTCTCTGAAGACCAGTGATTGGTCAAGGCTGTTCCTGTTTGAAAAAATGTGCTCGGGCTTTAGCCGCGCTGAAAAAATGCAACAGGAGAAATATGCTGCAATAAACCTTTCGAGGAAATCAAGGATAGACTCGTTTTTTCCTACACCAAGTGGTTCTGAAGTGGTGTAACACTAGGCAGATTTCGTGGTGAAAGTCCCTTTCTCCGCCTATAGGTACGCCCCCAGGGGCCTCTGACCTTTAAATTCAACTGAAGCCCCCACCTCTCTCTCTTCTCTTCCTCCTCTGTCTCTGGGATGCTTCACTTCAGAGCTCCCCCTATTTCTTATTTAAAGATGCGTTTTTTTTATCTTCTAAAGTTTGTTAACTAGTTATCTTTTAATATTTTTGTAACTTAAGTAGACATTTTGCTCACGTTAAGCCGAATTTTATTCGTTTTGATCCCAAGAACCGATTAAGAACCAGCATTTATTTCTCTTAATTTGGCGGCTTTCCATCAAGCTTCCTTTTTTAAAAAAAAACTTGGCTAAAGCCTGAGAGTCATCATTTTTAATCAAGTGACTTGATCAATGGACTCCTTCAGCTGACCACACCGGAAATCTGCTGAACCAGATTTCCTTGCACTGAACCGATCCACTACGGCAGGACATCAATGCTTTGCCATAACGATGATACTACACTCCAGAACCAGCAAGTCCAGAGGCGTTGTAAAGCGTCCTCCCAAGGCCCGCAAGTCCCAGCCTCCTGACAGTTCGACTACCGTAAGACCAGCTGAGATTTATCTGAGTTCCTGGGTTGATGTACTAACCACTTGATTAATTAATTCATTTAATTTGTTTATTCTTTTACGAATCGCTCTTTGTCCAAATTACTGTTTACCTAGTCAGGTTAGCCATCTGGCTTCTCCTCACCATAATCAGATGCAGAATTGAATCTCCTCACACACCAATCTCTCATACACACACACATACCCACACTCCACAGACACCCATGCACACACACACACCCGTCACGCATGCACATGCACAGACCACACACACCACATCGGCACTGTATGTAGTTCAATTGTCATTATTTTAATTGAATAGTAAATAAATGCTAAATTTTAGACCAAATTAAAGCTTTGTGTCTTTCCTTGTGTGAGAACGTGGGTCACTGTAACCGAGAATTCCAGCCTTTTTGATATGAAACTGATCAACTGATCAAAATTTGAATTAATTAATTTTAATTAATTTCTTTACAAAGTAAGGTGGTGCCCCTTTTTATATTTAACGAGTGCAAATAAATTACTTTAAGTAGTGTCTCCTACAACTGCCTCATCAAGCAGACTGTCTTGCAGCTCTGGGTGGCAACGCCTTCTTCAGCACTATGGACTTAACCTCTGGGTTTTACAACATCCCCATGTGCGAAGAGGACAAGAAGTACACTGCCTTCATGACAGCTGCTGGCCTGTACGAGTACAACAGAATGCCACAAGGGGTATGTAACAGTCCAGCATCATTCATGCGCATGATGTTGAACATTTTTGGAGACCTGAACTTCACCAGCTTGCTTTGCTATTTGGACGATCTTCTTGTCTTTGCACTAACTGAAGAGGAGGCACTCAGCCGGCTCAGAGTAGTGTTTCAGAAATTGAGAGACAATAACCTCAAGCTTAGCCCCAAGAAATGCCATTTGCTACGCAAGTCTGTCAAATTCCTTGGACATGTCATTGATCAGAGTCACTGGCTCAAAGGGCACGATTTCACAGTGTGGACAGACAACAATCCACTCACCCATGTACTGACCAAGCCCAAGCTTGATGCTTATGAGCAAAGATGAGTGGCCAAACTATTGGCGTACAACTTTGACCAGAAGTACATACCAGGTCTGAAAAATGTTGTGGCTGATTCACTCAGTCGTGTCCCCTTTACCTCGTCCATCAGCATGCATCTCATTCATGAGCCCTATCATGACTTAGTGCAGGAAGCAGAAGGTGCAGAGGCTGACAAAGTACAGGATGCACTGAGAATTGGTGCCCAGTGTCTCCGGATGGTCCAGCAGTCCGCACATGCTCCAGATGTAATGGGTTCATGCAGCTCCTCAGAAGTCCAAGACACTCTGTCATATCACGGCAACTGGGAGAGCAATGTTAAGCACAGGGCCACCCACCTTGCCCAACATGTTCAGCAGCTGTAACCAGTTGCGTGAGCTGGAAACTGAGCAACTCAAAGATCCTGTCATCTCCTGCGTTCTGCCTTTCATTGCCGGCAAAAGACGCCCTTCCAGGCAGGAAAGACACGCTATGAGTGCCAGGGCATTGACCCTGTTGAAACACTGGGAGAGACTCGAGTTCCAGAATGGGGTTCTGTACAGAAAGACAAGGGACGCTGTGTGCAAATTAAAGAGACTCCAGTTGGTATTGCCGGCAAGCTTAAGAGACAAGGCACTGGAAGGTGTTCATGATTTGGCGGGGCACCAGGGTCAAACCAGAACCCTTCACCTGGCAAGGCATCGTTTCTTCTGGCCTACCATTCAGAGAGATGTGAGGGAGTATGTATGCTGTTGTGAGAGGTGAGTACTCGCCAAGTCCCCAGAGCCTGCAGCACGAGCCCCACTGGAGAACATCAAGACCACAGCACCCATGGAACTAGTCTGCATCGATTTCTGGTCAGCAGAAGACAAAAACAAGAAGTCTCTTGACGTCTTTGTGGCGACCGACCATTTCACAAAAATGGCACATGCTTTCCAGTGTAGGAACCAGACTGCGAGGCAGGTTGCCAGGAGACTGTGGGACTGTGTTTTTTGTGTGTATGGTTTCCCAAGCTGGGTCACTCAGACCAGAGACCCAGCTTCGAGAGTGAGTTACTATCTGAACTGTTGCAGCTGTCTGGTGTCACCGCCTATCATCCCATGGGCAATGGAGGCACAGAAAGGTTTAACCGCACCCTCGGCAATATGCTTCGTGCCCTCCCTATGAGAAGTAAACAAGAATGGCCCCAACAGATCCAGACATTGACATTTGCCTACAATGCTACTGTCCATGAGACCACTGGCTAGGCTCCATTCTACCTAATGTTTGGCCGTGTCCCAAGGCTCCCAGTTGACATTATGTTTAAGTCTGTCCTGCATGATCCAGTTGTCACAGACTTCAACAGTTACAGACTCTTGTGTCCTACCTGTCTGAGGCTACCAGAATCGCACAGCAACATGCCACTGTAGCAGTACTACGTTATGATTTATTGCTCTCGTTATCAATAATTGGGGCACCACCCTAGATTTCTAGGGAAAAATTTAATATTAATAAAAAATTAATATTCATAAAAATTTTGATCAATCTCATATCAAAAAGTCTTGAATCTTCGTTTAAATTGACCACATTCTACACAAAGAAACACAAGACTGTAATTTGGTCTATAATGAGGTATTTATTAACTATTCTATGAAAATAATGACAAGTGAACTATGTACAAGGTAGATATGGTGTGTGTGTGTGCGTGCAGGACTACGTGTGTGCGTGGAATGTGGGAGTGTGTGTATGGTGTGAGAGAGAAGGAAATATGGTGAGGATTAGCCAGAGCTAACCTGACGAGGTAACCGGTAATTTGGATTAAGAATTCTAATGATTTGTAAAAGAATAAATTGATGAAGTGAATTAAATGACCAAGCGGTTAGTACATCACCCATAGAATGGAATCAGAGCAAACTCAGCTGGAGTTATTGAAGTGAACCGTCATGGGGCTGGGACGTGCGGGGCCTTCAGATTATGCACACGGTCTGGACCGGCAGGTTCGGAACGGTGCGTCGTCGTCGTTGTGGCCACGCCTTGATGTCCTGCCGCAGGTTGATCGGTTCTATGCAAAGACCTGGTCCAACAGGTCTCCGTAGTTCTCAGCTGAGTGCTTAAAAATGATGGTTCTCAGGCTTTAGCCAAGAAAAACGGGTGTTGATGAAAAATTGTCAAAATTAAGAAAAATAAATGCTGGTTCTGAATCGGTTCTTCAGATTAAAACAAATAACGAGCAAAATGTCTCCTTAAGTTACAAAAATGTTAAAAGATAAATAGTTAACAAACTTAGATGGTGAGGGAATTTCAAAGATAGAAAAAACGCGCTTTAGGTAAGAAAATAATGAGAGAGACTTTGGTTGGCCTCTCAGGAAGAGAGGGGTAAGAGAGAGGGTCGGTAAGAGAGTAAGAGAGTCTAAAATGTGGGCTATGGCTGACTTTATCTGTGGGTCCAGCTAAGGGGAGGACCTGGGCGGAGAGAGAGAACTTTTAGGCGTGAGTCTGGTGGAATTTGGAATCTCTTTGTTCTCACAGAGTAGAGAAGAAAGAGGAGGTCAACCTCCTATAGAGATGGGTGTTGGTCAGTGCTGAAGAGAGAGACAGCTTATCTGAGTTTTGATCAGCTCAGGAATTCCAGGGCCTTTGCAGTCTTGCTACACCACCAAAGAGCAGAAACGTCAGGCCTGTCAGTACAACAAGCAGGTCAGAGGCATCTCGTTGAATGTTGGAGATCGAGTGCTGCTTGCTAATAAAAGAGAACGTGGAAAGAAGAAACTGACTGATAAGTGGGAACCCACGGTGTGCACGGTTGTTGAGAGGAACCCCAAAAATCACATCTACAAGATCAGCGATGTCTCAGTCCAGGCCAAGGTTGTGCACATGAGCCTTTTGTTGGATGTGAATGTAGCCTAGACTGTGATGAGGAATGGATGAGTGGCTGTGTTGGGGTGTTTTGTACTGGTGTTGCCACAAGCTGACACTAGGGGGGGCTAGTTGACTGGACGACACCAATCGGTCAGGCAATACTCCCAGCATTCCTTGCTGTGTCGTTCCAAGATCGTTCTGGCTGTTCATTGCTTCGGACATGTTCCTGCTGTATCAGACATGGTTAAAAACAAATGTTTAACAGCAGTTGCTTTGACCTCACTGTCCACGACTGAGGGTCCCATTGTCAGATTCACTGGTGAGTGAAAGAAAGTCCACTAGTCGTTGTTAGTGTTGGAAATTCCCGAGCAGGAAAAAATTGCCTTGCACTAGCTGCGATGCTAATGGACATAATAAGAAATCCCATAGGGATACACTAACAGCGTTAGCATTAAGACCGCTGGAACATGTGCTTAGCAGTTCATGTATTTAGCATGTGGAAATGTAAATATTGTATTACAAAGTTAAAAAATGACTCTCTTATGGTTAAAAATTGTACCTTAACTACTGTAGATGAGTTTGGTGGCATGTTGCTGTGTGATTGATATGCCCTGAGCTCTCGCCGTCTCTATCTCTGTTCTTCTCCCCACATTCTCGTGTTCTCTGCTTGCTGCACTTCTTTGTCTCGTTCATCTGACTTGGAGCAATTGCTTGGCACTGGACCTTCGAAACACCGATCATGGAATTGATTAGCTGGTCTCTCAACGCGATTGACAAGATTGACACAAAGAGCACAGGCCTAGGGGAGCAGAGGCTGCACCTCTGTATTCCTAAAGGGTTAAAGGAATAATCAGCCTTTTCAACTCCTTTCGATCTGTTTTACAGATAGTTTCAGATTTTTTTGAGATGAGATTTAGTGTTTACTGGTTCAGTGCAGTGGATGTGCTCAGTGTTACTGTATATCCTTTGTTATACATTGATGTGTGTAATGATTTTAGTAAAATTCAGGAGGGATGAATGTAACAGTTTGTCATATGTGACATTGTATTTCACATTGTATTTCACTAAAATCCTCCATTAGTTGTGCTTTATGTTCATGTATTCTCGTGCCTGTCTCTTTAAGAGCCTGTGTGTGTGTGTGTTGTGGCGGCAATGTGCACCACGCATGCGTACTCTGGCCATAGACTGTATATATAATGGACGTAGCATCTGGCTCCAGAATTGAAGCCCACTCGGAAGTGTCAAAAACTTGCAATATCACGCCGTCTGCTAGGGCTGGCTCCAAAAAGCTTTTTCTCCATAGACCCCAATTCATTTTTGGAAAAAATAAAATTTGATAGACTGATTTTCTACAGCTCAGGATTTTTCCCCCGTTAGTTTTCATGGTCAAAATGAGAGATCAGGTGGCCGATCTTAAAATAAATCAATACTGAATTTTAAATAAATCGTTAAAGTTGGCGGAGCCAGGGGGCGTGGCTATACTTGATAGACAGCAACAGAAGCCTCTGCGGTAAAATGTGGGCGGGATAAGAGAGTCCCCAGCCAATCCTGCCCCCAGTTGCTCTCCGGTCCAGTCTGTTTGATGACGCTTTTTACGTCACTGGCTCCAAAAAATCCAAAACGGCGACCAGGAAGTAGCAAAATCCGGGCTTCATTTTCTCGCCGTTGAAACCAACGGGTGACGTCACGGATAGTTTATGCCTGACTCTAGCCAGAGTGTAATCCGCATGGCTAGAGGTAAGTCACAGTTTAAGTGCACTCTTCTGAAAGAAGTTTTTCTACGTTATTATATGTGTCTTAAGTGTAGTGTTAAGCGTTGTGGGTAATTTTGTCCAGTGTGAGGATAGTTTTAAGTCATTTTCGTGAAGTTTTGTTGCTGAAATACATGTTTTTATTGCAAGGGTGGGTGCAAAGCTAACTGTTAGGCTAGCGCTAGCAGTTAGCCTCCATCGCCAGTCTGAATGTATGTGTGTGTGTGTGTTTTTTTTGTCAGAGGAGAATTGCCGCTGAAAGCACACCAGCTCATGTGTGACTGATTTTCATTCAAACAGATATGAGAATAGCTGTTATGTTACTTGTTTTGTTCTGTAATTAGTTTCCTGGATGCTAACTGTGAAACAGAACAGTAGTGCGGGAGGGAGTGTCGGAAAATAATGACAGGTGATTATTGATTAAAGTGCAAATATCGTTTATGGTGGTGTCACTCAGGTGGGAAAGGTGGGACTTTAGATCTGTCAAGATCTCTGAGTTTTGGAGACGAGCACAAGGGTCGGCAACAGAGACAGGCCGTCACTCTCAGGGAAATACTGAGATGGAGGCAGAGGGGCACTAGAAACAGACAACATGGCTGAAGATGATGAAATGACATCTGAGTCACGATCAAAGTAAACCATCATGTTGATGTGGCACACGCGAGTCTTCATCCTCCTATCTGGGGTTCCAACAACGTAATTAGTTTCACAATTTTTTCTGCACAACATACGGCCAGGAAAACTTTGCCTGAAGGGCGGAACCAGGAATCAAAAGCAGAATCAGGACTTTGTCGCCAATTTGAAACTCTCTTTTCACACATTTCTTGTCAAATTTATTTTTCATTTTGTTTTGGGACGCCAAGAAAGAGCTGTGCATGGCATCACAGGCTTTGTGTAGGCGCTTCCTAAAAGAACTCACATAATCTAACACATTTACTGGTGGACCTGGAGTATCAGAGAGGCATTTTTCATTTTTTTTGTCATTTGCGCTGCAGAGCTGGGCAGTCCGAAATCAAATGCCCAGACTCATGGCAGTAAAAACATTCATGTGTCTCAGCGGATGCAACGTTTGTGCGTGGAGGAGTTTTGGGTGGTGTGTGCTGAGTTTTCCCACCGCCAGAGGGGACATCACGGCGCACCAGAGAAAAGAGACACGATGTGTTAAAACAAATTCAAGACAAAGGAGAAGTCTTGCTCAGCTCCAATGCCCTTATACAGAAGTGCATGAGCTCAACCTCAGGTGTTTTTGTTTCCAGCTCCACCTCCTTCATACGAAGGGCCAGCTTCAGGTCCTCCATATCGACACTAGCCTGTAGGAGAGCAGCAGGATCAGGAAAGGCTGGAGAATACATGAACATAAAGCACAACTAATGGAGGATTTTAGTGAAATACAATGGACAGTATCATTGTAGGCAAATGTCAATGTCTGGATCTGTTGGGGCCATTCTTGTTTACTTCTCATAGGGAGGGCACGAAGCATATTGCCGAGGGTACGGTTAAACCTTTCTGTGCCTCCATTGCCCATGGGATGATAGGCGGTGACACCAGACAGCTGCAACAGTTCAGATAGTAACTCACTCCACCTCCTTCATACGAAGGGCCAGCTTCAGGTCCTCCGTATCGACACTAGCCTGTAGGAGAGCAGCAGGATCAGGAAAGGCTGGAGCAGGTGTGGCAGACTCTGTCCCCACATCCACCAGCCCGCTGAGGATTGGCTTAGCCATGGTCGCCTCCGCTTCCGTCAGGTCACGTTCTCAGAAGCACTGACATACTTCGACTCTGCCTTTACTATGCCCGCCTCCACCAAACGCTGTGCCAGCTGTGCCTTAATCTCTGCCTTTTTGGTCATAAAGGGCAAAGAAATATTAAACAAATTGGCAATCATTACCAAGTCTGCTTTAGTGCACCTGTTCAACTTCTTGTCATGAACTAGGCGGTTAGAACCCAAGCAGCAGGCAAAACAGGCAGGCGGGTGAATTAACAAAGAGTTTAATAAGGAAACACAAGATCACTCCACTCGGGAGGCACAGGGAATTAAACATAACGGGGAAATTAAAACTGAAACTAAAGATGACGGCTCTCGGCCGCGGTGGGGGCTAAACTAAAACTAAACGGGGAAAGGTGACTCATGTAATGTCCGGGGGAGTTGGGAGATGAGGAAGGGAGCAGAGCTGACGAAGCCAGTGGCGGGGATGTGGTGGGGACAGCGGAGCAGGCAGAATCCAAGCAGATTGAGGGGGAGTGCAGAGCAGAGGAGGAGAGGCGAGCAGGTGAAGGTTCCGGGATGAGGGAAGGAAAGGCGAAGCCAGCGAGGGAGTCCAGAGGCCAGGGGGAGAGAGAGCCAGAGTTTGGCGTGAGGTGCACATCAGACGGGGAACCGCAGGCAATGACCCAGCGTCGGAGCTGCGGGGAGCCAGGCTTTATGCTGCCGCTGATTGTTAATGTGCATCGGCTGTGCTCCTGCACAGCTGCTCTCATCAGCGGAGCAGGAGAGGGAGGGGCCATGACACTTCTCAAGGGTAGGATTTTGTGCAAACTCATTCAAATCCATTATTACCACCACACACAGAAAAAAACTGTCAACCAAATAGAACCACCGTCAAACAAATTGGAAAAAATACTCACCATGGATACATGTGAAAAAACAGAATAGGACAAGCCCTCAAATTATGTTACGTACCTGTCTAGGGGGAAGGTGCATAACATAATGTTAAATATATTTTAAAAAACGAATATTTTCCCAGTCCCCAAAACAATTAACAAGTTCTAAGAAAAATTCCAAGAAATTTATTTACAATATTTAAAAATAAAAAGAAATCACCAAGTGGGCTATTCATTCAAGCGACAAAAGAACTGGATACAAATAGGCCTTTTAGCACTCAAACAAAAGATCCTATCCAACAAAACCACAACTACTACAAAAAGAAACGTAAGTCTAACAAACAAACAAAAAACACACTAGCTTTATCTAACAAAGAAAACACCGGTATTGAGCAAATTGGTTTGAGGCTGGGAAATAACACGCGAAAAAAAGGGTGCTGCTGTCAGAGAGGCTCCACCATCTCCACAAGTCACCAAGATTTGAAATGGTGAGTAGCCACTCAGCGCGGGGTCCGCCTTGCCACCAATTACAGCTCCTGGACAGAACAAAGATAGACACAGACAGACCACCCACTCTCAGACAACAAACAGTCCCAGATTGCAAACGCAATTCCACCATATGACAAAATACAGCCACAACCGTAACAGCAGGAAAACAACAACAACCCTTTGCGGGAGCACATCAACTGCATGAAGGAACACATTGCAAAGCTCCAGACAGAAAAGATGCTGCTGAGTGACCAGGATCAAAGGAGCTTCCACCAGATCAGGAGTCTGGAGAAAAAGCTTGTGGAAGAAGCCTGGATCAGTCAACAGGTGGTTGGACTTCTTGCAAGCACAGATTTCCTTAAGGAAGCCAGAAGTCTGCCGGATTGTTGGCATCAACGAGAGTCTCTCGGCGACACTCTTCGACATTGAGGAGCAGCTGGTGGTTGCCAACTACGAAATTGAACAGAGAAAAGGAAAGTGGACGACCAACTGCCAAACAGTGGAGCAGCTCAGGAAAGACATTGCTACGAGAGAGAAAGAAGTGCAAGAGATGCTCAAGCAACAAAAAGAGATGGACGACTTGAACAAAGACCTGCAGGAGACAATCAGGCAGTTGGAAGCAAATAACCGGGAGCTACAGCAGCTTTGCCTGAAAGATGAAAAGAGCAAGAAAAAGCAGACTGAAGAGGAGACGGTGGAGAAAGAAGAACTAAAAATGAAGGTGGAAAAGAAGAAGAGTTTCTAGAACTGAGAGGAGTGACAAGAAGGTGGAGCAGGCTGCTTCTAGTTCAGTGTAGAACCTTCTGCCCCCCCCCCCCCCCATTTACATGCTAAAATATGTGCATCGTTTGCACATAACATCATGTTCGACAAAATTATTTTATTAAGTTAATATATCAAATTATTTCTTATAAAACAAACTTGATTTGTTTATGTTAATTAAAATATTTTCTTTAATGGTAAGTATATGTAATAACCCCATGTTTGACCAACATGATTTTTTTCATGTTAATTAAAAGCTTCTTATATGCTCTGTATCTTTAATTAGTACCTGTTAAAGCAAGATGATTTTTTAAATGAAAACTACACACAGTTTTGTTCTGGTAAATCGATCTAACCTACTCAAGTTATTTCACTATGAAGTTGTAAAGCATCTTCGAAATTTGTGCATACATTCCTCATAATTTCCTTGCACTGATCTCTATGTAAACGTGTTTTGTACATCCTATCTGATCTAGCCTAATCTCTTCTCCACAGCATTTATCATAAAACCTTAAAAACAAGGCATAAACAAAAACACATTTTTTAACAACAGGGGCCTGATTTAATGAGCCATTTGCAGTTTCACTGTACCGGCCGTGTGTCCTTAGACTTACATGGCTTAATCTTTGAGACAAGCATATGCTACTGGCAGGATCAACCAGGTAGCCCAGACAGTCTGAGTTTCTTAACCCTGAAAGGAGGGAAACTCAGAGTTTTCCATTTCACAAAGGGAGATAACTCAAACCAGAGAATGTGGGGTAACTCTAGCCTGTTTCACAAAGAGAGGTAACTTAAACTCTCGGTCAGTTACCACAGTAACAGACTCTATGACTCTAACCTGGTCAAGAGCAGGTTTATCTCAGAAAACCTCGAGTTTCTCTCTGTCTCCGCCCTCTTTCAGCCACACATGCTGTTTGATTTCCTCATTCATTCAGTCAGTCAGCTGGCAAGTTTTTGGCGTCGAATAGTTCTGCCGTGTGTTAAAATGGCATGTCTTTTATTAATGATCCAGTAGATGAAGGAGCAGCATTTCTGCGCCCAGAATTGAATATTCGTCGGGAGATTGTTTTTAGACCGCGCAAAGATGTTTTGGCATTTCAGGACAGTTATCTTTTTAACAGTACCGCTTCACCTCACAATCCATAACCAACATCCATCACCTCATCCGTCCTTACATTCAAACTTCAAACTTTATTTATTTGTATAGCACTTTTCATACAGAACAACACAAAGTGCTTTACAAGAATTAAAACAAAAAAGGCGATAAATACATACAATTAAAAATAGAAATAAAAAAACAACTCTCCACCCTCCCTACATATAGACAGCCATTCACATGCACACACCCACGCAAGCACACACACATACACACCCACACAATTCGAAGCATTACCAACCACAGTCGTGCTCTAACATCCCAGTGCGTTGTGCTGCGTTTTTTTTTTGTATAACATCGGCGATGCAGAGCACTACAGTAAGGCCACTGTTTGCAGGGCGGTTAGAAAAGTGTGCCTGGCCCTGAAACAACTTCTACCGATCTTTGTCGATTTCCCTGGCCACAAACCTGTCAGAGCCATCAAGGAGGAGCTCCACAGGATTACAGGTGAATGATGTAGAGATCTGTTAAATGAATTTTAAAATCATATTCTGTTAATGACATTGTGCTTCAACTCAGATTAGGATTAGTCATTTTAATTTCTTTTAGGATTTCCCAGTGTGATTGGATGCATTAATGCCACACCACATCCCTATCACAGCTCCCTCACAGCATGAAGGCAACTATGTGAATAGGAAGTCTATTCAACAGCATAAATGTGCAGTAAAGGCTACAGGTAGATTGACTACGGTTTCAAAATGTTAAAGACATCTGTCATTCTCTGCACTATCAGATCATATGTGATGCTGCATGCATCATTTCTAATGTGGAGGCCAAGTGGCCCCGGTCTGTTCATGACTCGAGGATTTTTCGAGAGTTCTAACCTGTGCAACAGACTGTAATGTGGTCAGCAGTCTAAAGATTTTCACAATATATTCACTTGTCTCCCTCCTTTAATATACTCTAATGTATCCACTATATATTACAGAGGAGTTTGATGGTCTTCTGCTGGGTGACAGGGGTTACCCTTGCCAACCCAGGCCTGATCACCCCATACCCTGACCCTGAACCAGGGCCCCCAACAGAACTTCAACCGGGCTCACTGCAGGACCAGAGCCTGGGTGGAGGATGACCATAGGCCTGCTGAAAGCCCGTTTTCCAGTGACCCCTGAGAGGGCCTGTGATATTGTAGGCATTTTTCCAAAAGCCTCTGGAATTCCTGAGCTGATCAAACTCAGATAAGCTCTCCCTCTCCAGCACTGACAACACCCATCTCTACCAAGAAGATTGGGACAGTGTATTTCTGTGTTTATTCAACAGGAGAAGGACATCCGATCTTTCACTTGAGGATGGAGCTCCTGTAATCATCTCCTGCACCTGGAAGAACCTGTTCTTTTTGAAGACAATGACTATCACTTTATGCTTAAATGTTTTGTTGGACAAACACCTTATTTTTGCTCTAACCAAATCCCCCTCCCCTGTCAGGAATGCACTCTCAGAGACAGCGCTGCCTGGCTCCAAAGTCATAAAATTTAAACCCTGCTGCAGAAGGCTGGAACAGAGAGAAACACTCTCTTTAACTGAAGGAACTAAACATCTTCAAAGTTCATATTTCTGAGATTTATTTTGTTCTTCCTGATTACCAAAGTTATAGTGAGATTATGTTGTACATCATATCCAAAAATGACATTTATATCTTTTACAGAAGCCTCGATATCAAATGTCTGGTTAATTGATCTCTCCCACAGGATTTTGGACTGAATTCCCTTATTAATCTCTGAATTTCCTCTCTATTTAGGTGAATGATGACCATTGTATTACTTATCACCAAATGTCTGACTTGTTCTGTTTTCAATTGGATACGATATATTTTTTAATGTCATAAAACATAAACATATAGTTATGGTGAATAATTCACATATATGAACATATGTATTAATCTACGGCATATTCTCGTTTCACACAGACTGAATTATGGGTGAATGGAATAGGAACAGTCGTGTTTGCGCGTTTAAGACTATATTTTAACAGATTCCTGATCAATCCTTTGTTCTCTGCCCCTCTCCTCTGGAGAACAAAAGGGTCGTATTACTATCCCAGAGGTTCGCGCCGAAAGGTTCCTCTTCCGCCCATGAGGTCCTCCCATGACCCTCTTGGCGATAATAGAGGCCTGGGCCAACACCCTGTCCTGACTCTCTTCCTTTTCTTCACTACCTGGGGGAATCCATGACAGAGAGTTCCCATTATTTTCTTACGAAAGTGCGCTTTTCCTATCTTTGAAATTCCCTCACCATCAAAGGTTGTTAACTATTTATCTCTTAATATTTTTGTAACTTAAGGAGACATTTTGCTCAATTTTAAGCAAATTTTATTCGTTTTAATCTGAAGAACAGATTCAGAACCAGCATTTATTTTTCTTAATCTTAGCAGTTTTTCATCAACACCCGTTTTCTTAGCTAAAGCCTGAGAACCATCATTTGTAAGCCAAGCAACACTCAGCTGAGAACTCCGGAGACCTGCTGGATCAGGTTCCATTTGCACAGAATTGATCAACCCGTGGCAGGACATCCAAGCGTGGCCATAAGGACGACACACCGCTCCGAACCTGCAAGTTCAGACCGTTGTGCTGTTTCTCTGAAGGGCCGCAAGTCCAGCCCCATGACGGTTAATTTCAAAATCCAGCTGAGCTGGCTCTGATTCCATTCTATGGGTGATGTACTAACCGCTTGGTCAATTAATTCATTTAATCAATTTATTCTTTTACAAATCATTAGAATTCTCAATCCAAATTACCGGTTACCTCGTCAGGTTAGCTCTGGCTAATCCTCACCATATTTCCGTCTCTCTCTCACACACACTTCCACATCTCTCACACACGCACACACCACAGACACACTCCCACATTCCACACATGCACGCGCACACACACACACACCATATCCACATTGTATATAGTTCACTTGTCATTATTTTCATAGAAGAGTTAATAAATACATTCATTTTAGACCAAATTACAGCTTTGAGTGTTTCTTGGGTAAGAATGTGGTCAATTTAACTGAGAATTCAAACCTTTTTGATATGAGATTGATCAAAATTTTTATTAATATAAATAATTTTATTAATGTTAATTAATAAATGTCCTAGCAATTAGACGCTAGTGGTGCCCCAATTATTGATAACGAGAGCTATAATATTACGTAGTACCCCTACAATATTATAGTGGCATGTGTTGTTCTTCATAATATTACCACTATTAGAGGAGAGCAACACCCTGCCCTACAAACTGAAGACCCAGATGATGACCCCATCCACCTCCCAGCTATCCAAGACGGCAGCACGATCAGAGACAACCTATGCAATAATCCCTGGAGTTTAAGTCACCATCATCACCACCACCACAGCAAAAAAAGACACAATACACATTTCATTTGGTCTTCTTTATTTCCTACAAATAAAAGAGCTAGTTTAGTTCATGTTCCAGTAGTTAACATAACTCATCTGTCACCATGCACCCACCTCTAACTTGTGCTCCAGGATTTCAATTTCCAAGTCTGCCTTCTTAAACTGGCTGTCACGGGGAACCGGGGACTCGAACCCAAAACACAGGCAACACACACAAAGCAAACAGGTCAGATAAATCAAGGATATTTATTGAAATAATAAAATTAAATAAAGCAGGACACAACTAAGGGTTCAGGAAGGAAAATAAACGTTTATCTTCAGGCAGGAGGGAAGCTCAACTGCCAACTGAGATCCAGCCAGTGATAACTAAAAGGGGTCAAACTCACGTGTGATTCTCAGGGGAGGAATTAGCCGGCATCCGGACGTATGCGGCGGTGTGGGCGAGTGTTGGTCTCTGAGGGCGACAGGACAGAGAGAGCAGGGGCTGGGTTCAGTGGGGATGAGCCCATAGTGGCTCGAGAGACTGACGGGCAGAAGGAAACCGCTAACGAGGCTGGAGCACTGGGAACAGATGGTGTACGGAGGCTGAGCTCTGAGGGACGAGCCAGCGGCGGCTCGGAAGGCAGGCGGGCGACCAGCAGACCAGCAGGAAGCTTCCACGTGACGGACATTATGATCTGGCAGGGAGGAGACGGGCGAGCACAGCTTTATCCACCCCTGATTGCAATCCTCTTCAGCTGCGTTCTTCCTCGCAGCTGGAGCCGATGAGCCACGACCGAGATGCAGCACAGAGAGGGGTGGGACTGAGAGGGCGAGCAGGAGACAGGGGGAACTGTGACACTGGCGGTCCAAGTACTGCATTTCTTTATCCGTTTTTTGTATTTTTCTCAGGATTTTGTGTATTTATTAAATGGTAACTGGGAATACATAGAGGACATTAAATTATACAGTTGCACATGAATTCCACAGAATGAACCTCTGGTATTTACTGAACATCCATCTCACAGTGTCAATCTGTGCAGTGGAAGTTAAGGGGACCATCCTGTTACTGTCCAGCCATGCTCTGTTAAAAAGGATGAGAATGTACAGTACTTCAGTGTAGGCTAAATGTCACTCTGTATTCCCCCAGAATGTTAAGAAATGTGAATAAGAAGAGGACTATCAGTAGCATACCTCTACCGGGCTTTGCAAAAGTTCTGTTACACTCGGTTTCATGATCTTTATAGACATTTACACGTCGGAGTGAAAATTCTATTAAATAAACTGAAAGTTCTACCTTATAGGCAGGTGTCCTTAATACAAATTTGTTTTCTCTGGTGAAGTTGTATCAAGATGGAAGTCAAAAGCTTGCTTGACCAGTATTTCACTGGGTCCTCAGTAAGGCAGATGTCCCCATCTGCCAGGTAGGCCTCCACATCACCTGATGGCAAATGTTGTGTCCTCATTGGAGTAGCCAATTTCTTTCTCTGCAGGAAGGACAGGACTTAATTGCTGCTGGTGGCCAGTATCTCTTCTGCTTTTCTTACAGGTGCAGCCACAGGGTCACAGACATCCATCCTATGGCATAATGTCCTCTTTAGTGCATCCACATCAACACTGTTTGGGAAACAGCTGGCCTTATATCTGGGGTCAAGGAGAATGGCGAGCAGAAATGTGGAGTTTCCAAAAATGGGTTCGAAACGCCATTGCAATTCTTTGCTCAGATTGGCTGCGAGTTTCCTTGCGGAAGCTCCTAATTTTTCCCCGGATTCAGCTGCACCATCCTGGCCCTGCCCCTCTGTGGCATCCTGATCATCATCACCAGCCATGACATAATCAGAGTCACTCTCAGATTCCTCACCAGCTGCACACAGTTCACTCAAATGCAATGACTTGATGACAGAGCACAAGCCATGCAATAGGGGAATGATCTCAGAGATGGAGGCAGTGTGTTTTGAGAGTGCCCGTGTGACCTCCTCAAAAGGACTCAGAACAGTGAGCATGTCTGATGCCAACCTCCACTCATTTGAGTGGATGACTGTTGGAGCTCTACCCATGTTTGACTCCTGTGTCATAATCTGCACAGCCCTGTGCTGCTCCACCAGCCGCTGGAGCATGCAGAACGTATAGTTCCGCCTTTTTTAATATCTGTTGTGAGAGTGTGCTGTTGCCTGGAAAATCCAGACTGACTTTATTTATGTATTAATATAAATACAAATAAAGGCAGTCTGGCATTGTGATGACCGGAGACGATTTCAAAAAGGAGGGGCTAACGAATGCAGCTTGAACGAGAAAGAACCAATCAGCGTAACACGGATGTGACGCACAAACAAATCGACCTTGTAGTCCATGTAGTCCAAACAACAATGGCATGCAGCTGAGAAAGCGTCGCGGTGAATGATTACTGCCATTTTTGTCACAAAAATCTGTGAATACATGGGGTACTCTCAAGTACAACACTTATTTTTGAAAAGGTTACGCAACAAAAGACTCCTTCCGAACGATTAGCGGTGTTAGGAATAATTTTAAATCAGAGCCAAACCAAGTCGGTGCGTATGTGTAAAAGTTGCTTAAATTTACTCACACGTTTGGAACGGGATTTTCCTCTGTACAAACAATGGCAAGAAGCCGAAAGTAACGAGCCATCCACTGCCTCCTCATCGTCGGAAACGTCAAGTGAAAAGAGGCAACGACTAACGCCATCCAAAACGCCAAGAGACCACAAAAAGATTCACTTTGGCCCCCTCCTCCTCCTCCTCCGGCATCATCTTCGAGGTGCTGAAGATGACACAGCATTAACTCCCGCCTCCCGTGCTACGATTGGTCGTACCAAACTGTCCCGGGAGGGAAACGCGATTCACTTCGCCCAATGCCAAACTGACTCTCCTGTATCTCCTAACATGGAGATAGGAGATTACATGGAGATTCAGTTTGGATTTTCCAAGCTAAGTGTGCTGGGGGAGGTTCGACTGTGTTTGCAGCTTATGTAGTCTGTTGTTGGCTTTGCTTGAGCAATGAATATAGCCAAAGATGCTCCTGGCTTTGGACAGAAGGGATACCACAGTCCTGACATTCTCTACTGATTTGATCACCACCAAGTGAAGCGTATGGGACACGCACCGGATATGCCCAAATTCACTCAAAGCCTTCACCGTGTTGGCTGCATTATCAGACACAACAAACTTCACTTCAGGAGGCTGCTCCACAGACTCTTCCCACTCTCTCATTTTTTCTTTCAGACAGCACAGAATGTTGTTGGCTGTGTGCTCAATGTCCAGCACACCAACATTTAGCAGACCTGTTTTCCTCGGCACTGATGATTCTCCTAAACGTTCACACCAGTGCCCAGTCAAACAATCTCTGGTCCAGAGATTGTTAGTGAGGTTGATAACCCCTCCATCAGCTGCCTTGAGTGACTGGACCAGCTCCCCTCTCATTGCCTCATACAACTCAGGCACTACAGTCCTACTGAAATGGTGCCTTGACGGGATCTGATATCTGGGCTTTAAAAAGGCAACAAGAGAGTTGAAACCTCTCCTCTCCACCGCAGAGAAAGGCTCAAGGTCAGTGCAGATCATTTTACCAATCAACTGTGTAATTTTTTTTGACCGGGGATGGTTTGCAGGGAATGGCTGCTTTGCAGTAAATGCAGTGAGTATTGGAGAAGAGGAGGAAGAAGGTGAGCCCTTAGCAGCACTCAGCAGAACACCAGTGTCTTGAGAAGAAATGCTGCCAGCAGAAGTGGAGGAGGCTGGCACAGCGGGCTTTCTCATGTGATGAACATACACTCAACAAAAATATAAATGCAACATTTTTGTTTTTGCTCCCATTTTTTATGAGATCAACTCAAAGATCTAAAACTTTTTCCACATACACAATATCATCATTCCTCTCAAATATTGTTCACAAATCTGTCTAAATCTGTGATAGTGAGCACTTCTCCTTTGCTGAGATAATCCATCCCACCTCACAGGTGTGCCATATCAAGATGCTGATTAGACACCATGATTAGTGCACAGGTGTGCCTTAGACTGCCCACAATAAAAAAAAAGTGCAAAAAAGTACATTCTGAAAATGTTCACTTTTAACAAACTATCTTCTTACAAAACATTATGAACAACCTGCAATTTCACAAGAAAGTTAAATTTTAAAGTTAAATTTCAACAATATTATGCCTCATTTTATCATGTACACATTACAACTTACAAATCACAGTGTGTGACATTCAGTCACAGATATCTGGAACTAACCAATATAGTATGTTATTCTATGATCAACGCGACTTGTCAAGATTTAGAAATGACTTTAAATTTACTTTCATTTCCACATGTGTAGAAACTCTAACCATCACACCATACAAACTAAAGTGGGAACTAATTAGGAAGAAGGTTAAGTTGTCCCTCTGCCTTGTAAATGTATTAAATTTATACTTAAAATATGCAAAAAAGTTGTGGCAGTAGAGTGGACTTATTTAAAAGTTACTTTTAATAAAAAATTGCAGTTAATGTCATCGCTGTAACTTTTTACACTTGGCAAAGTTGTCCCACGGGCTGGATTGGACCATCTTGCGGGCTGTTTTTGGCCCATGGGCCATATGTTCATCACCCCTGATTTAGATACTTGAACTTAGATTGTTGTATGAATTAACTATATATTTTAGAGCTCAAAAAGTATCAAAGATAAAATAGCACTCACCACAAACTCTCTCATGAGATTTGCTGGGTCCTCACTGAGGTACCTACACAGCCCCTTCAGAACACATTCCCACCAAAAGACACTTTTGTCCTCCTAGAAATTACAAATTAATTTTGCTATGATGTAGTGGCATTCGTTTTCTGAGTATTTGAGACAACTCCTTCAATGTTTTAACAAAATAAATATTTGTTCCTTAATGCCAAGCAGTAAACAAAATTTCGAAGGAGAAACCGCTCATTGAATGGTATTGACTTCTACAGTTGTCTTAACATATGAGTTGAATGTCAGAAAACATTGAGTTTCATTTTGGACATGCACCTAAGAGCAGCAGTTGGAAAACACCATTTCTAGTTGGTGTTCATCAACATAAGACAAGCTACATCTAAGTCTCACTTCATCTGCCACAAAGTCACAGAACACAGAGATGCACAACCCCTGATTGGATGGGGTCGGCTCCGAAGCCGCATGCGGCTCTTTCGTCCCTCTGTTGCGGCTCCCTGTAGCTTTGGAAAATAAATAATCAGTGTTTAATTCAAATTTCTTTTATTTTAGTTTGTTAGTTTGTAAAATTTAATTCTAAATTTGAAGATTATTGTGATCTTGTAACATTAAAATAAAAAAAAAATCATTTTTTGTCTGTCAAAATATGTGTCCCAGCCACCAATCTCCAACGCTCGCCGGCCTGCGTGTATTCATTTGGAGTCCTGTTGATCTTCGGATCCCAGTGTTTGCTCTACATTCATTCAGCAGCAGCGGGCCACCATTCCTAAATCCTAGCTGTTGCTCCTTCAAGTTTCTTTCTTTTTTTATTGTCGCAAATACACCACTGTCTCCGCCTTCACAGCAGATTCCTGCATTGTGTCGGGTACTCGTGAGTACTAAGGTAAACTACGGATAATTGTATTGCTCAGTCACTACTCTTTGATATGTCGGGTTAATACGACGTTACTTGCGAGAGGGTGGCTTGACATCACGTCCAGCATCCAGACAGCAGGTGAGAGAGTCAGAGGAGTGTTGTCTTGAAAAATAGGGCAGCGACTTACCAGAGAAAACTTATTATCTAACTCATAACAGATTTTACAAGTTAAATAGACATTTGCAAAATATTGATGTCCAGCTAACGTTACGTAACATATGAGGTTTAGGAGCAAAAATGACATTAACCAAGTAAGATAAATATTAGTGGTAGGACGCGATTAAAAAATTAATCTAATTAATTAGAGGCTTTGTAATGAATTAATCACGACTGATAGCATCAAATAGCAATATATGACATAATCAGCAAAGTTTTTGAATTCAAATCATTTTTGGTTGAGGACTAAAATTGATGAACAGACATATATGTTAACTTAAACAAGTATTTTTCATGTATATTTATCTGCATTTTTTCATCTGTCCACTACATTTACAGATTACTGCAAACCCAAAGTTCATTTATAACGATTATATTCATTTTAAAGCTTTTTGTAAACTCAAGCACCTTTAGCATCTTGAAAAGTGGTCTATTATGGGATGGCTACACCGGCTTGAAGTGCTGCAGTGGTCAGAAAACTATGGAGCCCCTTTGGGGACATATTGTATATGTTGGTTTATTTCTCCGTGTTGTATTTTTCTCCTTTGTGTTGTATTTTCTCTCCTTCGTGTTTGTGTTTTATTCCTCCACGTTGTATTTTCTCTCCTTCGTGTTTGTGTTTCATTCCTCCCCGTTGTATTTTCTCTCCTTCGTGTTTGTGTTTTATTCCTCCGCGTTTATTTTTTAAGGAACACTTTTGTCATTTTTGCTGTTGACAAGTTGTTTTTCAAACACGTACTTCGTCTTTGGCCCGAGCAGTCTTACTCGGTCAGTCTGTTGGGCGTGCAGCAGGGGAGTCAGAGGGCAGATTCCTACGGTACTATTTCCTCTCCAAACTTAGTTTGGAAGTTTGTTTTGCCTGGCAGACCGGCTGATCATCACCCTGGAACATTACACGCCAAATGGTAAGTAATTTTTTTAATGAATACCGCAGTGCTTCGTCTATTGTTCTGAACTCTGCTTATCTCAAGTCACATTAGTCCTTTCTATATTTATAGCAGTTGGACTGCTTCGGTTTGCACGCCAGCATGAAGCTACCACACGTTGCACGGGCTAGCATTACTAAAAGGAGCGCTCGTTTTTGTTCAGTGGGACCGCGCGCGGGGCGGTGTGCTTTTTATACATTCAGAGAAACAGTCGTGGTTTGGTCAGTTGAAACGGTGAAAAGAGAAAGAGAAATAAACCAACATATACAATATGTCCCCTAGGGGCCTCCGTAGAAAACACTTTGTTGCACAATTTGCAAATAACCACGCTTTTATCTAAGCTGCCATCAGGAAGATTTTTAAAAGAAACTTTCTGCTCAACACACTCAGTGTTCTCATCTTCGATCACTGTTCACCAAACTTTCTTGTGCGCTGACAGTGCGTCCTGTGAATCTTCTTCACGGCTGGAAAACAGACTTTAGGTTCATTAGCCTACCTGGCTAGAGTGTTCACCAGTGTTACCAGTGTGCCAGAAATTGGGGAACTGAGAAAGGTGCGATTAAATACATGATTTTTTTCATGAGTTATTTTTTTTTCAATTAATTAATTAGTCAAAATTAACAAGGGCATAGAGGTAAAAAGCGATATATGCAGTGTTGTCTTCATTTTAAATGTCAAAAGGATTTTGCGGCTCCCGGTGTTTTCTTTTCTGTGGGAAACGAGTTGAAATGGCTCTTTTAGTGTTAAAGGTTGCAGACCCCTGCTCTGGACCATACCTGTGTATGACAGGACAGTCAGACCTCCAGTGCCTCAATCTGAACCACACCACAAACTCAGAGCTGTAATTCCAGAATTTCAGTGAGACATGTAACAGAGACAACTCAGCTACAGCAGCTATATGAATCTGACCCAGTCATTTTTAACTGAACTGCTTTAATAGTATGTTGAGGTCAATTACACATTTTCGCCAGTAGATGGTGATCTGGTTCTGGTGTGGATGCATCAGAGACTATATCTGTAAGCTCTGCCCATGCAGCCCAGAAATAAATACATAAAGAAGACACTAACTTGGTCCTCTCTCTGTTAATCCACAGGTAAAGCAAAATGTAGCTTTTATAACTTTATTTTGGTAATGTATCAGCTGTGTGAGTTTAGTGTTTTTGTGATGTGTACAAGTGTTTTCAAACATGTATTCAGGTTAACGAGTGTTGGCTTGATACCAAGAGGCTCAACGGTGTGCGCTAACGAAGAAACACTATATACACTATAACACTATTTACATTTGGATCTAAGTGTTGTACAATGGCATTAACTGTGTTCAGTAAAATCAGTGTGTTCTGCATATTATCTAGCCTTAGCCAGCTAAAAGTGAGTAAATGTTTTTTTTTTTTGGCAAGAGGCTCCATGTTATGCTAGTTGCTGGCAGTTCAGAACACTCCCGGGTAAAGTAGCACTGCTGGGAAAGAGTATATGTGTCAGTGAGTGGAATATGTAGAAACATATTATGTGTGTTATTGTGTTAGTGTTTAATGAGTGATAACTCCTGTGTGTGTGTGTGTGTGTGTGTGTGTGTGTGTGTGTGTGTGTGTGTGTGTGTGTGTGTGTGTGTACATGTGAATGACAGGGTTTGACAGCAAATGATGAACAATGTCTTAGTAAATTTGAGTTGTTATTTTGGTGTATCTTATGAGTTTGTTAAATCATTTTACATTCATGTGCTCTTATTTGGTTTGAAGAAGAATGTTTTGTATAATTTCTTATTGGTTTGCCCAATTTGTTGTTTTATTTATGAAATGTTGTGAGTATGAGATGAAGTAAACCACACTTTAACTGGAAAGCCTATTATGGGAAATGTAATTAATTGACTGTTTGTTAGTTGTTTATAGTGATGCGCAGCCCACAAATAAATGCATGAGGCATGAGGAAGACACCAACTTGGTCCTCTCTCTGTTAATCCACAGCCATTATTTACTTCACGTTACACAGTGTTTCCTGGCCTGTGTAATCTTTGCTGCCGGTCCAGATTACCCCTAGGTCTGGTGCTGGTAACATCTATTCTCCATCTCAACCTTTACACCTTTACATTCTGTCATGTTCAGGAGACAGAACATGATGCTCAGTGCACTATCACTTCACAAGCATTAGCATGTGCAATGAACATCATGGTGTGTAACTGCTGTGCTAACTTGTGTGTATTTCGTCTGTGTTGTGTGTATGGTATCACCTATATTTTTTTTAAGTCACAGTTGTCACACAAGTGTGATGATTTGCTATATTCCAAGTGAAGTATTTCCACTGACTGAAGGATGCTTAGCTGAAGCCATGGGTGGTGATCAGAAATGATGGAATTGTGTTAGATGACTGCGACTGCACAGCTGGACTTGGTAGGAGCTGCTGCCATATGTCAGCTGTGTTATTCAGGATATGGCAGTTTAATCATGGAAGAGAAGAGAAGGCTGTAACGCCAATAAAGTGCAAGTGGATCTGGTTCACTTTGTATCAGGTGATTGGCTACTAGTCGTTACCCAAGTAAGGCCAACACTGCTGCTAATTCTAACAATGTAGTGGTGTTCTGATTGGACTGATGAACAAATGAGTGATGTCAACTACTGACACTTTACACTGACATGTTCTGGAGTTTCTGAAAAGGCTCCCTTATTCTTGGAAAGTTTCCAGCAGAAGAAAAGGCTCTAAGTCACAGTTGTAGAGAACTTAACATTTTCTTCTGCTTTTGCTCTGCTGTCTGTCTGTCTGATTTTAAAACATTGCTTAAGCAGCATAGCCAAACAGGATTCTTGTAGATGTAGTAATTACAAGCCAAAACCACAAATGAGAGTACAAATTAGATAGCCGATCTAAATGTATTGGTACTAGACACATTTTTGGAACCACTTGAGTGTATCAGCAGCAGCAATATATTAATTACAATGTGTTAATACATGGAAATATTGCAGTGAAATTATCAGATTCAAAACTGTTCTGTCCTACCTACATGTCCAATTGACATTAGGACCCTTTTTCCATAGTGGAAGTTCACAATGAGAGAATTCCCACACAAAGGCAATAATAAGTGTATGGAAGAGGTGAGGAAGTCAATAGGTAATTAACTCCAGTTGACACTGAATGGACAATATCGCTGCATGCATTTACAGCTGTGCAGCGACTGGACAAGTAGGAATAAAGGGAATTAAAGTTGTACCACTGTTCACGGCTGAAGCCTATTATCGCAACACACCATAGAGAGGAACAGAGAAAGAAAGATACAGAGAATATGTGCCTGAGAAAAAGAGAGTAAAAGACAGTAAGAGGGGCAGCGAAAGAGAGCAAGACCACAGATGAAGGGAAGCAAAGTTTTGAGTCATTATTTTAAAAAAAAGAAAGACAGAAAGTCCATCCCCCCAAAATGACCTCAAGTGAAAATGAGATAACTTGCCCTCTTTTTATGGTTTCCACAATGAGGTATTATCAGCTCAAAAAGGGTATAAGGCGGGAGAAATGAGATGTGGAAGAGCATGTAATGGTGAGGGAGGGATCTCCGTTGATATATCCATCCAAAGTGGAGGGCCCAGAACTGACAGGGCCCAAGAGGAGCCTCTGCAAAGAGACTGGGAGAGATAAGTGGGTCATTATTCCCTGAGCTTGAATAATCCCTTAACAGCAAAGCCCTGGCCTTCCCCAAGGGTTATGACACTTCTGATCATCCTGTGTGGAGAGAAGAAGCACAATAAGAAAGGGACATATAGCATTTTTTGGTCTATATGTAATCATTTAAAAATACTATTTATCATGCTCTATGTTGTTTGAGGAAGTCAATTCCAAGATATAACAATAGACATGTACTTTAGCCTATACTGGTGGTTGCAGGTTTACCTAGCGGTCTTGGGCCAGCTCAAGAAGCAATACCATATCCTGATTGCAAACTGAGCCTACTCTAATAATCACAATGTGTTTATTGTTGTAATAGCAGAACAGCCTTATAGAAAGAGAGTAACTGTACTTGTGAGCTTGTGAACAACTTAGTGATGGTGTTTTTCTGCCAGACACAATTTTTCTTCTTTTACCTGAAAACGAGGATTTTCACTGATAAAACATCCTTTAGCTCTCTACGTATGAAACACACGTTTTTCTACTATGAAAATAATACCTTCCTGCCGTAAAATGGCTAAGATGTAACTCTGTGCTGTTGTCACGTGTGAATCTGTGAAGTCCCTTTCTCTATCTTCATCAACCCTTGCTGACTTTGTCATTTTGGTTTAATTCAGCCATACATGCATGTTAGAGCCAGAAACTGTTTCTGAAGAAGATCAATGATATAGAACACCCACCCTGCAATCTGACAGGATTGGTTCCTTGGTTTGTTATACGAAACGCTGAAAATCTGAACATAAGTTTTTGGGTGTATTATCATTAAATTGCAGTTTCATTGTGGAAATGTACATCAGTGGCGTTAACTGCCTTTTTCGCTCATAAAGTGTCATCCAGCATATAAAAATCCTCATAGACACGTTAACACAATAAAAAACATTATTTTGTATTGTTTCCGGAGGAGGACTTTAATGTCCCTTAGGAAGGATAGTTGCCTGCCTAGGAATGCTGGAGAATAACCAAGGAATGGTTGGTAAAGACTAGTCTAGACCCTTTCACAACATGTTTAACTCTGCCCCTCCCATTTCTGGGTTACAAGTTAAAGGAGAATGCAAAGCAATAAAATAAATGGCAAATATGTGTAGACGAGAAAACAATTTGTGATGCGTCACAAAGTTAACATGGATAGATAATCAGCCAATCACATGGCCGCAACTCAATGCATTTAGGCATATAGACGTTGTCAAGTCAACTTGCTGAAGTTCAAACCGAGCATCTGAATGGGGAAGAAAAGGGATTCCAGTTTGAGCATGGCATGGTTGTTGGTGCCAGATGGGCTGTTCTGAGTATTTCAGAAACTGCTGATCTACTGGGCTGATCTCCTTTCACACACAACTATCTCTAGGGTTTACAGAGAATGGTCTGAAAAAGAGAAAATATCCAGTGAACGGCAGTTGTGTGGACGAAAATGCCTTGCTGATGTGAGAGGTCAGAGAAGAGTGGGCAGACTGGTTGGAGAAGATAGAAAGGCAACAGTAACTCAAATAACCAGTGGTTATAACCAAGGAATGCAGAATATCATCTCTGAACACACAACACGTCAAAACTTGAAGAAGATGGGCTGGGACAACACCAGATGCCACTCCTGTCAGCAAAGAACAGGAAACTAAGGGTACAATTTGACCAGGCTCACTGAAATTGGACATAGAAGATTGGAAAAATCTTGCCTAATCTGACGAGTCTTCATTTCAGCTGGGACATTCAGATGGTAGGGTCAGAATTTGTCATTGACAATATGAAGGCATGGATCCATCCTGCCTTGTATCAACGGTTCAGGCTGGTGGTGGAGGTGTAATGGTGTGGAGGGTATTTTCTTGGCACACTTTGGGCCCCCTAGTACCAATTGAGCATTGTTTAAATGCCACAACCTACCTGAAAATTGTTGCTAACCATGTCCATCCCTTTGACCACAGTGTACTAATCTTCTGATGGCTACTTCCAGCAGGATACTGCACCATGTCACAAAGCTCAAATCATCAACTCAAGCTCATCTGGTTGTGAAAAAGGAGACCGAATGGACGACATCCTCAGTAAACCACTTCCTGTTTAGCTTTCACTTACAGAAGGACAGACCAACTCCTTCAGCTGTTTATTATTCTCTGTTCTTTGTATTCACAGGTTCCATTTATCACCGTTAACTTAATCTCTGCTGTTGTAGCAGAAATACAACATAAAAAGTCCATGTTATTTATAGCAGATATGCAGCATTAAAACATCAACACATCAGGTCAAGAGCATCATTATTACTTTTATTGCACATTTAAAAACTACATTATTTAACATTTCTGAACTGTAAAGATGTGTAAACACATTTAGCAAATGGATGAAATAAATAATGTGCTGGTGACAGTGAAGTATAAATACTGAATAGTCACAAAAAAAGTTGTATTTGAAGAGAGGAGCCAAATCTGGAGCATTATTGTTATTACTGGAAGGATGAGGAGGACATCAGTGCTGCTCTTCCTCACAGTGATGGAGAAAAGACTCTTCACTCAGACAACCACAGCCAGATGTTCATGTTCTCTGTAGCTCTTAGTCCATCATACTAGATGTTCCCAATGATCCAGATCAAAGCTGGAAGGAAAAGACACGAACAGTGAGGAAAAGATCTCCAAAGTTCTTTCATTCCAACTGCTGGAACATTAAATATCAGAGTGAACACATCAGGATATGAATGGAACGCAATAGAGTGTTGTGTTTCGTCATATTTTTTAATCTCATGGAAATGTTTGTTTTCCTGGTTGAGGCCAAAGAACATTTTAGTACTTTAGATGGACAATAAAGTTTTTTCTTTTTATTCTAATGCATCTTTAGCATTAACATGAGCTCCACACAGTTACTTGACTATACACTGTTGTATGAACAGAAGCTGTTAAA
Source organism: Acanthochromis polyacanthus (assembly GCF_021347895.1). Lineage (NCBI taxonomy): Eukaryota > Metazoa > Chordata > Actinopteri > Pomacentridae > Acanthochromis > Acanthochromis polyacanthus. Next base: position 31,701,115 of record NC_067114.1, on the reverse strand, counting down.
AAAGAATGAACCAAAGAACAGAGATTAACTCACAACTGAACTGTTCTTCATTCACTGAACTGAGAGATCAACATCCATCATTAACAGAGTTTTGTGGAGGAACATTATGTAGATTAATTTCTATCTGCTGATCATTAACGAATTGCACCTTGAGACAGCAGTTATTGATCCGTTATGATTGATCTATTATGATTGATCACCTGTGACCTGCAGGACACTTAGCTACAGCTGACAGTTAACTAATTTATGACACTGACAAACCTGATTTAGCATCAGTGTGAACACAAAGTTAGGAAACTTTAAAACACGATGTTAGAACATGTTTCCATCAGAGATTACAATCTGATGTTAACTTACAGTAACTTCAGCTATAGTAACATAGGTGCTTTATATGTGATATACTCCGGATGTAGAGAAGAGTACAACCAGTTACAAAGATGACTTTAACACCTACCTGTAGAGCTTAGCTTCACTTTTGGAGGCTAACGTTGTTAGCAGCTGCGTTGGTAAACACCAGAAGCCAGTAGATGTGGGCCGTACAGAGGGTCCTCCACTCTCAGTCAGTTTGACCAATCATATTCACAAGTATTAAAAATCCATTGGTAGTTTAGAGGTGCTACTGCCCTGTATTGTGGTTAGGCGGTTCCTATGTATTATCTTTTATTTTCTTTCAGTAAGGTAACAACAGCTTCTAAGAAAAGTTTGCTTTAAGTTATATTTTGTTATTTATTTTATTTTGCAGTAGCACCCACCTGCATTTAACTCCCTCACCTTTTTGTGTTTTTTTTGTAAACTTACTTTGACCAAAATAAATTACAGCTGGTTTATGGAATAAATTTCATATCATTAATTCAAGAGCATTTTAAATTGATTTGAGGGCAGCATTTATTGATTTTATTCTCAGATTTCGTGATATTGTCTCTCAGAACTCTGCTCTCGCGCTCAAATTTGCTCTGCGCGTGCTCAAACTGTGTCCTCACACTCGGTTACGATGCTGCTCGTGCAGATTTCCTGCGCTCAAACTCAAACTCTTCCTCTTACTCTCACAGAACTTCTGCTCACGGATCTCTGCTCTGCTCTTGGATTTTTTGTGTATCAACGCTGTCAACCAATAGAAGGCCGGCTAGCGTTGACCAATCACATTATCCCTGTTTGTATACGGGTGCATTCGCTGTTTTTCCGAGGAGCGTCGCATAAGGGCGTGCACTCTTTTAACAGGTTTTATCCACTCCCTACCTCCGGGGCTGTAATAAATGTGATTTCTTTTATTTTTTTGACCACTGTTGGAATAAAATATCATTCAATACATACAACGGCGTCCGAGCTTCTCATTAAAATGGCTATATTGTATAATAATAGCGGCATCGAACATTGCTCTTTGAGGTGTGCTGGTGGAGAAAACAATGTCACCATCCTGAAGCCTGCACTAATGTGACGGGTGATACTGAGCTCTGGACTGCAGCACAAAGGCCAGGTCTGGCTCAAAGGCAGTGGCATTGATGCGCAAGAAGTCTCGCAAGTGAGAGTCCGTTAGCCGTGTCCTCACACGGCTCTTATTTAAGTTCATAACCGAGAATGTCTTCTCACACAAATACGTCGACCCAAACAAGCTCAGCATTTTCTTAGCAAACGCTCGAATGTCTCGAAACCTGTCCTTATCCAGCTGTTGGTAAAAATTGGCGAGAGAAAACTGCTGGTGCCGTCTGTGGCTCTCGGCATCACACTGCAGCTCAATGAGCTCCAGCTGCAAATGGTCTGGAACATCATCTGTGTCCATGGAAAGGTGTGGAAAATAAAGCGATCTCCTTCTCGATAGGTGCAAAATCCCGAAAGCGTTGTCTGAACTCTGCAGCCAGAGATGAAATATCTGATGCGTACCTCCTCGTTTGCGCACTGACATTGCTCTGTGGGAATCTGGTCATGATTTCTTGCAGTGCTGAAAAGTGTGCAGTATTGGGTTGGGTCTGTGACAGGTGTCTTTCAAACAGTTGCAGCTTGGTTCCAAAGGGTTTGATGTGTGAATATAATTGGCTTATGACTGCATCTGGTCCCTGGAGACTGGTGTTGAGGACATTAAGGTGCTTTGTAATGTCAACTAGAAAACCCAAATCAGCCAGCCACATAGGGTCACTTAGTTCTCGCATAGGTTGTCCCTTTTCAGCCAAAAACTCACCTCACCTATAACTCATTTGCTGCCTGAGAGAGTAGAAGCGCGACAGCGCAGACCCCCGACTGAGCCATCGCACGTCAGTGTGATAGACAACATCTCCATATTCCGCATGTATCTCGCTTAGAAACTGTTGGAACTGGCGGTGGCATAGCGCTCTGGAGCGGATATAGTTAATAGCCTTTATCACCGGTTTCATAACATGTTCGTATTGGAGATTTTTGGCACACAGAACTTGCTGATGAATGATGCAATGTAGTTTTACAGCTTTACCGCCTTCTTCACTTACTTTGTTACTTATTAGTCCACTTCGTTCGCCTGTCATGGATGGCGCGCCATCCGTAATAATCCCAGAAATTTTATTCCACGGGAGTTTCATGTCATCCACGACAGCGCAAACAAAAGAGAATAAGTCTGTTCCTCTCGTTTGGTTTTTCAGGCTCTGGAGGTCAAGTAGTTCTTCAGTAACATTTATTTCATTGTCCACTCCCCTCAAAAAAATGAGTAACTGAGCAGTGTTAGAGGCGTCTGTGCTTTTGTCGCAAGCTAGCGAAAAAAGTCAAACTCCTTTCCTCTGGCTCCCAATTGTCTTTTGATGTCTGATGACATTTCTTCAATCCTGCATGCCACAGTGTTACGTGCCAGGCAGACTTTGGCAAACTCTTGCTGCTTCTCAGGACAGATTTCCTTCACCATAGTCATCACGCAGTCTTTGATAAATTCACCCTCAGTGAAAGGTTTGCAATGCTTTGCGATCAGTGCTGCTACCTTGTAACTAGCCTTTGTGGCATTCTCATTTGACTCTTGGGCTCTTGCGAAATACTGCTGCTGTGAGATTAAACTAGCTTCAAGTTGCTTCAATTTCTCGCTGCGTTCCTTCCCTGTAATCTTTTCGTACATGTCATGTCAGCGTGTCTCGTTTGGTAATGTCGCTTGACATTGAACTCTTTAAAAACAGCCACTGTCTCTTTGCAAATGAGGCAGACACAGTTGTTGCGTATTTCAGAGAAGAAATAGTCCAATTTCCACCTATTCTTGAAGCGTCGGCCCTCGCAGTCAACTTTCCTTTTCTTGTTGATTGTCCCCATTTTAGAAAATTGGGGGCAAAGGGTCACACGGGGTGATGTCGCTTAGAGTGCTGCTGCCCTCTAGTTGGTAAATGAGGAACAGCATTTAGTGTGTAAGCTATTTCATATGCTGGTAGCAGTACTGCTGCCCAATTTATTAAGTCTATGTGCAGGCCAGATGTTATTGATTTTATGACAGAGGCTGCGGGCCGGATGAAATTTGACCACGGGCCGCATTTGGCCCCCGGGCCGGACTTTGGACATGTCTGTTCTACATAAAACTTTTGCAATTTCTCCTATCTACAATATCAATCCTTCTATCTGTGGTTTCTCAGTGACCACCTTGGGAATATTCTGCCTCTGTACCTCGCTGTACTCTATGAGCTAGGTGACTGCAGATTAGAATTTAAGGGCAGTCAGGCAGAAAATGGCTACAGAGGCCATGTGGGCAGTGGTGAATGAACAGCAGAAGATCATTTTCACAGGGGCCCTAAAAATTAACTGTGCTGTGCCATTAACTCAATCACACAACTGCTGCATGCTTAGTTTCAGCGTCGGCATTTCACTGCTGTCCAGTTGCTGTGTTTTTTTTTGTTTTTTTTTCTGGATTTCAAATTGCACTTCAGATGTTGTTTGAGAGCTCAAGCATCCAATTATGTTGTGAGCCATATGTACGTGACACAAGTTCAATTACTCTTCTGGAGCCTTTTCATTGAAACACAGACCAGGCAGAATGTAGAACAGATCTTACAAGGAAAAGCTCAGAGAATATGGTCTGTCAGACCGCTGCTATTTTCCTGCTTTTTCCAAAATGGAACGTTTGTGTCCACTACAATGTGTGTGCATGCAATGAATCATGCTTTTTTTTTATGTGCATTGTGTCCTCCAAAACAAGTTTTCCTATTCCCCCGACTATTCAGTGTTAAACTCAGTGGCTATGATGTGAAGGGCACCTATCTGGAACAGAGAGTGAAGGCTAACAGCAGTATAGTCAACAGAAACATACAAGATGAGCACAAACAACGCACCTTTCTCATGACCATCTAACACCTTTTGTGTGTGTGTGTGTGTGTGTGTGTGTGTGTGTGTGTGTGTGTGTGTGTGTGTGTGTGTGGTGTGTGTGTATAAACAAGATACGTACACGAGGGGGAAAGAAACTAGCAACAGTCAGTTAATTTTCAGATCTGGTAATCTTCCAAGTTCATTAACAAAAGCTTGTGTCTGACTTGCTGTGGCTTTTGTACGCACCGAGGACTTGTTGTGATACACGACAATGAATAAGTGATAAGCTGTTTGGGTAATTTGCGAAGTGACACAACTTTTATTATTTACGCCGTAAACCCTGATGGGTGGGGGTGGGGGGTGTCAGAGGGGTGGGCAGGGATAACAATGAGTGAATGTGACAGGATTGTGTGGGCAGAATCCACTTAGAACTATTACAATCAAGCTTCATTTACATGAGCCGTCGACAACCTTCAGTTGACTTTGGGGGCTGCATTTGGGGATAGCGGACATGGGTAATACAGAGCATACTAATGCATTTGTAATGGGGGCAGGCAGCGGCGCCTAATGCTGACTAGCTCGAAAGAAGAAAGAAAAAAAATGCTCCAAATGGAAAGAGATCAATTCCCACCTACTTCGCACTCTGTGATGGGTGTCACATTCATCAGTGCCCTGTCAACTAATGCATTTGGTTTTATATTACATCTGAGAATTTTTTTCTCCTTTTTCTTTTATGGCTTCATGAAGCCAGATTAAAAAGAATAAAATTGTGAATTAATTTTTGGTAAGGCTTGGGAAGCCAAGGAAATTTTGATTTTAGGGAGTGATGGAGTATTTTATTTTGAGAGAAAGAAGTGATATTGAGGGCAGAGGAGAAAAAGAAGTCATTTTCATATGGCTGGGACATCTAACCTAGATTAATGTTATTTATTTCATTTGTGAAATCTATTTCTATTAGAATTTTTAATATCTTGAGTTCCCCTTTTCAGTAATCTCATATTACAGTCTGCATGACATTATATTGGAACTTGTGCAGAATTACAGGACTCTAAATTTATGCATAGACCTGACTTAAAAATGATTTAATTTTGAACATACATTACATTACCACAAATATCACTGTACCATGCATCCCTCCCATAGAACGTTTGATTATGTTTACATCAAGGCTGATATTAATCCCATGTTTTTTTTTTTTCCATTATAAAATGACCATTTTTGTCTGCCTAAGGTCTGACAGGATAATACATTTTTTTCATGCTATGGGGATAATTCAAGCAATGATACATCATTGTGGGAGAGGTTGGCACAACAATACATAGCCCATCTGAACTCAGTTTTGTAGTGTATTTACAAGCTGCTTGTGTTGTTTCATATCTACACTGTACTCCAAGGCCTTCAGATGTGTGGAGGAAATTAAAGGCTGAAATGATTTTCAACAGCACGACTTTTAAAGCAGGATTCACTCCACATACTATTATAGGAAGAAATAATTCACAAACATTGAGAGAAATAGGTTTTTCTAAAGGATATGTGTTTTTTGTTTAAAAAGAAAATTCCAATTTGTGCTTTATAACTCCAAAAAATTCTTAAAAATAAAAATTAATATATGGGGCAAATGAAAGCTTGAGATGCAGTGTCCTCGATTTCATTTTCTCTCCGTTTTTCTGTTTTGTATTTTTTGTTTTGTTTTTTGCAGTAGATCGAAGACTTGAAGTGTTTCCTTCCTAACACTGGGGGGAGCTGTTATGTTATTACCACAGATGAGGACATGCATAGAAACACACATGGAATTGGAGTGAGACAGTTACTGCCCGGAAACTGAAAGTTATTATTTAGTATTGTGCATGTGTTTGCCGAATGGTCCTTCCATAGTGTTATTGTTATTTTTAATTGTTTGTTTTATTTGTATTTACATCCACTCACCAAGTACCTACAAAATCACCATCACCTCGCTTCCTGGTAAAGTTTTTTTTTTTTCTTAAATAGATGAATCCAAACTGAACCATGGCTCAGGAGCAGCAGATAGATACCAGGACTGCTTAAAATGCCCTTTGCAGATTATGATTATGATTATTATGATTAGTTTGTCAAGTGTAAACAATTGCTCTGATAAACAGTCTTCTCTGAAGGCTCATCTCTCTTACCTCGACATATTCCTCTTGCTCTCCCATTCTCCCAGCAAGTCTCACACCACCCAATTTATATCAAAAGAGACATTTGATGTCTTTGGCAGGAACCACAAAGCACACTGTTTGTCACATTAGCGTAAGATAAAGGAAAAGACATTTTCTGCTTGTTGAACACTGGGGAAATAAAAAAGCTGTTCCTTTTACTCACATCACAAAATTTTGTGATTATTACAATCAGCATTTAGATTGCGTCTTGTTTCTTTCCTTTTTCTTCTTTTATTTCTGACTGTGTTCCTCTGTGCATCACATCCATGCATGTGCAGACGGAGTCCTTCAGCGACAGATCCGCATATGTTGTTTTTTCCCCCCAAAATATGTTATTTTTAAAGAAACTGTAAATTTCCACAGGCAATTAGCCAGGGACAAGAAACTTCACCTCGTTGGCACACTGTCTGCCTTTTTGTCCTTTTCTTTCTACTCTCTGACAGAATGCTGTGTTGCCTGGCAGAGCATGAGAGAGACAGTAGCACTCCTAATTCCTTTCATTTTCTATCAAGGTTACACTGGTGAAAGTGCTAACAGTCTTTGAAGCTGGTTGAAGTTGCACAACACGTGAGTTCCATTAGAGATTGAATTTGATTTAATTTATTGATCTCCTAAATCAGGTGCTTTAAAAAATGTTTGAACAGATAGAACATGTCTTTACTCATGCTCTGCTGATACATGTCCATAATATGAAAACACCTGCGCACTTAATACTCTCATCCCATAGGTTGGTGTAAATATGCACTAATTTAGGTGACCTATTTTATTTTAATGATGGATGAGTTAATTAGGCAATTAACTCAATAACAGGTGTCCGTAATTGCCCAATGCTTCGGAGACTGAGGCTTAAAAAGCAGCTTTGTCCATATTTAGCTTGATGGACAGAGCTGTTCATTAATGCCTGAACTATAAAAAAGTACCACATATGTATTTGAGGCTGGGAGCCTCCACACACCATTGCATTTGATTACTGGAGATGGAGAGTTCACATCTTTTGTGTAATTAAATGTACAAATGTGATAATGAAAAAAACAGTCATTCAAAATCCCACTGAAATAAAATCATTAAAGTCAAAATGGCGTCATTGGCAAAAATAGTAGCAAAGGAATTATTTGGCCTGAATGAAACTACTGTGTACAGTCAGGTATCGTTATTGTGTAGTTCCCAACCTCAGGGTCAGGCACCCTAAAAGGGCACAAGAAAAATGTGAGGGGTTGTGAAGTAATTGTTCAAATAAAAAAGAAGATAAAGTTGTGATACACAAAAAACAACCTTCAAAATTCCCCTTAAACAGCGGCTGAAAGTGAACCAGTCTTGTGACCATTCACCCTTAACTCCTTTGTGCACATTTTGGAATGTCCTTTTAATGTGAGATATTGTCCTATGTTTCACTGTATGTTTGATTGTTATGTTTTGTTTGTGTACTTTTTGGAATTTGCTTTTATTGTGATCTATTGTCCTATGTTTCAATGTTATGTTTTTTTTTCTTGTTTAACCTGCCTAGGGACTACAGATGTCAATTAGCATTGTTGCTATAATCCGGCATATTTACATCTATTGCCATCTAAACAGATGTTCATTAATTTGCACTATCCCTAAAATATAAATGAATAAATAAATAAAAATAAACTGTAATTATTTATTGTATAGTTTTCTCTAATTGTTTTTTTAAATGTAATACGAGATAATTTCAACTCTGTGCCCTGAGCCACTATTGACTTAAGCAACTTGGTAATTTTAGAGGAATATATGTCACAGGGCAGTGGGGACTGGTTCTATTGTTTGTTTAGAGATTTATTTTTGTATGCGTTGCATGCGTGCATGTTTCTGTGGTTTGAATTGTTGGTGTTTTCAGTTGTATTGCATGTTTCTGATTATTGATGTTTTGAGTTTTGTCTTTGATTTTTGGGTGTCCCACTGCCCATGAACGCCTCTGAAGAGGCAATAGGCTGCACCTGCCAGGTTCTCCCTTCCTCCCTACAGGAGCCAATGGCCGGCGGGGACAGAGGCTTCGGGGCTGGCAGGAGAGAGCTATATACGAGCCTATGGAGGACAACGAGAGTGCGTTCGGAGGGAGAGCTGGAAAGGGTGGACAAGCGGAGGGAGCACGAGTCTGAAAACGGAGGCAGAGGGTAACGCCGAGATGAAGTCGGAGAGAGACCCAGAACATTACAACGCGACACACTCGCAGGGCGGTTAGCTCTGCCTGGCGTGTGAGTATCCCTTTGGGGCTTTCCAGCAACGTTCTGGCGGGTGTGCATCTTCATGGGAAGGTGGGCGGTGAAAGAGACTTCCGTACTGGCAGTGGGTCTGTGTCTTGCAGGCGGTTTCCCCGGACACAAGCCCAGGCTCAGGAAAAAGGTGGCTGGATCCCGTGACTGCTGAACCGTGTGCTCCGTACCCCATGTCCCCTGGATTTTAACCACTGATTTTAACACAGAGACTATAGCTTTTATTGGACTTCCTCCTTGCTGGCTGTTAGTGGGGTAACGTAACGCAGAAGTGTGCACTGTATTGGCATATGAAGAATTTATTCCTTTAACCCTCCTGTCGTGTTCACCTCCTGCCCCTTACTTTAGTGTTCCCGGTCAAAATTGACTGTTTTAACAGCTTTTAAACTAGCACAAAAATAATTTTTCACCAGCAAACTTTTATTCAACATTCTTTAACTGTGAACAAGTGACATTTAATATGAATTTATGGAAATAGACATAAAACAACTGCATTAAAAATTACAATTATGAACGTGTACTGTAAAAAAAATTTAAAACCAAAGATGAAACTCAACATGAAGTTGTGTTTGTGTGCTTGTGTGTGTGTGTGTGTGTGTGTGTGTGTGTGTGTGTGGGGGGGGGGGGGGGGTACATGAATTCATGCACATGAGCGGCATGTGACACTCAGGTTAGAGTGGGCCTTGCAAATGTAGGCATCACATTTGCAGCATCTCAGGCTTGTTTATAATTCCCTCAGTGGACTCTGGTAAAAAGAGTTAGAAGCTGGACTTGATGTCATCCACACGAGATGTTGCATAGCAAGTTGGCCCTGGCGTCATCTTTATGATATTTTCCACTCTCGCTCCACTTCCTCTGTCCTGGTGGACTGAAGACCAGAGCAAGTGTCCACTCTTGAACCGGAAAGTCTCCTCAGGTGTCTGATCTTCAGATGCCTCTCCTTCTCCATCGGTTGACTGGTCTGTCTCCTCAAAGTCTGGATCAAAGTACATGTTGTCTTCCTCTTCTGAGACATCCTCCTCTATCTCTGGCTCAATTTCAGTGCCATCTTCATCCTGTCCAAAAATCTGGACCAGAACCTCTTCTACAGAGAACCTCTTGGTCAGCCGCCTACTCATTGTGCTCAGAGTAAAAGGAGTGCAAGGCAGACATCAAGCTATATATATGGGATCTGTTTGAAGATGATACATTGATGCCAATGTTTTGAAACACTGATTGATACATTGATTAGTCTGGAAGGTGTGGTTCACGTGGGGGTTAGGCACAAAGGCGCGGGAAAGAGATGGGTTCACATAACAGACATTGTTTGGTCTGAAGAGTGAGTGAGTGACAGAGTTGTTTATGGAAATATTTTCTGTCTGATGGACGAATATATTCTGGTTACCCATTCATTTCTTATGGCGGTCACTTTTGACCGGGAACACAACAGGTGTAACAAGGTTGATTAAAACACTCAAAATTCAATGAAAGTGGTGAAAATCTTTTTTATGTGTTTAATTGCATAGTATGGAGGATATCATGAGGCCTTGAGGCAATCAGATGTAAAACACAATTTTTATGAAGGTTTTAAGTTGTAAATCGGTCTGATTTGACCCGAACACGACAGGAGGGGTAATTAAATGATTGTTTGACACCGGCATCTGGTTTTCCTGCACTCCGTTGTTATCGTCGCTGATAAGGTGCTCCAACCCGATCGGTAAATAACCTAGAACAAAACCCTTGCAATATTATTGATTCGGTCATTCTTTATTCACACCCATGCGGTTACATATAGACAAAGGGTCCCACATACACACGCTATTTGTAAGGGGTCTAAATTGATATCATGGGATTGCACTGCAACACAGACCACGCTGTAAAATTTGTAGGATTTGTTTTGTTTTTGTAGCACATATCAAATGTCAGTACTAAAAGAACTATGCAAGCCCATCCATCCGTCCATTCTCTATACACCGCTTTAACCTCACTAGGGTTGCGGGGGGTGCTGGAGCCTATTCCAGCTGACTCGGGCGAAGGCAGGGGACAACCTGGACAGGTCGCCAGTCTGTCGCAGGGCTACATATACAAACAATCACACTCACATAATATGCAAGCCCTTTTATCATTAAATGCCCAAACTGCAAAATAAATTGACACTTGGCTACCTTCTTGGACAGCTGTTTGTATTTTCAGAAGAAAACAAAGAAACAATCCAAGAATACTCTTTAGGATCAACATGTCTTCTAGTAAACAGTAAAGACAAGAATTTAGGACAAGAAACAGAAAGATCAGATCACAGAAAATAAACTAAATAATTTACAGTTCCTAGAGCACCTGAAGCGCTTTTTGTATGTCATTTTACAGTGTTAAAATAACACATAAAATTTGTAGAGTTTAAGCTCGTGTCCGGAGTTTGAATCGCAGCGTCTCCCAAAACACTGTTGGTTCCTCCCTCTGATTTCGCCCCTTTATTTGTGCACGCGCGCAGTACCTGAGAGGAGTGCCCGGAGTGCTGCAGCATCTTGCCCGTTTTGCTGTTTTCCCCTCTTCTACATTTAGTACATTTAGTAAATAATAAAGGAATTACGTTAGAATTCTGTATTGAGTCTAACTTGTCCTAATACCAAAATAACATGAATCTGCTAGGCCGAACGAGTAAAGTTTCAATATGTGATTACACTCGTGTATCCCTCTCGATGACGTTGTTTGTCAAACTTAGTGCATTTACGCGTGTATATGTGTTACATTGTTTATTTATTTCTATCTAGAGTTCAGAATTGCATGACTCCTCTGACGAAGAGTATGTCCCAGACGCCCCAACATCTTCCTCCAGAGGTCGGGCATCTAAACGAAGCCGTCAGGCGGGCTATGGAGGCCGTGGTCGGGGAGCGACGCGAGCACCCCGAGCCAAAAAACGTCCTGCAGTCTCTTGGCCTGACAAGCCGTGGGATTGGTAACTTTTCTGGAAGTTGCTGATCCCTGATGCTCTCTCCTCCACAAGCAAAACAAATGTGCTCGCGGTTGGGTAGTGCGTAGCTCGCCCACCTCTGCATGGGCTTGCTTGCTGTGCGCGTAACCGTTGATTGACAGCATGACAAAGCGGAGGCTCGAACTTGATTGGTCGGCAGCGACTCGTGCTTTTTGGAATAACATGGGGGTCTATGAGAGGAAGGCGGACCTCATGAATAGATTTTCATATCGCGTCATACTAACATTATATTATAGTATCGAACTAGACTAACACATTTGAGCTTTGTTAAACAATGATACATAAATTGAAAACAAACGGAAACTCCAGACACGAGCTTTAAGGTCAGGGGAAGGGTGCCATTCATGGAGACCACATAGTGTGAAATGACACATGAACAATGTGTAGTAATAACACATGGAGTGACCTATATACTGTTTCATGGTACCCAGCTGATTTAGTCAACTGGTGGACACTCAGCAAACCCACTAAATATGCCTTACTATCATACATTCCCTATTTAGGAATAGGAGGCAAATGTACTTTTTATATAACATTTTTTTACTCTATATTTATCATATATGTTACAGATTGGAATTTTACATGAAAATCAGATAATTAAATTAACCGTCCAATGGTTAAAAAGTAAGTCAAACTCACATGTGCTCTTTATGTAACAATATAGGTATAAATATAGTGGAGTAAATCACAAAAAAAAAAACATATAACTAGAAATGCACTCAGTGCAGTACTCTACCAAAGCTGTTCATTCTCCATTATAGCATTGTCAGAAATACAGCATTTTTTTTGTAGAAATGCAGCATTTGTTTATTAGTTATTGACAATCAGAAATCACGGCAACATACAATGTGGCCATTTAATGTAGATGTGTCCACGCTGAGCACAGGTATGTAGTATGCATGAGTACAGATACAGAATCGTGTCACCTAAATTTGTTGTTCCTTCTATCATTTCCAACAGATAAGTCCTGATAAGCCAGCAATGGTCAATTTGTAGTAGGATCGCAATCATGTGATCGCCAGCAGGCAGCTGACGTAGTGTTAGTTACAGTGACGCCGTGCCGCTATCTCGCAATAATATAGAAATCTTTAACAAATCCATGGATCCAGACTATAACCCGCATCACTGTCAAAATCTAATCACTTGGTTCTTGTGTCATTTTTGACCTTCCCTGAAAATTCCATCCAAATCTATTAGCCGTTTGTGAGCAATGTTGCTAACAGATAGACAGACAAACCAATGCCGATTATCAAATAACTCCGCTGCGTTCCTTGACGGAGTAATATTAATAACAGATTTTATTTGTAAATCACATGTTTCCTCATTGTGCTGTAACTTGTACTGTATGTACACTACTTCAGCACTACTACTTCTATCACTGCAAGCTCAAAGTCTTGAAAATTTCACATGCCACATATTTCTCAATCATATTTCCTATTCCATGATGTGAAAGAGACAAGATGTGAGATGGCCTGATGGAGTGTCAAAGAAAAGCAGAAAGAGGAGTCCTGTTGAAACCAGGATTAACCTTCCTCTGCCGCTGATGTCTCAGCAGTGTGAGGTAATGGCATGAAAGCGTCTGTGGCAAAGGGGTTTCGTGGATGTGTAGCTCTCATTGGAGTGTGTTGTAAACATCCAGTTGCTTTGAAGAAGAAAGCATATGAAAGAAGAGATGTACTGTGTTCCTCAAAGGTTTCATTACAATTGCAGGCAAAAAAACCTTTTTTTCCATTTCTGTCTGAAAACAACAGGAAGATATGATTCTTATTAGAACCTGTCAAACTCAATAACAGCAGCGTTTGCAGTGCAATACGGCTGCAGAGGGACCACATTCCACCTTACTGAAATCTATGATTAGTTTCTGACATTTTGGAGTAATTTAGCTATTTGATGAAAGAAATTACGTGTCCGATAACAGCATTTAGAGCATTCATGAAAGTAGCAATGTCATTTGTAGCACTTCTGGCAATCATTGTGCATTCATGCCAACAGATTCATAAACAGAAGGCTGGGAGGCTTTCTGTTCTGTGTCTGAAATGTCTGAAGAAACTTTGAGGACCAGCTATAAGGATCAAATGCAAAATTAAAACAAAAAATGTAGGGAGAGCGGGAAAGAGTGAAAATGTAACACTGATGGAACAACTTGTCAGTGTGAAACAGTGAATAAGCAAATGAAAATTCATTGGATCTTGGTTGAAATCATGTGAAGTCAGAAAATAAATACGCGGAAAATAAAATAAAGACACTAAATCCTGAACTAATACATATTCAGAGTCATGTTTGTGCCTTTTAATACTACCTTTTCATGGGAGCCGTGATTAAATGATTTTTTGGGAGGGAATAATCACGTTGCACAATGCATATTTGGAAATAGAGCAATCACTGATGTGATGTAATCAAATATTGAAATACATACTTGGATTTTTAAGAGCAGACAAATGATTCAGAGTGTTTGTTGTAGATTTAGGTATCTCTGTCTTCTTATTAAGGCTGCATACAGTAGTGGCTCATGGTTAGCACTTTACCCTACAGGGGTATTCAACTAAAAGTAAAAGAGGTCCAGTCAGAGAAAATTTATTAAAGCAAAGGTCCAAAGCATCATGATGTCTAACTTGAGTTAGTATGATATATGTTAATGTAACCTAGCAGTTCTATTAGCATCTGCTTATAATTAATAACTTAAACTCAACTCAACTTAACTCAAATCAAATAAATTCAGTACGGTTCAAAAACATTCTGACAACATTCATAAACAAGTAACTTTTGATGTAACTGTACATCTTAAAATAAAGTGCAGATATAATGACTAAACAACCTGAATCAACTTATAGACCCATTTACTGTTTGTAACAAATCCGGCTGCGCTCGCACCCGGGAGCCAGCAGAAATGGTGGCTAGTGGAGGCTTGTCAAGCTACGCAGGTGCATTATCAGCCAAAGATCGCGAAGCTTGCTTCAAAAAACTCACTTTAACAAATGGAAGGAGGCTCCCGGATCCCTGTACACTTACCAAATGGGAGTATGATGTTACTAAGTGGCCCGATATTCAGTGGCCCGATATTTATTTGTATTTGGTAGAAAAACCTAGTGTGTACACGTTAGAGAAGTTGCGAGCCTACAGATCCATGGATGCCTATGACTACGTACTTTGCGGACATGTACAGGAGGTGAGATACCATGACATTGATGAAGAGTTTTGTGTACTGATGTCAGAAGTCTTACCCAGCCAAAGGCAAGGAAAGAAGACTGCGATGTATCAGGCTTGGGTGATCATCAACAAAGTGGAGAACTACATGCACACAGCAAACTGCACCTGTATGGCAGGGTAAGACTATGTTTTTGTGCTGATTTTACTCTCTTTTCCACAATAAAAATTTATGTCTCAGATGACTTTGTGATAATCAGGGGTTGAAGTTATTTCCATTATCTTTATATAGGTGGCAACAGTTGTCAGTTTTTCAGTAAACATATAAAAACAAAAGTGTTTTAAATTTTCAATCAGGACCTAATTGAACGTGGCTATAATACATTTAAGAATGTTTACCTTTTGAAACTATTAACATTTTACTAATGAAAGTTTTAAAAAAAAAGTCTGACAGCATTATTTTTCTCTCACCACTATTCAAGCCCTGGTTGTAATAATACATTGTATGCATTGGAGAAGACTGCATGTCTTTTTACAATGTGTTCTTACATTACAGTCTTGGATCATGCTGTAGCCATGCAGCTGTGATACTATTCAAAATAGAGCTCTGTGTTAGAATGGGAAGGACGGAGAAAGCAGCAGTTACTTCAGGTGTGTGCATGTGGAAACAGAGTAGAAAAGAAGTCAAGCCAGCTCCACTGAAGGAAATAAGCTTCCACAAACCAAAGACTATAGCCAAGAAGAAAATGTTATAGAAATGCATGTGTAATTCATAGTGTAATGCCAGAACAGTAATAATTTGCCATTATGTAGATGTGAATCCATAAAGCGTTTTAACATGTTCCATACACAGTTCTTCAGTAGTTACTTATTTTGGAACAACAGTTTTACAAAGATTTGTGAGGGCACCACATAAAACAACAATATCATCTAACATTTTAACTTGTGACAATGGTATTACAGTTTGCAAAATCTTAAAGTTTTTCCACCGACCAATGACTCGCTCAACATGGATCCTAACACGAGAAAGCTGTCGAGATGTGTCCACTTCATTTGCAGAGAGTTGCTTCTTTCCCTTTGTGAAGTGAGGAATACGAAGAGTTGCACCATGGGCAGCAAGTTCGTCTCTTATTAGAAATCCCCTATCTGCTAATATCTCATCCCTGGGTTCCAACAGCTTTAAGAAACCAGACTCCAAAGTTATCTGTTTGTCTGATGCTCGTCCATCCCAACCAGAAGATAGAAAAGAAATAGCTCCTACAGGAGTGATGCCAATTAAATACTTTACTGTGTTTTTGTGTTTATAATTTGACTATGTCTGGGCCCTTGCTGTCAAATTACTCGGTCTGGCTATAAAAATTTCTGTACAATCAATGATGCATCGACACCTTTTGAAGTTATGCTTGAAAATTTTGGGCATATTTTTAAGTATGGCTCCCTTGCTTGGCCACTTAATGAGCGACTTGAGGATCATGGCCATTGCATGTATCCAGCTTCTACAAATATTTGAAATGGTGGTTTTGGATACATTGAATCTATATGCAAAGTCAGTGTTACTTAGACCTAACCTTAATTTCATAAGGACAACCAATAAGTGATCCTCTTGACTAATTTTTTGGCTTATCCTCTCTACCTTACCAGATATTTTAGTAAGCAGCCATTGAAACAAAACAGATGTTAGTCCTGAGAAAAAAATTAGCTTTCTGATGTTGGATTTCACATTCGCATAGGAAAAAGTAGATTTTCCAAGTTCCTCTTTTAACTTGTGATTCTCAGCATGCAGTTTGTCAAACTCCTGCTTTAGGTTGGCATATTCATCCTGAAGTTGACGGTGCCTCAGATGAAGATCATCATACTCATTCCTTGGGACAGGCATATCTTCTTGTGCTTAAAGATATATGAAAAAAGGAACTGTTAGTGTTTGCACTAAAAATACATTAAATACAACACTGAGTATCTGCTGTAACACATAAAATGCCTTCTCTCCATAAAACAGGAGCGTTCTCTCACTAGTACGGTGTGCTGTTCTGGATAAAGGATTGGTTTGTTGTCTTGCACCTTATAAGTCATGTGATAAACTGTCAACTTTATTGCCATATGTGGCTCAAAATAGCAAGAAAAAAACATGCTAAGTTAAATAATGTTACCAGAAAGTAGGAAAACATCCCAGTGTTTAAGAAATAGTCCAGTGAATATAATACACATCAACTGATAAAACATGTAATTGAAATATTACTTAATTGTATAGAAATGGACCACAATGCATGAGAAGTTGGATAAGAGAAATAGCAGTGCATTACAACTGTTTCCAAATAATTTCTACATGGGTAAATTTGCTTAGAATCAAATAAAGTTCAATAAAATGTCAGAACCCAGTCACTTGGAGGTAATAAACTTTATTATTTACCTTGAGAGTTGTCCATACTGGATTCCCCTTGTTCTTCTGGCATGTCACAAGGACCAGATTGAATTGGTGGGTTGTTGATCCGGTCATCTCTCCTCCTTTTTTGTTGGCACCTAAAACAAAAACGAATTACATTTTATTTAGTTAATTAGTTAGTTAAATAGCAGTATTTAGAAAGGGTCGGTGCTTGTTATCCACACCTTTCTATCTTTGCTTCGGGTCTCTGGCTTTGTTTACTGTACACAAACACAGACGGCACGAAATCAGGACTTTGCCGGTCCAGCGAAGCTTCTCCTGCACATGTATATGTATTTTAGCCACAATACTGTACTTCCACACTTGACTACATCAAAATTTAGGCCTGCACTTTTCAAACTAATGAATAAGAATACCACACTTACCTGATATAAAATGAGCACCACATACACGTGCATTTTTGATGATGTCCTCGGTCCAGTTCTCCCGCTTGATAGCCTGAAGCCACAGCCGTCTTCTGTTCTTCTGGAATGGATGAGAGCCCTTAGGTATGCGGTAGAACTTCAGTCCCTCTTGAGTATTTTGATTGGTACAACCGTACATGCAACAACCTGTCATTATGATGGCGAAAGTTCAGATTTCAGTTCTGCTTCTCCGTGTAGCATGGATCCTCCCGTTTACAGACGCAGTACTTCCGGCTCCATGATGCGCATGCAGCTTGTTGATGACGTAGGCTCTGATGGGGTCTATACACATATTTAACAATACCTAGATCTCAAAAAAATTTCAACAGTTGAACACTTTTGCATTTTTTTCCTTTCTGAAATCACTCCCCTTATATCCCCTGCTGCTTAATGGCAGAACTGAGCTGCAGCTTGCCCTGCCAGTGTTTTGAATCATGAATTTCAATTCTGAATGGGGTCAGGGCTATTCTTAAACACATTTGGAGGTGCTCATTGGAGAGTCTGGAAAAATATTTAGTTTTGATTATGCTTATAGTTGAGAAAGCTGCTTTGCACTTGTATGTTGAACCAGACTTGGTCAGTACATGCAGGGCTTTTTCCTCTTTGTGTCGCTTTATTTATTTTACTTTTTTGCCTGTCCTCCTCTTGTCTGTCCCTTGCCTCTCAACTGTTCTCTGATCGAAGAGCTGCGATGTTTAGCGTCTGCAATGCAGAGACTTCATTGTCTGAGTAGCATCACGTTGGATGGCTGAACTCTTACATAATTGGTCTGTGTAACTGCTGATAAACCAATGCGGTAAACACTGGCAAAATTGCTGTGGTAAAATAGAAGTGACCCATCAAATTTAAAATCCTGTTACAATTTACTGATTACAGGTCCGGGTCCGTATAAGACGGTGTCTGTGCCCAGATCCAGACCAAGGTCTGCCAGTTAGTGACCCCTGAGCTAGAAGAGCCCTGGTTCGTGTCCTAGCGTTCCCAGGATCTTCCTGCATGGAGTTTGCATGTTCTCCCTGTGCATGCATGGGTTTTCTCCAGATTCTCCAGCTTCCTCTCACAGTCCAAAAACATGCTGAGGTTAACAGGTGGTTCTAAATTGTCTATGGGTGCGAATGTGAGTGGGATTGTTAGTCTCTATGTGTAGCCCTGTGATGAAACAAAACAGCAAAGAGCACAAAAAAATGACTAATATAGAGGTCATAGACTGCTCCTTTAATTTGTTCACATCAGCATCACAGCCCAGCAGCAGAGCAAGTAGGGAACTTTGCGGGAACTAAAATAACACGATTTAGGATGTTGTGAGTCTCGGTATGAAAAATAACCATGAGTAACCATGAGCGTGTGTGAGCGTGTGTGTGTGTGTGTGTGTGTGTGTGTGTGTGTGTGTTCCTTTCTTCTCTCCCCTCCCCTCACCCCTCACGGCCATGCTGCCTTTGTGCCTGGTGGACTGTTATTAAATCTGTGTGTGGTCACACAGCCTACGGACTATAAAGCTTGATTCGTGTGTTTTTCCTCCCCTCACCCTTGCTTCTGAGAGTCTGCCACTGACCTTTCATCATAGCCTTGAGTCAGTGTAAAAGGTGCTGCGGGCTGACAGGAAACGGTATCTTCACGGCTCTCTTCCCAGCATCGAAAAATCTCGTAATGCAAACAAGTGCTAACGACCTAGAATAAACCACATTCATTTGGCACTTAAAAACAAGGACTAAAATGTGTGCTGACTACAAGTCTTGTATAAATCTAATTTTGATTATGAAATTAGGCAGTTAAAAGTAACAAGCAGATACAGTTTTGTCCCAGACAAACATATCTTGCCAGCAATTAGATGGATTGCCATGAAACTGTCATTCATGCTCCTCTGAGATTGAATCCCATTGACTTCCAATATTGCCTTGCTTTCATTGTGGTGCCACCAATGCGTTTTTACCTATCTCATGAAAGATGTCTATGAGATGGACAGGCTCTGGACACTCAAGGTGCGTGTCCACTATATGTGATTTCCCCTCACGGCAACGCACCGCATATGAACATCGCACGGCCACTGGGCGGTCACTACTGTACCACAACATTAACACATAACCGAGCTTTTAGCTTGACAGTCCAGTAGATGAGTTGGATAAAAACAGTGGCTGGGCCACAAACTTTCCCTTTTATTTCAAAAACAGTAATGGTTACCATGCGTGCGCAGATACAGCTGTTATAAGCGTCTCCTCCATGGCAACCTGTGTTCAACACCTGCCGACCTTCTTTAAAGCTCGTGTCCGGAGTTTGAATCGCAGCGTCTCCCAAAACACTGTTGGTCCCTCCCTCTGATTTCGCCCCTTTATTTGTGCACGCGCGCAGTACCTGAGAGGAGTGCCCGGAGTGCTGCAGCATCTTGCCCGTTTTCCTGTTTTCCACTCTTCTACATTTAGTACATTTAGTAAATAATAAAGGAATTATGTTAGAATTCTGTATTGAGTCTAACTTGTCCTAATATCAAAATAACATGAATCTGCTAGGACGAACGAGTAAAGTTTAAGTATGTGATTACACTCATGTATCCCTCTCGATGACGTTGTTTGTCAAACTTAGTGCATTTACGCGTGTATATGTGTTACATTGTTTATTTATTTCTATCTAGAGTTCAGAATTGCATGACTCCTCTGACGAAGAGCATGTCCCAGACGCCCCAACATCTTCCTCCAGAGGTCGGGCATCTAAACGAAGCCGTCAGGCGGGCTATGGAGGCCGTGGTCGGGGAGCGACGCGAGCACCCCGAGCCAAAAAACGTCCTGCAGTCTCTTGGCCTGACAAGCCGTGGGATTGGTAACTTTTCTGGAAGTTGCTGATCCCTGATGCTCTCTCCTCCACAAGCAAAACAAATGTGCGCGCGGTTGGGTAGTGCGTAGCTCGCCCACCTCTGCATGGGCTTGCTTGCTGTGGGCGTAACCGTTGATTGACAGCATGACAAAGCGGAGGCTCAAACTTGATTGGCTAGCTGCCGACCGGCGCTTTTTGGAATAACATGGGGGTCTATGAGAGGAAGGTGGAGCTCATGAATAAATTTTCATATCGCATCATACTAACATTATATTATAGTATCAAACTGGACTAACACATTTAAGCTTTGTTAAACAATGATACATAAATTGAAAACAAACGGAAACTCCGGACACGAGCTTTAAGCACCTTGCCTGCCCCTGACTGGACAAACGCATCAACTCGGGGGCTGGTCTGCTCCTGGATTTTAAGTCAGACCAAAATGGCGGCTCGTCCGCAAACTTTGTCTAACATTACAAAAACACTGAAGCGAAAAGTATTTCTGAAAGCATTTGAGGCGAGAAATCAGCTGTGCAGCAGCTGAATCTGTTCTAGTTTTATATCACCTTTGGTTAGTTTAGATCTTTGAGGAGAGTTTCACGATGCGTGGAATATCTGTCTGAGTCCAGTCTACTCCATGCAAATGAGATGTGGCCCTCTCCGGTAAACACACCGGATCGCAGCTGGAAACACCCCGCATGTGGCATTCTGGTCTGGTTGTGGTGCGTTTCCATCTGTAATCCGGTGTGTTTACCTGGAGAGGGCTGCAGCTCATTTGCATAAAGTAGATTGGACTTCTACTTTATGCAAATTGGATGCGGGGTGCGTAGATTCCACGCATCATGAAATTGTCCTCAAACATCTAAACTAGGCGTCGGTGAACTAAAACAAAGACAGATTCAGCTGCTGCACAGCATATTCCTCGCCTCAAATGCTTTCAGAAATACTTTCGCTTCAGTGTTTTTGAAATAACAGGGAAAATTCCTGGCCGAGCTGCTGTGTTTATCCAACATGACTGCTGGGCCGTCAAGCTCAAAGCTCGGTCACGTGACCACATAACGGCCCGCTGTTGCTCGATCGTTGTCATGTGACAATGTTGTGGTCCACAAGTGACCGCCTGCCGGCCGTGCGATTTTCAGATGCGGCGCGTTGCCGTGCAGGGAAATCGTGGACACGTGGCTTCAGGATTCCCAGATAGATTTTGATAACATTGGTGATCCCATGACTTTTCTTCTTGCATTAGTAGATTTTTATTTATTCAATGATTTAGGAAAACATAAACTTTTTGTGGTATCAACTGTTATCCATATGTTAAACAAGAAAAAGTCTCAGAGAGTGCTGTAATCTGCCAAGGCTGCTCAGTTGTTGTATCATTTCCAGTGGCTGAAATCTTGGAAAATATGTGGCAGAAATTATGGCAACATAAAATGTGGACATTTAATGTGGATGTAACCGCAAACAAAATGACCTTGTGCCAAGTACAGGCATGTGTTATGCATGTGTACATTATCTACTGATACCACATCGCGTGACCCAAATATCAGTAGCAGGGAGCGGGTATTGATGGAATTCAGAAACACCCCCACAATTTAATCAATTGTTCCTTGTGTCATTTCCGACGGATAAGTCCCGATAAGCCTGCAGTGGTAGCTTTGTAGTAGGATCGCAATCATGTAATCGTCAGCAGGCAGCTGACGCAGTATTTGGTTATTGTCATAGTTACAGTGACGCGATCTCGCAGTGATACAGAAGTCTTTAACAAATCCATGGATCCAGACTATAAGCAGAATCATTTCCAAAATCTAATCACTTGGTCCTTGTGTCATTTCTGACCTTGCTTTTTTTAAGTAATGTTGCTCACAGACAGACAGACAAACGTATGCTGATCGTCACAAAAGCCTGCCATTGCTTGGCAGAGTAATCACTTTAATGACCAATGTAAGATGAGAATGTTGCCATTGTAATGTGAGCTGATGGCAGCATCTAGCTCTAAGCGCTGATGGACTTAAATTTAGCCTTGCAGGGCTGCTAATATCTCTGTGCACCAAGTCAACTTGGTTGAGGGACCAAGGGCCAATCCAAGTCCAGACCAAGGCTGAATTTCCATTTCACAATAATCAGGTTGAGCAGGGTCAAAGTCTTTATAAACAAGCAAACCTTGCCACTCTGGCTCCTTATCTAAATGAATAAGGGGAGAATCATAATTTCATTTTTAAAAGTCAATCAACACATTAAAGGATGTACAGAATAATCAGTAAAAAGTGATATAAAAAAGTGCTTCAAAATTAGGTAACTTTGCCCCATAATAAGATTTTAAAAACATTTCCCCCATTAATTATACTTCTACTCTGCAGAGGCATATGTGTCAGTGCAACAACACCATCAGTGTGATGTTTCCCATTTGGGTTGTTACAATGTAATGATCATCTTTGTGGGGTGAGGGGCAGGACATGTCATATAACTCTGACATACAGAAGTCTCCCATACATTTCAATTTAATGTTCTGTAAGTGGATAGTCACTCCCTCATAAATTCTTAGTGATAAGGGTCCTGTTAACTACCATGGATGTTTTCGGCTCTGTGTGTCTATGTGTCTATCTGAATGGATCTTGAGTGACATCACCTCTAAAAGAGCAAATTGCAGTAGCTTTTTCCCAAAGCAATTCCTTGTTATCGACAGGCTGCATTTCTGATCATATTTGTAATGTTCTGGATTTATTATGCTTGGATGTGCCCTTTATTTTCCCTTATGCTGTTTATATTAATAATATTGAGCATCTTAGATGTAGAATTTGGGAAAGTTAACAGGCATATAACTTCACTAGGTTTATTGTCTAAGATCTAGAAACATAAGCTCTTAAATTTATTTGCCTGAGGCCATACAAACAGACCATACTGTGATTTCTGCTAATGTGGCTTCATCTAATACAAATGGCTGTGGTCCTTTTGTCCCAGAAAGCTGAATAAAAGCAGCAACTTGATAAATAAAAGCACATACCCTCTTGTGACTTTTGATGTAGGGTTTATAATATAATTCAAATTCAATGCAGTAAAACAAAAGCTGTGAGAAAGTAATCAGGAAAGTAATCGTCACTATGAATGTGTGAAGCTGTCCAGCTCAGTCAAAATCAGTGTTTAACTGCTGATGGTGGGTATTATTGGAATAAACTGAAAGACAAAAATGTCAGAATGGCTAAAGTGGTTTTAATTACACAGGCTAGGTCCACAATATCCTGTGAATATTAGCGTAACCTCTAGATCTAAATCACTCAGCCAGTCAAACTGTCAGTAATTGTAAAACGCTTAGTAGCAATCAGATGTCAACCTTATAGTCAGGTGTTACAAAGGGCCAAAAGTTAAAAGTATGTGAAAGCACAAAATAACATAATGTTGAGTCTCAGAGAAACATCAAGTAAAGTAGGCACATGTAAAGTAAACACCACCATGAATCTTACAGAAACTACCTACACTGTACACTATGCTGGACGTACCACACACACGCTGCTTAAAAGTGTGAAGGAGCCTGAACGTAGCCAAAAAAGATGATTTTTAATAACTAAATGAGAAAAAGTAATTTTTGTATAATAAATACAATGTCATGGTTTAGAGTTTTTGTTTTGTAATATCACCTCCTGTCCATCCCTGTCAGTGTGTGTTTCACTGCATATGTTGTATGCCCCTGTTCAGTTACTTCCTATTTTACTTTACAGCTACTTACCTTGTTTGTACTTTCTTCATTTGTGTATTTCCCACCTTTTTGGTTGCTGCTGCAGCCCAGTCAGTCCCTGTGTGTATTTACAGTCCAGTGTTTTCCTTTGTCCTTTGTCATTTTATCTGTTCACCTGATGGTCCACCTCCCCATGTTTCTCATTCTTTCCTTTGCTGGTTTGGAAACTTTTTCCTATTTGTTCTTTAGATTAATGTTCTGTTATATCTAGATCTCCAGCTACTTTTGGTTTGTTACCCTGCCAGGATTTCTTCACAGTGGCCGTAAATTTTATTAAAGTTACTTTTGTTTATTTCACCTTCCTGTCTGTTGTGTATTTTTGAAATTGAGTCCTCTTTTTGAACTCAGTACAACTCGACTGGATTCCAGGTGTCAAGTATGCAGGCTCTGGGACTAATAGAACACATAGAATTAGGATAGAAACAAAAGGCAACTGTATTACATTAGTGACAGATTTTTTTTTCTTCTGATTGCTAATATATTCACTAACAAGAACAGCACTCAGAGAACACAATATTCTGCCAAAGCTATTCATTCCACCATATGGCATTGTCAAAAATGCGGCATTTCTTTTTGTAGAAATGCCGCATTTGTTTATTAGTTATTGATGATCAGAAATCACAGCACCATAGAATGTAGCCACTTAATATAGATGTAACCACAAACAAAATGACTTGCGCTGAGCACCGGCGTGTGTTATGCATGTGTATATTATGTATGGATACCGAATCGAGTCATCTAAATATGTAGCGGGGGTGGGAATTGATGGGACTCAGAAACACCCCCACAATTTAATCAATTGTTCCTTGTATGATTTCTGACAGGTAAGTCCCGATAAGTCCGCAACGGCCGATTTGTAGCAGGATGTGATTGTCAGAAGACAGCTGACGTAGTGTTCACTTGTAGTCATAGTTAGAGTGATGCCATGCCACTATCTCGCAATGATACAGAAATCTTTATCAAATTCGTCGATCCAGACTATAAGCCACATCACTGACAACATCTAATCACTTGGTCCTTGTGTCATTTCTGACATTCCCTGAAAATTTCTCCCAAATCTGTTAATCCATTTTTGAGTAATGTTGCTAACAGACAGACAGGCAAACCAAAGACAATCATCACGTAACTGCTTCAGTTATTGGCGAAGTTAAAATGAGGATTATTGGCTGGACTACAATATAAAATACATTTTAAAATAGGCAGAAGGATGACAAATACCAGTGTTTACAGATACATGTTTTTCAATCACTTTCTGCCCAAACAAATATTAATATTGTGTTCCTTGAATTCGGTGACTGATTACATGTTTTGACAGGTAATGAGTATCAATACTGGAATGCAGTTTTTTAACCTTTCCCTACTCTGCAACCATAAACTATAATATCAACCACTAATATCAACATATCACTTGTGAATCTGAATCATCACAATATTTTCCCTATTCATCTACGATAATAAGTTTGTTGGTTTGTTTAGCTGTCTATTAAATTGTTCACTTAAGGACCATGTTTAATGATTGTTAAAAATTCAGCAGCAAATAGTTTGTTTTGATTTAGTGTATATAATTGCCATATATCCATCCAGAATGCACCATATCTGTTCATGCTTTTTATACAGTGACTGTGTAATGTTCAGGGTCATGTAATATATCAATCCACACCATTTATGTCAGGTTTACAAAATCTATGAAAATATCACAGCACTGAATGGTAAGATAGTTAATTAGAGCAGCACTACAACTGAAATGTCCTGCATAGAGTGACAGTACATTTCCATAATGAATACTGCAATAATCACTCTGCTTTGTCATTGCTAAAATGTGTCATTGTGGATTTGCTGAATGCCAGAAATCCCCACACCTGGTCAAGTAACCGATGAGTCATATTGATCAAAGACGCTTGTGATATAGACAGTTTTTGTTTCACACTAGTGAATTTACCTGTTGACCCTCTAAAAAGGCACTGATTTGAGGTGCTCAGTCTCCTCACTGATCTGCTCTATCTTCCATATTGCCTGGGTCATCATTACAGGAGCCCTGAGGGAAACTCCTATTGAACTTTTTGATTTTAGATTAGACTTTAAACATGCACAAATGTCTATATGTAAAGATCTGAGCTTAGGATGCTGCTTTGGTAAGGAATAAAAGTGCTGTGATATAGACAGAACTAATCAGCAAATTGTAAAATCACTTCTAAGAGTCCCAGGTAGCAGATGGAAATAGTACTCATATGATTAATTATTTTGGGTCTGTTCATAGAAAAAAAAAAGGCTTTGTTATTTTGGGAGAGCCCGAAAAAGTATTATATACTCATTATTACTGAAGTTAATTAGAAGTCCACTACAAATTCTTTTCCACTGAGTGATGTTATCCATTTGACAGGGAACATTTGTTGCAATAATTAAAGCGTAATGACACTTTGGAGTTGGACAAGCGTGACTCAAACCCTTATTGGGGTATTGTTGGAGAAATACAGTGGCCATGTTTGCAGCACCAAAAGTACACCAGGAAGAACAATGACCTGCTCTTCAGTAAATGTTCTCTCATGAATTTTAAATATTTTACCCACAATTTTGAATGTCATGATATCTGTAATTTTGGAGTGAGCACCATAAAATTGAATAAAATGGAATTAATAAAAGCAAACTGCTGCACACACACAGAATCGACTCATTAAAAAGATGTTTCATAAGATTTGTTCAATGAATTGTTCAGTGCTTGACCACGCTGTTGCTGCATAGTCCCTCTCATTAAACTGAAATATGCCTAAAGGTGTTCCTCATGAACCCTTACTTCTAGACCTGGAAGTGATGTCACTTTGACAAGCTATGCAGACATTATTTGTAATTTTCTTTTTTTCTTTTTACTGAATATCTAATATCCCCTTACATGAAAGGCAAGATTTTTACCTTGTTCACACATGTACAGAAATCTTCTATTTCTGTATATCTCACACCTAGATGTTCCACATCGTTAAACTAATATTTATATTTATTAAATATTAGACAGAGATAACCTACAAAACACAAAATGCTGTTTTTCAATTCTGATTCATTGAAGAATTATTGAAAACCTGTGAAAAAGTAATCGCGCCCCCTAAACCGAATAACTGGTTAGTCCCTTGGCAGCAACAACTGCAGTTAAACGTTTGCTATAGCTTGTGATCAGTCTTTTACATCACTTTGGAGGAATGTTGGCCCATTCTTCTCTCTTGAATAGTTTTTCAACCACATTAGATGGTTTTTGATAGATAGATAGATAGATAGATAGATAGATAGATAGATAGATAGATAGATAGATAGATAGATAGATAGATACTTTATTAATCTCCAAAGAGAAGTTCACAGTTCCAGCAGTATGAAAGGTAAAAAACATGAGAGCATGCAAGTTACATATAAGACTATAATAAGAATATAAACATCTGGCAGTGCAGTAGTGCAGTTGTGCAAAAT
Organism: Acanthochromis polyacanthus; assembly: GCF_021347895.1. NCBI lineage: Eukaryota > Metazoa > Chordata > Actinopteri > Pomacentridae > Acanthochromis > Acanthochromis polyacanthus. The sequence continues at coordinate 31,673,536 of NC_067114.1, read as the reverse complement.
GACAGTGTGTTACAGTCTGCAACAGTCTGTTTTTCACACTTTTGTCCAGCAAGTAGATGTGTGTGTGTGTGTGTGTGTGTGTGTGTGTGTGTGTGTGTGTGTGTGTGTGTGTGTGTGTGTGTGTGTGTGTGTGTGTGTGTGTGTGTGTGTGTGTGTGTGTGGTAAGGTGCGTGTGTGTGCGTGGTGTTAGTGTGTAGTGAGTCCGGAGTTTTTGTTGTGTTATTTTGTCCATTTTATCGCCCTCCCCGGTTGGTGTTGAAGAGCCGGATGGATCTCTTCAGTCTGTCTGTGGAGCAGGACAATGACAGCAGTCTGTCTGTTTTTGATCATGAACGTAACTTTTAAGGTCTTGCCACAGCATCTGAATTAAATTGAAGTCCAGACTTTGACTTGGCCACTCCAACACTCTCATTTTACTCTTTTTGAGCCATTTAGAGGTGGACTTGCTGGTGTGCTTTGAGTCATTGTCTTGCTGCAGAACTGATTTATGTTGAGCTTTAGGTCATGAATTGATTGTGGATCTTCTCCACAAATATTTTCAGACAGAGAAGAGAATTAATGGCTCCATCAATTATGATAAGTCATCCAGGTCTTGTGGAAGCAAAGCAGCCTCAAACCATCACACTACCACCACTATGTTTCGCTTTTGGTGTTATGTTCTTCTTGTAACTTTTTGCAGTATGAGCTTTACTTTCCAGATGTAACGGACCCATGTGTTCCAAAAAGTTCCACCTTTGACTTATCAGTGAACAGGATGTTATTCCAATAACCTTGGGGCTCATCCAGATATTTTTTGTAAATGCTGGATGAGCCTTTATGTTCTATTTGGTCAGTAGTGGTTTGATCCTTGCAACTGTCCCATGATGCCATTTTAGCCCAGTGTCTTCCTTATTGTGGAATCATGTAAACAGACCTTAACTGAGACCAGTAGGGTCTCAGTTAAGGTCTTCTTTTGATGTTCATGTGGCTTCTTATATACACACGTGGACAAAATTGTTGGTACCCCTCAGTTAAAGAAGGAAAAACCCACAATTCTCACTGAAATCACTTGAAACTCACAAAAGTAACAATAAATAAAAATTTATTGAAAATTAAATAATCAAACTCAGCCATCACTTTTGAATTGTTGATTAACATAATTATTTAAAAAAACAAACTAATGAAATAGGGCTGGACAAAAATGATGGTACCCATAACTTAATATTTTGTTGCACAACCTTTTGAGGCAATCACTGCAATTAAACGATTTCTGTATTTGTCAATGAGCGTTCTGCAGCTGTCAACAGGTATTTTGGCCCACTCCTCATGAGCAAACAGCTCCAGTTGTCTCAGGTTTGATGGGTGTCTTCTCCAAATGGCATGTTTCAGCTCCTTCCACATATGTTCAATGGGATTCAGATCTGGGCTCATAGAAGGCCACTTTAGAATAGTCCAACGCTTTTCTCTCAGCCATTCTTGGGTGTTTTTGGCTGTGTGTTTTGGATCGTTGTCCTGTTGGAAGACCCCATGACCTGCGACTGAGACCAAGCTTTCTGACACTCGGCAGCACATTTCTCTCCAGAATGCCTTGATAGTCTTCAGATTTCATCGTACCTTGCACACTTTCAAGACACCCTGTGCCAGATGCAGCAAAGCAGCCCCAAAACATTACTGAGCCTCCTCCATGTTTCACCGTAGGGACAGTGTTCTTTTCTTCGTATGCTTGGTTTTTGAGTCTATGAACATAGAGTTGATGTGCCTTACCAAAAAGCTCCAGTTTGGTCTCATCTGTCCAAAGGACATTCTCCCAGAAGCTTTGTGGCTTGTCAACATGCATTTTTGCAAATTCCAGTCTCGCTTTTTTATGAGTTTTTTTCAGCAGTGGTGTCCTCCTTGGTCGTCTCCCATGAAGTCCACTTTGGCTCAAACAACGACGAATGGTGCGATCTGACACTGATGTACCTTGGCCTTGGAGTTCACCTTTAATTTCTTTGGAGGTTGCTCTGGGCTCTTTGGATACAATTCGAACGATCCGTCTCTTCAATTTGTCATCAATTTTCCTCTTGCGGCCACGTCCAGGGAGGTTGGCTACTGTCCCGTGGGTCTTGAACTTCTGAATAATATGAGCCACTGTTGTCACAGGAACTTCAAGCTGTTTAGAGATGGTCTTATAGCCTTTACCTTTAAGATGTTTGTCTATAATTTTTTTTCGGATGTCCTGGGACAATTCTCTCCTTCGCTTTCTGTTGTCCATGTTCAGTGTGGTACACACCTTTTCACCAAACAGCAGGGTGACTACTTGTCTCCCTTTAAATAGGCAGACTGACTGATTATGAGTTTGGAAACACCTGTGATGTCAATTAAATGACACACCTGAGTTAATCATGTCACTCTGGTCAAATAGTTTTCAATCTTTTATAGAGGTACCATCATTTTTGTCCAGGCCTGTTTCATTAGTTTGTTTTTTTAAATAATTATGTTAATCAACAATTCAAAAGTGATGGCTGATTTTGATTATTTAATTTTCAATAAATTTTTATTTATTGTTACTTTTGTGAGTTTCAAGTGATTTCAGTGAGAATTGTGGGTTTTTCCTTCTTTAACTGAGGGGTACCAACAATTTTGTCCACGTGTGTATATATTCTTATCTATATTGGAAATCAAGGAGAAATGTTGGTCAACCAAACACTCCTGGGAAGGTTCACCGTTGTTCCATGTTTTCTCCATTTGTGGATAATGTCTTTCACTGTGGTTCTCTGGAGTCCCAGAGCCTTAGCAATGACTTTGTAACCCTCCAGGCTGATAAATGTCAGTGACTTTGTTTTACATTTCTTCTTGAATCTGTCTCTCTCTACAACAATACATCGCGTGCTGCTTTTTGAGACCCTTTAGCTACCTCACAATACAAGACAGGTTCTGTTTAGGTTCAGCAAGCCTGGCAGTAATCATATGTGGGTGTCAATGGTAAAATTGAAAATAATTGTCAAATTAATTTGGTAATTTGGTAAACTGGTAGCTAAGAGGACAATTACTTTTTCACATAGTGCAAGTTGGGCTGAAAAACACTTTTCCTTCAAAAAGTAAAATCATTTCCAAACTGCATTGTGTGTTTTCTTGGATTATCCTTGTCTTAAAATTAAAATTTGTTCAATGATCTGAAACATTTAAGTGCAAGAAACAGAAAAATAGAAGAATACTGGAGAATATTTTTGCACAGCACTGTATATGTTGTTTTGTGTATATGCTAAATGGCCTGCCATGAGCAAAGTAAACAGCCAGTGCCATGGGTGAGCATTTCCACCTTGAAATTACAGTGTCCTGGTATTGGTCTCAAAAACACCGATTCAGTCTTCCAAGATTTTATATGTAACAAACTGAAGGAACCAATCCTGTCAGTTTGCACAGTTGGGCTTTCAATAGAATTTTTCTTCTGCAGAGTTGGTTTCCAAATTGAACATGTAATGCTGAGAAATGGACAGATCATTTCAGGAAGTGATTCAGTTCATTGAATCCACCCAGCAAATCAGTTCTTTTGCATGAAACATTATGAAGAGCACCCTGCAGCTTAAGTCATGAGCTAATGTCATATAAACACCTTAGAATGTCTATTAAACATGAATGTCAAGATTGTGATGTCACCCACTGGTTTGTAGATGACTGTTTAAAAACCTCAAGTTTGGAATTTAGCTGTTGGCATCTTAGTGTTTTTGAAATTAGACATGGTAATTGAGGCGTAGATCTGACTGGAGCTCCCAAGGATATGCACAGTAACAGAGCAGTGACCTGTCAATCAAAAGGTAGCAGGGCCCTAAAAAATACTCTGCTTTATCTTGTATTTTACTCAAAAATATTTATCAAACCAACAACATGATTTTTCAAAAGTAGGATGATTTTCTCTTCTATATAATTTGACTTCCTGTTGCAACCAGAGAAGCTGCCCCCTGCTGACTGCTCAAAATAATTCAGGTTCAAGGCTGTTCTACTTTAGCTTAATTTATTCTCTTTACGGTCTATGATTAGCACACTAAACGGCAACTAAGATGGCTGACATACACTACCGTTCAAAAATTTGGGGTCACTTAGAAATGTCCTTATTTTTGAAAGAAAAACATTTTTTTCAATGAAGATAACATTAAATTAATCAGAAATACAGTCTAGACACTGTTAAAATGGTAAATGACTAATCTAGCTGAGGCACATTTCCAGCAACCATCACTCCTGTGTTCCAATGGTACATTGTGTTAGCTAATCGCATTGACAGGCTAACTGATGATAAGGAAACCCTTGTGCAATTATGTTAGCACATTAAAAACAGTGTGAGTTTTCATGGAAAGCATGAAATTGTGTGAGTGACCCCAGACTTCTGAATGGTAGTGTAAGTAATAATCCCACTTAACATTAGCATGTTAGCATTTTCAGTTTGGACTGCTGGGTGCAGTCAAACAGACTCTTTAGCAGTTGTCCCCAAACTTTTTCCTGTGAGGGCCACATAACTTTTCCCTTCTCTAGTGGGGGGCCGGGGTCAGTTTGTAACAGAAAAAGTGTGATGATCGCAGGGGTGCCTAAATGTAAACATTGTTTTCCAGAAAGCCACACATAACCAAATATTAATAACCGTTTCCGGGATCATCATAGAAAAAAGGTCAGGAAATAAATAATAACACTATTAATGACAGAAATAACACTATTTATGAAATAAATAATAACCAAATAACCCTCTCTAGGTTCAAAAGTCAGGAAATATACCCCATCAGAGCCTACGTCATCAACAAGCTGCATGCGCATCAAGGTGTAGGAAATATGAATTATGAATTTTGCACTCGTTATGAAATGGGGCACCACTCTACAAATGTAGAGAAATAAAATAACTGATATTGGATTAATTCAGTTAAACAGTCAAATATCTGAATGTCGGAATTCTAAGAAACATTGATCCAGTCTGTACACAGAAATGCCAAAGACGGTAATTTTGGTCAAAATGAAAGATATTTATTGACTAAAATTAATAATAAAACAGTGATTAATACAGTAATAAGTATAATGGGTGTTTGTGTGTGAGATAATAGGTGTGTGTGGGTGATAATAGGTGTGTGTGTGCGTGTGTGTATGTGTGTGTGTGTTAATTATTCAGATTTGCATTTCTAACTAGGATTATGGACTGAGTAATCAGACCGCTGAAGGTATGACGAGATGATTAATAATTTGGAAAATGAACGACTGATAAGTGACTAAACGGAGTTATTAAAAAGTGAAATATCAAGCTATTTGGATGTCAACCCACAGTTCAGATCACACCAAAGCGTTTGCTGGCTTACTTTGTTGGAGAATGGCTTCTGAACGGTTCGGGAACTGGGACACAGTCGCCTTTCTTGAACGACGCTTGGTTAAGCGTCTGTGCAGAGACCGGAGCAGCGTGGCTTGGTTGTTAAGGCAACCTGAAGCGTCCTGTTCATGAGAACCATAGGTGTCGTTGGCTTCGTTTGGGCCAGCTTCGGTCAGTCTCAGCCTAGGGTGCGGAGCCGGAATGGCTCGTTCTTCAGGGTTGACAAAAAATAAAATAGCTTGATAAAAAAACGCAGGCTCTTGGTCTGTCTCTGCCGGCAGGTTTGGCTGGAGAACAGATAGGTACAGGAGCCGCTGCAAAACGGGAAGAATAAAACTGGAACGGGATCGAATTAGATCTTGATCAAAAAAATCGTCGGCAAACAAAAATGTAGCTCTATTTGTTCAGGTAGTGAGCGAAGATATCTATTCTTTGATTAAAAGAAAAGAATGATTAAGAAATCGCAGCTATCAGAGGCCTGCTCTGGTGCTGGTGTAGACTTAGAGTAAGAAAAGAAGAAAGAAGGCGCCAAGAAAACAAAAGAATTGCTCGACATAGTTTCTGGAAGCGAGTTAGGATAGAAAAGCGCAAGAGGAAGAGAGGGAAAAAGCGCAAAATGGCTGGTTTGAAGGGATTTCTCCAAACGGAGGCGGGGAAGCTGACGGCTGAGCGCGGCTTCCTTTGAATCTGGGTGCCTCCCACTTTTGACTTTTGGGAGGGGAGAGATGAAACCGGCTCAAATAAGATTAAAAACATTAAAACGTGCAAAAAGAACGATCTGTTTACTCCTCCATGATCCTTACAATATATTTTAACCGATCAAAGATAAAATAAAACTGATTATACAAGCTAGTCTAAGAATACGTGAGTTCTAGTTTCTATTTATATGTTTGTGTGCATTCTACTGGCTATTATATGTATCACAGTGAAACAGATTAATATGACATACATATTGTGAACAATAGAACAGTTTTCCATGTCTTGGTAACCTGAATAAGCAAAGTTTTATGGTTAATTTCAATGAAATCCTTGACAATGTCATGGCATTCCGGCGTCAAAAGGTGGCAATGTTGAGCTGTGGAAGCAAAATGAATTAGAAAGACAATGAACCATAAGTTCGCTAACTTTTGATATCAGAGGCTTAGAAACGTCAGAGACATGTTGGACCAACATGTATAAAAAGTTATTACTTCAGCTTTGATGATCTCAAAATCACAAAATACATTTTAGAAACATGAGTTTTAAGAAAAGTCCTGTGGAATGAAAAGGGACAGAGTCTCTGCAGCTTCAGGGTAACAAAAAGGTCATTAGAATATTTATGACCCTGCTTATCTTGATGGCCGATCAGCAGAGCTGGAGTTAGGGACAGGATGGAGCCAGAAGAGGCTTTAGCTCATCAAAGCAGTTCTGTCGGTGTGGACCACAAACATTTAAATGATCATTAAATTTAAAGGTGTTAACAGTTCTCTGCAGAACTCTGCCGCCTGCAGAAAAAAGTCCTAGAGGAAACACTGAACCTTTTGTAGGTTCCAGTAAAATATCATGTTCTATGCGTGTATTAGTCTCCATCACGTGGCCAGGCTGAAAAAAAAATCATAATGCATCTCTGGTGTTGTTCAGGGGGCCGGGCCAAACGTAGAGGCGGGCCGTAATTTGGGGACCACTGCTCTTTAGTCTTGGTCTTGTAGTCTCATACAATCATGGTCAGTTAGAAAATTGATTTATTGGTACAACATGTATTGAATTGTAAGAATCACATGAAACAACACTTTAGACATGCAAGAAAGAAACTATATTTAATTAATGTTTGAATAAATTCTTATATTTTTGTCCTCAGAGGGGAATGACTCTTTTTGAATGAGCCAGTGATACAACAATGCTGCCCTTTCTATTCTCACCTGAGGCATTTTCTTAAAGGTGTTTATATAAGTACAACTCTGGTTTGCAACCAAATGGTTTTTCTAAGTTTTCTTTTTCTTTTCTCCCACTGCCAAAGAGTCATCACTTACACACATACACACACTAAACCTCAGTATGGGACAGAATGTGTAAGCAGAGTCTGCTCTCAATAAAATGAACAGCAGGTCTACAGGAACAAACATTTCTGAAACAGTTGTGCACTCCAAACACAACATGCCAACAGTCTTATTGTTTGCTCTCTTATGAAATGCAGTCAGTGAAATGGAGAATGGTCTGACGATAACAGTGCTGGCAGTGTTTGATACAAGCAAATGACAATTTTCATAGCTGCATAATAATGTAAAACAGGTGTTATGATTTATTTACAATCACAATGACCATTCTACAATTCTACAATTTCATTTAGCAGACGCTTTTGTCCAAAGCGACGTACAACACAAGCAAGAATTCAGACATTGGGAAAAACCTGTAGTAAGTGCAAAAGTGCGATTGGTCAAAGGTGTTGCCATCAAGTTGCAGAAGAATTGCTAACACCCCCCCCCCCCCCCTTTTTTTGTTTGTTTGTTTTTTTTTTCAACTTTGTCAGTGCTAAATAAGTGCTGGGTTTTGGACCACCTGACTTATTCTACCCCAAAGGTAGAGTCGGATTAAGTGCCTAGGTGTTCTCTGAACAATTGAGTCTTCAATTGTCTCTTAAAAGTAGAAAGGGACTCAGCAGAACGCACAGAGTTTGGTAGTTTGTTCCACCATTTGGGAACAACAGAGGAGAAGAGTCTGGTTAGAGATTTCGAGCCGTGCTGGGCTGAAAGCACCAGGCGTCTCTCACATGCAGAGCGAAGTGGGCATGAAGGGGAGTAGACCTGGATCAGGGAATCCAGGTAGGCTGGGGCTTTTCTTGTAAATGTTTTGTAAGCCAGGAGGAGAGTTTTGAATTTGATTCTGGCTGCAACTGGAAGCCAGTGAAGGGAGATGAACAGAGGAGTGACATGAGCTCTTTTGGGCTGGTTGAAGACCAGACGTGCTGCTGCATTCTGGATCATCTGTAGAGGTTTGACTGTACATGCAGGGAGACCTGCCAGAAGAGAGTTGCAGTAGTCAATGCGTGACATCACAAGAGCCTCAACCAGAAGTTGTGTGGCCTGTTGGGTCAGGAAGGGTCTGATCTTCCTGATGTTGTAGCGGGCATAACGACAAGATCTAGAAAATGAGGCCACATGAACCTTAAAGGTCAGCTGGTCATCAATTATGACACCCAGGTTTCTGGCTGAGTTTGTGGGCACAGGTAGGCTCGAGTGAAGTTGGACACTGATCTGAGGCTGAACAGATGGACAAGCTGGAAAGACCATGAGTTCAGTCTTAGACAGATTTAGCTGAAGGTGCCGTTCCTTCATCCATGTGGAGATATCAGCCAGACATGCTGATATCCGAGCTGAAACTGTTGTGTCGTCAGGTGGAAAAGAGAGGAAAAGCTGAGTGTCTTCAGCATAACAGTGGTAGGAGAAGCCATGGGAGCGGATCACTGCACCAAGTAAGGTGGTGTACAGAGAGAAGTGTAAGTGACCAACACTGAGCTCTGAGGGACTCCTGTTGATAGGTCATGTGACCTTGACACCTTCCCTCGCCATGACACTCTGAATGATCTGCCTGTGAGGTAGGACTTGAACCACAACAGGACAGAACCTGAGATGCCGAGCTCAGAGAGTGTGGAGAGGAGGATTTGATGGTTCACGGTGTCAAAGGCAGCAGACGAGTCCAGCAGCAGTAGGACAGAGGACTGACCAGCAGCTCTCGCCAGCCGCAGAGTTTCTGTGACTGATAGGAGTGCAGTCTCAGTGGAGTGGTCGCACCTGAAGCCTGACTGAAAGGGGTCAAGTTGGTTGTTGTTCCGCAGATGTTCAGAGACTTTGTTAAATACTGAGCGCGCCAGTATTTTCGAAAGGAATGGTAGATTCTGTAGTACATGATGGTCTGGTTGCACCTCGCAATCATTCTGCTGTGTGGGGTAATAACACTCGCATTTGTTTGTCATACTTTAAACCAATACACCCAGTGCATGATAGCATGTGCTAGTTCCGGTTGAAAAACTCTGGGTGCTACAGTTACTTCCAGTCCCGCTTACAGCGCTGTCAAAATGGCAGAAGCCAGCAGTACACTTTACTTTTCCAGATGCCTAGGCAACTTGCCTAAAATTTCTGTTGACGATGTTTATCGTCTCGTTGATGATTTTTCGTCAGCTCCTCAAAGCAAACGGGAAAAAGGGATTCAAATTTTATATATCCCAGTACATATATAACTTTGAAGGTAAGTGGCATCGCATCCTACATAACTAGTGCTAGCTTAACTGTAGGGCTTGCCAAACATGTACATTATCATTTTATTTTCTAGTATTTATACATTACTATTTTTTGCTTAGTTAGCTACTAGAATCCACTTTACACTTTAGTCTTTGGTACTTAGTCGAGTTCAGCAAGACATTTTATATTTGTAGTTTTGTTTGAACAAAATGACAAATGCTTGGATTTCCTCTATATTTGATTCGGTGTCAAAACGGAATAACAAATGATTGAAGAGTGCACGGATTGTAGTTATAGTTTACCAGATATTTTCTGTTTGATCAGTGACTATGCACTAATATTCCCGATCCTCAGCTCAGTGTGAAACATTTTTTTTCGTCTAATTTTGGCAATCCACTGAGCCCGCAAATGCCGGTCTTTTGGAAAACGGTGAAGGCTTATAGAACCGTTATAAACACCAGAAGCCGAACATAATGGTACACTATAGCACGTCCCATATCGACCTTGAACATGCTGAAATCTGATTTTTTGTTTTGCTGAGAAAACAGTGTTTTTCTTTTTTGATTCCATGTTATCCATGCTGCGAAATAGCCTCCGGAAGGACCTGTAAGCCCTCCCGGTCAGAACCCGGAAGGTAGCATTTTGATGTGCACAGGGTCTATTACAGTTGTCTTGGGTGGAGCTAAGTGACAGATGTGGCTTCACTGTTTCCTCAAAATAGTAAAGAGTTGAATTGCTTTGGTGCATGCAAGGAGCCAAGCAATGTCGACAAAAATAGACAATACACTGAAAAACTGCAGGAGTGTCTTATGACATAATCCAAATCTAGGTTACTGGGGTGGAGGTTGTTGTTTCCTGTAGTGAAGTGGATTTTACAAACTGGAACAAGTAGATTGCAAAAAGTGACAAGAAAGCCATCGGACATAAGCAGCCAATGTTCTACATCCAGTGAGTATGATTATGTAACTTGTAATGTCCATTTTCTGTTGTGACCAGGTCAAAAACTTGATTCTACTTCATAGCAAATCTTCAGTTTGTGGTGTTGTGCAGCTACTCTGCCCAGCACTCCTCTACTTTGCAATGTGGCCAGTAATGTTTGGAATTTAATTAGGCAGCACTTTAATACATTATTATCTACTACAGAGCACGGAGTCTGGACATATTTTGTCATGAAAAGACCAGTTCTTACAAAATACAATTAACCTTTCATTTGCAGGGGAAGTCATCTTCACAGAAGCTGTGAATGTGGACTGTATTTATTAATGAAGTGTGAACCCTGCATAACTTTGGAAAACTCTTTCCAAAGCCAAAGACGTGTACAAATCTATAATTACTGGGGTGTTATTGGACATGTCTAGCCAATGGTGCATAGTGGTGTTCCAGTATCAGATGACTATACTGTATGTAGGTCTCTACTACTGTAGCTGTGATGTGATATGTGTTCATACTTAAGTCTCACAAGCTCTCCTATCCCTTCTTTTTGATCTCTATATTTCACTCTGTGACTCATTTCTCCACAGCATCCACTAACCCTTTTTATACTGCTGGATTTACCCACAGGTTTTTAACAGCTTCAACTTCTGAACAAACAGACTTTCCACCCATCCACCACCCCACAGGCCATTACAAAAAATGACATGACATGCCAGATCATTAGGCAAAGAACCACTGCTGTGGCTTCTATCATCAGAAAGAAAGCACACTTATGAGGCCTTTGAGGCTGATGGAGTACAGTGCTGAGCCGGAAGAGAGAGAAATGGCTGCACAGAAAAATGACAGAAGGAGAATGTTGTCTTCAGGACTAGAAAGCCTTGGGGACGTAGACTGAAAAACATTTGTAATCTTCAGATTGTTCAATCATAAAACTAATGGTGATGGCAAAGAAATATTGGATAACAAAACTAAAAGCTATGAAATAATTAGACAATATTAACTAGACAAACATTTGCAAATTGAATAGAGATTGTGAAACTCAAGGATAATATGGGAAATAAGTGCACATTTTGGGCCTTCAATTGTCCCAAATGTGTTTTCTCCTGAGATGGACTCATGCCCAGTTTAGACAATTGTACATCACATTAGACAGATTTATAGATGGGCCTGTTCTCAACTTTATTCCTTGGCCTAGCAATTTTTTTTTTTTTGCTAGCCTATTCTACATCCCATATTGGATTGCACATGCTTTGACAAATTTATTCCAGGGAAGACATAAAGTAAGCCAGACCCAGCAGGGAAACATGCAAAAAGAGTGAAAAAATACTCTTTTTATCCAAAAATTTTAGCTACTCTGAAAATATCGGTCAGGAAGCCAAGCATGCAGGACATACACTGCTTCTACACATATACATATGAAGACATGCTGTGTGATGCAGCCTTTTTTCATCATTTTAGTAATTATAATACTGTAGTTTTGACTTACAACGCCACACTAGGACTCTCACTCAGGGAATTGTAACACCTAATAACGAGAAGGCAACTCAGGTTCATTCTACTGATGAGGCAGGAGATGTGGTTCCAGTAAAAACAAAAAGAAAAACTTTATTTAACAATATCAAAAAAACAACAACCCACAGTTTAAAGACCATTTTAGAAAAACAGCCATTCGCATGGGATTGTTACGGAAAGGTTTTTGGGGCCTAATCAGAGCTGGGGCTCTCTGGTGGGGGTTTGGGCCAATGGGCGTCACGAGGGAGTCCAGGAAAAATCACCCCACTCACATGCGCGCGCACACACACACACACACACACACACACACACACACACACACACACACACACACTTTAATGAAGAAATATTAAAAAAAAAATACGGATGATGAGCAGCCCAACACACAGGAAAGAGTTTCCACCACCCGAAGACACCAGTCCCCACCACCGTAGGCCCACAGCTTTTGCAAATAACAGGGAAAACTGAACACTCATTGGCAGGATTATTCTTAGATCAATTACCAATTTAAAGAAAATAACTACAAGAACTGAACAAAACTACTTAATAAACCAAAGAAAAGGAAACAATTTATCAAAACAGAAACAACCAGTTAAGAAAATTGACAACTAAACACTAACTTAGAATTCAAGCAAAATTAATTGATAACACAAAATAATTAATAAAGTGCAGTCAAGTGACAAACAAACCATAAACCACACAAAGAAAATAGCACCTAGCAAAAATAGTCACATGACAGCATAGTTAAATTAAATGCTCTCACAAAAAGAAAAAAAAAACAAAGAGAAAAGAAAGAAAAATTTAACCGTGCTTTCACACATGCACATAAAACATTAAAATAGGTAGTGGGTAGTAGCGCCAGCACATCAGACAGTCCACACAGTTCCCAGTCCACCAAAGGACTGTGAAAGAAGGGAGAACGTTCATCAGCGGCAACAGAGGCAAGTTTAGACAACGCAACACCTGCGGCAACAACGCATAAGCAAATGACAGAGAGTCAGTGGAGGCAAAGCAGACCAGCGGAGGCAAAGCAGCAATGTCTCATAGCCAGCACAGCTCCAGATAAATGTTGGCCAAGCCAATCGATTAACTGATCCACAGCAAGGGAACGGGGAGCAACCAGCGGCCATGGTTTTGGCCTATTATATAAAGCTATTATACACATGCAACAAAAAGACATTACGTAATAGCAAACAAAGAGAACCTACTAGTTATGGCCTTTGAGGGGCTCATTTTGGGGACTAAAGACCAACAGCCTGCGAGTGGCTCATGGCTCAGACTACAGACGCACCATGGTGACTCTACAAGAATGATAAATAAGGCAAGGCAAGGCAAGGCAAATTTATTTATATAGCACATTTCAACAACGAGGCGATTCAAAGTGCTTTACAAGGACATTAAGAACAGAGGATGATGATTATTAAAAGAAAGAAAAACAAAAGAAAACATTTATGAAATCATTTAAAAAAAGTCAGAACAGTAAAGAGATCAAAAACAGAAGTCAGAAAACAAGGGCAATTATTAAAAAACAGAACAGTAAAAAGATCAAAAACAAGAGTCAGAAAACAAGGGCTGTTTAAAATAACTGTCAGAAAATAAGAGTTAAAATAACTGTTAAAAGTAACTGTCATAAAATAATATTTAAAATGATTTAAAATACTTTAATCAAAAGCAGCTGAGAACAGGTACGTCTTCAGAATGGATTTAAATGTGCTGAGAGTTTCAGCTGATCTACAGTTTTCCGGGAGTTTGTTCCATATATATGGGGCATAGAAGCTGAATGCAGCTTCTCCGTGTTTGGTTTTTACTCTAGGAACAACTAGAAGATCTGATCCAGATGACCTGAGTGGTCTGGGTGGTTCATACTGAGTCAGGAGGTCTCTGATGTATTTTGGTCCTAGACCATTTAAAGCTTTGTAGACCAGCAGCAGGACTTTAAAATCTACCCTCTGAGTGACAGGAAGCCAGTGTAAGGACTTTAAAACTGGAGTGATATGATCTCTTTTCTTGGTCTTAGTGAGGACTCGGGCAGCAGAGTTTTGAATCTGCTGCAGTTGTTTGAGTGTTTTTTTAGGTAGACCTGTAAAGATGCTGTTACAGTAATCAAGCCGACTGAAAATAAATGCATGGACTAGCTTTTCCAGGTCCTGCTGAGACATCAGCCCTTTAATTCTTGAGATATTTTTTAAGTGATAGTAAGCCGACTTTGTAACTGCTTTAATGTGTTTTCCAAAACTGAGTTCTGAGTCCATCACCACACCCAGATTTCTGGCCTGGTCTGCAGTTTTTAACTGTAGAGACTGAAGCTCTAGGCTCACCTTTAGTCGCCCTTCCTTGGCTCCAAAAACCATTACCTCAGTTTTGTCTTTATTTAACTGAAGAACGTTTTGACACAGCCACTCATTTATCTGTTCAATACACTTTCCCAGCACCTGTATAGGGCCATGGTCTTCTGGGGACATTGTAATGTAGATCTGCGTGTCATCTGCATAGCTATGGTAACTTACATTATTCTTTTCAATAATCTGAGCCAGTGGGAGCATATAGATGTTAAACAGAAGAGGCCCCAGAATGGAACCTTGGGGAACTCCACATGTAATTACTGTCTGCTCAGACGTGAAGTTACCTATAGACACAAAGTAATTCCTATTCTTTAGGTAAGATTTGAACCAGTTGAGTACTGTGCTGGATAGTCCCACCCAGTTTTCCAGTCGGTTAAGTAGTATATTGTGGTCGACTGTGTCAAACTCAGCACTCAGATCCAGCAGGACTAGGACCGACATCCTGCCGCTGTCTGTGTTTAAGCGGATGTCATTAATTACCTTAATGAGAGCCGTCTCAGTGCTGTGATGCTGTCGGAAACCTGACTGAAAAACATTGAAGCTGTTATTTTTTATTAGGTAATTGTTTAGCTGTTGAAAAACTGCTTTTTCAATTATCTTACTTAAAAATGGGAGATGAGAGATTGGTCTGTAGCTATTCATTTGTAACTTGTCGAGGCTGCTCTTTTTTAAAAGTGGCATAATCACGGCAGTTTTTAAAGCCTGAGGAAAAACTCTTGACATAAGAGACAAGTTCACAATCCATAAAAGATCCACCAGCAGTACTTGGGAGACTTTTTTGAGAAACCTTGTTGGCAGAATATCCAGACAGCAGGAGGAGGAGTTTAGTTGATGTATAATGTCCTCCAGGTTTTTATGATTAATAGGATTGAATTGCGTCATGGTATTTAAAATGGTTTTATGCGGATACAGGGCATATCCTGAACCTGCTGTGGGGGCATTAACTGCTTGTCTAATGTTTTGAATTTTCTCTACAAAGAATGATGCAAAGTCATTGCAGGCCCTGGTAGAATGCAGCTCAGGGGCTACTGACACACGAGGGTTAGTTAGCCTGTCCACAGTAGCAAATAAGGCTCGTGTACTGTGACTGTTTTTGGTGATTATCTCTGCGAAATAAGATTGTCTTGCATTTTTAAGTTGTAAATTGTAAGTCCACAGTTTCTCTTTGTAAATGTCATAATGAACCTGGAGTTTTGATTTTCGCCATCTACGTTCAGCTTTCCTACACTCTCTTTTGCCATTTCTGACCAGTGTGGCATTTCTCCATGGAGATTTTTTCTTACCAGAGATAACTTTCACCTTAGTTGGAGCAATGGCATCCATAATGTTTACAATTTTAGCATTAAAACTACCTATCAGCTCATCGACTGAAACCCCAGGCAGAGCTGGTGTAGAAGAAAAAGCCTGGTTAAATATTTCAGAGGTGTTTTCAGTAATGCACCGTTTTTTGGTTACCTCCGTGAAAGTTGCTGACTGCGCCGAGACAGTGCTCTCAAAGAAAACACAGGAATGATCAGAAAGACCAACGTCAGACACTGTAACATTGGAAATACTCAGACCCTTGGAGATAAGTAGGTCTAACGTATGACCTTTGTCATGTGTGGCCTCTGTTACATGCTGAACCAACCCAAAGTTGTCAAGAGTGTTACACAGATCTATAGTCCCTCTGCCCTGAGGATTGTCAATATGGATGTTAAAGTCGTCAGCAATAATTACACAGTCAAAATCAATGCAGATCATAGACAGCAGTTCACTAAAATCATCAAAAAAGTTTGCACAGTATTTAGGAGGCCTGTAAACATTAAGTAGCACAACTCGAAATGAGGACTTCAGTTGAAGGGCTATGTACTCAAACGAGGAGAAATGTTCAAGGGATAACTGCTGATATTGAAAAGATTCTTTGAATAAAATTGCAACACCGCCCCCTCTCTTTTGCACCCTGGCCTCACTGATAAAACTGAAGTTGGGAGGGGTCGACTCGATGAGAACAGCTGTACTGTTATTTTGGTCTAACCAAGTTTCAGTTAAAAACATAAAATCAAGATTGTGCTCAATAATAAAATCATTAATTAAAAATGTCTTCCCAGCTAAAGATCTAATGTTTAATAGAGCCATCTTTAATGTTTGAGGAGTTTTGCCTGCCATGTGAGCGGAAGATGTTTGTGGTTCACAAATAATATGTAGTATATTTAAGAGCTTTTTCTTTCTGTGTCTTGACATAGCCACCTTTCTTTTTCTGTTGCCTACTAGGACAGAAATACTGGTTACCTGATTTCCATAAGGCCCCGGCTTTTCCTGGTTGATGACATTAATATCAGCTTTGAAGCCTGGACCTGGCACATATCAGACATCAGAAACAAGTGAATTTTCAAAGACAAGACTAGTTGGCAAGCATATGGGATTTCGGCATGGTGTCAGTTTTGTTCCAGCATTAACACGCCTTTTCATGTCATCTGTGAAATCCAGATGAGTAGGGGAAGGAGAGAGACTGGCTGGGGAGGGTAAGGAGTTAGGGGAGGTTTCCTCTTGCTGTGGGGGTGAAGATGGACAGTGGTCTGTTGGATGAGTGTCAGGAGGCGAGGATGTAGTTGAGGCCTCTCTCTGAGTCCCTTGTTGTCCTTGAGCTGTTGGATGAGGGGAAGGAGGCGATGATGTAGTTGACGCCTCTGTCTGGTTCCCTTGTTCTTGATCTGTTGGACGAGGGGCAGGAAGTGGTGATGCAGTTGAGGCCTCTCTCTGGGTCCCTTGATACCCTTGATCTGTTGGATGAGGGGCAGGAGGCGATGATGTAGTTGAGGCCTTTCTCTGGGTCCCTTGTTGTCCTTGATCTGTTGGATGAGGGGAAGGAGGCGATGATGTAGTTGACGCCTCTCCCTGGGTCCCTTGTTGTTCTTGATCTGTTGGATGAGGGGAAGGAGGCGATGGCGTAGTTGACGCCTCTCTCTGGTTCCCTTGTTCTTGATCTGTTGGACGAGGGGCAGGAAGTGGTGATGCAGTTGAGGCCTCTCTCTGGGTCCCTTGATGCCCTTGATCTGTTGGATGAGGGGCAGGAGGCGATGATGTAGTTGAGGCCTCTCTCTGGGTCCCTTGTTGTCCTTGATCTGTTGGATGAGGGGAAGGAGGCGATGATGTAGTTGACGCCTCTCCCTGGGTCCCTTGTTGTTCTTGATCTGTTGGATGAGGGGAAGGAGGCGATGGTGTAGTTGACGCCTCTCTCTGGTTCCCTTGTTCTTGATCTGTTGGACGAGGGGCAGGAAGTGGTGATGCAGTTGAGGCCTCTCTCTGGGTCCCTTGATGCCCTTGATCTGTTGGATGAGGGGCAGGAGGCGATGATGTAGTTGAGGCCTCTCTCTGGGTCCCTTGTTGTCCTTGATCTGTTGGATGAGGGGCAGGAGGTGGTGACGTAGTTGGGGCCTCTTCCTGGGTTCCTTGTTGTCCTTGGTCAGTCCTTATCTCCAGCAGCAACAGTTCTTCTCCAGCGTGCTGTGCAATCTGTTGTTTTGGATGTCCTTGGCTTTTATCTCTGACCGTGGCTGGTGTCTGATGCACGGAGCAGAAAATGTTTGAGCACAGTAGCAGCAGTCCTGATCTGTTAAGGAAAATTCCATTTGCCTTAAAGAGGTGTCTGCGTTCCCAAAAGATGTTGAAATTGTCAATAAAGTTTATTGATTGAGCAGCACATGTAGCTTTGAGCCATCTGTTTAGCAGCATCAGCCTGCTAAATTTCTCAGGTAGTGGACCGCTCACATAAACAACAGGTTTCAGACCTCTGACTCTGTTCAGCAGATCCATGAAGTCCTGTTTCAGCACTTCTGACTGCTGCTTCTCTACGTCGAGGGCTCCCGTATGTATGACAAGGGATTTAGCTGTGGGATGCTCAGCAGTGATCCTCATAATTTTCTTAGAAATGTCAGACACCGTATCATTGTTAAAGCACAACACTTTGGTGCTTTTTTTGCTACAAAAGTGCTTTAGATCATTCATAGCTCTGTCACCCACTATCAGAGTTTGAGGCCCAGTAGTAAGCTCTTTCCTCAACCTTTTTGGCTCAGCAGTTAGCTCATTCTGCAGCCTTTTAGTGCCATACCTTAGTCTTCTTTCAGGAGATGAAATCTTTTGGGGGGTGTCAGAATCTTGTTGCAGTACAGCAAACCTGTTCTCCAACTGAACCTCTGTTTCTTGGTTTTGTTTGCTCTTATTCCTGGTTGTAGCCACTGTCCAGGGTTCTTTCCTTCTCTGTATTGGTGTGGAGGAGATATTGCTGCGGGATGGCAGAGCCGGCCAACCAGTTTCATCACTAATCTCTGTGTGTTGGATTCTGCCTATAGCCTGTCTTTCCATATCAGCTGTATTCATACCTGAGGTCTGCTTTGGCTTTGCTCCAAGCAAGTTCCAGGGCGTACTGCTGGCTGATATGTGGCTGTTTCGACAGGCCTCCTCATCCTTGGTGGTGGTGCTAACTCGCTGTCTGTTAGCCTTCTCTTGTCCACTGCTTTGAATCACCGGTAGAGTGGTCTCGTTTCCATAATGTCCATTAACCTCCATATTCACTTCCAATCGGTGCATTTTCATTTCCAGAACTGTTATCTTCTGGAGGAGTTTGTGATAATCATTCATGGAAACGGGAGGCATCTTGCTGCTAGTTAACACTTGCTAGTATCTCGGAACGACGGGCCGGCTGCCCAGACACAAGTGATCGGAGGCCGCCTTGTCCTCCCGCAGAAAAGCGCTCACAAACCTCGACTTCTGTCCGTAATCCATGTCAGTCTGGGTTCGCTATGAGATTCTTGTTGCTTCTCAAGAGAGAAGCAATGCTGAATAAAGTGCGAGCTGTGTAGTTAGCTGTGTATTAGCCTGTATAACCACAACAACAAAGAAAAACAACTTTAAACTTAGGGCAAACAATGCAGCAACTGCTACCATACCTGCAGGCGAGACGAACAGGAAGTGAGGCGAACGGGGAGCGGGGCATGTCCCTGACGTCAAAGCAAGAAGACTGTGAGTGACCATTACCCAGCTTTATAGGGTGTCCTCCTGCTGTGACTCGCTAAGACAAGTCATGGTCATTATGTCGTGAGCATAACACCAGCCGCCACCAAGCGAAGATGCAGCAGTCACTCATTCTGCTACAATTATAAGATCTTGGTTGAAAATTAATGCAACTCTGGACAGAAATAAATGCTGTGATATTGCAGAAGCTTATTGAAACGATGTCACAGTGAATGTGGGTTGTTCTCATAGCTAAAGAATGCAATATTAGAGTGTGTGACTTTTTTTTTGAATGGGCAGTGTATATAATTTCAGCATTATACAGAATGAATAGACTAAACATCTAAAAGGTTTATAATTCATATGGTGTAGGGTAGTTTACCTAAACATAAAAACAATGCGTATGATTTACATTGAAAATGATTTTAGATGAACAAATAATATGTGTATATATTGGACATATTACAAGAACTTAAAGTTCACATGGGATGTCATATCAATGTCAAAGTCAGATTTATTTATATAGCATTTTGAAAGGCCTATGGCCAACCAAAGTGCTTTACAGTAAAATAAATCATCAACAATACAAGAACAATAAACGCAAAACAGTAAAACAGTAAAATAAAACAAATAAAAGATTCATTAAAAGTGACTCTGCTCAGCCAAAGGCCAGAGTGAACAAGGGGGTCTTAAGACGAGTTTTAAAAATGAGAGGCTATTTGCCGATCACGCAGACAGTGGCACAGGTTCCAGTGTGGGACCAACAACTGTAAAAGCTCGATCTCCTCTGGTTCTCATGAGAGATTGAGGAAGGATGGTCCAGGACCATCTGGTCAGCTGACCTCAGGGCTCTGTAGGGCTGATGCTTCTTGAAAAGGTCAGACAAATATTCTGGGGCCAGTCCATTCACAGACTTAAAAACAAATAAAATAATCTTAAAATCAATCCTGAACCTAACTGGAAGCCAGTGAAGTGAGAAAAGCACCGGCGTTATATGCTCATGTTTCTTTGTCCTGGTTAGGAGACGAGGTGCTGCATTTTTAACAAGCTGCAGATGGTTGAGTTCTGACTGGTCAATGCTGACATACAGGGAGTTACAATAGTCTAAGTGCAAGCCACACCTGGTGGAAGGATGATGAGACAAGTTCAAAGATGGCGGTGTGGAATGACAGCTCGGCAGGTGCTGCGTCCACTCTTACAAAAAACATCAGAAATACAGCCCATCCATCAGTTTTCTCTTGGGTTATGGCATAAACGACCGCTGCCCAACAAAAGCACGAAAGTACTGGGTGCCATTGTGTTATGCGTCGGCATTATTGTGAATCTATTTGGAAGCTGGCGTATGGCTACACTAGAATGCCTGACTGGCCGTGTGCAGGACCATCTGGCTCCAGGCTTCAGGTCGGAGCCGCACGCCAGTGCAGGGAGTCTGTCATGTACCATACCACTGGATTCATGGAGCCAATTCATCATATTCACCCACGTTTTGGATAAAGGAAAAGCGATTGCACCGAGAGCAGAATTTGAAACACCCTGCCGGCACGCACTGGGACGGCGAGGTGAGACCCTGCTCTGCCTTGTGCTTCTTTTGTGCGGAGACGTACAACTAAACCCTGGGCCTGAGGATCTATCCGTTGCTTCTCAACATCTGCCACAGGTAAACTCTAATCCCAGCGTCTCCATAATAAATGCTGGAGTCTCCTGCGCTCCTCTTAAGTTTGACTTTCCTCAAATAAGTCTACAGACTGTACTCTCTTCTACTGTGAGTGCGAATAGAGCAACTGCGGCTCTGAAACAGAGAACATTAAGACTATTTCAAACTGTTAATCACGCAAATGTGCTGTGGAATCCGGACACTAAACCAAAAGGTATTTTTGGCGGACATTTAAATATCCAGAGCATTATCTCAAAGACGGAGCAAATTGAACATTTATTATCGGACTCCAACTTGGATTATTTATGTTTAAGTGAAACTTGGATGCGCCCTGCCACCCCACGATCTGTTTTTTCTATCCCGGGCTATAAAGTGTATCGGCGTGATAGAGGGGTGGGGAAGGGAGGCGGAGTGCTAATATACGTCAATGACAACATCAAAAGTACTGAAGTAGACCTCACGGAACATAAATTAGAATGCGTGGGGACTAAAATCACGTTGTCACCTGAAATGTCTTTTCTTATCATTGCACTTTACCGTCCACCCAGTGCAACTAATGAATTTTATTCTGAATTAATTAATATGCTTAAATGCTATGAAAGCAAAGAAATCATATTGATGGGTGACTTCAATTTAAATTGGTGTGATACAGCACGTAAGAAAAAACTAAAGGATATTATGAAAAAGTATGAAATGGTTCAAATGATTAAACAACCAAAAAGAATAACTAAAAGTTCTGAAACTTTAATTGATCTAGTGTTCACAAATAAACCTGATAGGATAATAAGAAGCTACAATCTAATCACCGGTCTATCTGACCACAACCTCACATTAATTGCTAGGAAAATAAAGAAAACTACATTTAATTATCGTGCAAATGATAATAGTGGTGTAAACTTTATACCCAAAAAATTTCTTCCTCTTTTAGAAAATGACATGAATCACACAGAGTGGAATGAAACTATAGCAAACAAACAATGTGAAAAAGCATGTAGTGACTTGATAATGGCTTTGCAAAAAACAATATCAAAATATACTCTAAACAAAAGAAAACAGAGAGGGAAGAAAAGTCTACCCTGGTTTAACGGTGAACTCTGGACTATAATGAAAAGAAGAGATGCTGCCCTAAGAAAATTTGTAAAAACTAGACTGCCTACAGATCAAATTGTATATAAAAGTTTAAGGAATAAAGTAACTGCAGAAATTAGGAAAGCAAAAGCCTCTTTTTACCTTCACATAATTGAGGAAGCAAAAGGAAATAGTAAAATTTTGTGGAGAAATATTGATAAACTTAGTGGAAAACATCAGGAAAATTGTGACATTTATTTAAAAATAAAAGGTGTTGTACAAAATGACAATGCCCTTGTGGCTGCAAATTTTAATGATTATTTTATTGACTCTGTAAATGAATTGGCAAAATCATTTGCTAAGCCAAAGGTTTTTAACTTAATCGAAAATAATAATGATTTTATTTTTTATTTATCACATGTAAATGAAGCACAGGTTAGTGTAATCATTGACAAATTAAATAATAGTAAAGCAAAAGATATTTATGGGATAGATTGCTCCTTTTTAAAAAGGTATAAAGGCACTTTATGCATGGTATTTTCTAAGTTAATAAATCAATCAATAAGTGAAAGCGTGTTTCCTTCTGCGTTGAAAGATGGTATTATAACACCAGTTTATAAGTCTGGTGATCGACAGGAGGTCGGGAATTACCGTCCTATTACCATTCTTCCCATCTTTTCTAAAATTTTTGAAAAAACTGTCTCTGAACAGCTGATAGATCATATAAATACTAATTCCCTCCTGAATCCATTACAGTTTGGTTTTAGGAGAGGATATTCAACGGAGGCGGCTTGCACCTATTTTATTGAAAAAATTAAGACCAGCCTTGACAAAGGGGGAATGGTTGGGGCGGTGTTTCTTGACCTCCGAAAGGCTTTTGACACCGTTAGTCATGATCTGCTCCTGAATAGGCTTGCACATTTTCGCCTGTCGAGCCAGACTTTGGGCTGGCTTCAGTCATATCTCACTGGCAGACAACAGAGCGTGTGGATCAATGATACAATTTCTTCTCCTAGAAATTACACTACAGGAGTGCCTCAGGGTTCCATTTTGGGGCCCTTACTCTTTAGTATTTACATCAATGAACTACCATCTGTTTGTACTGCCAATGTTATTATGTACGCTGATGACACTGTGGTGTTTGTTCATGGACAAAATGAAACAGACGTAGCCATAACATTAACAAACCAAATGCAAAAAGTTGCTGACTGGCTGCGTCAAAGTTGCCTGACAATAAACACAGACAAAACAGTGACAATGTATTTCACAATCAGAAGCAAACCGCTAAATTACCCAAATATATTCATTGAAGGTAAGGAGATAAAAAAGGTAGATAAATTCATATATCTAGGTTTAGCCTTGGACTCTAACCTCACTTTTAAAAAACATGTTAAAAAATTAAGAAACAAGCTCAAATTTAATCTAGCAAACTTTAAGTACATTAGGGGGTCTTTGACTATAGAGGCATCCCATTTGTACCTGCACTCTATGATTTTTTCCCATTTTTCATACTGTATGACGAGTTGGTCTCAGGGCTGTAAAACTGCTCTGAGGCCTCTCGAGTCTGTATACAAACAGGCACTTAAGATCCATGATAAAAAGTTCAGGAAACATCATTATTGTGCTATTCTTAAAAAATATGACATGTTAAACTTTGAAAATTTCATCTTTTACAATAATGTTTGCTTTCTATTTAAAATAATACATAACATTGCTGCCCCCCCCTCTTAGGCAGTTTATTACTTTATGTACAGATAGAATGACTCGATCCACTCGTTCGACATCTAGAGGAGAGTGCAGTCTCCCAATATGTAAAACTGCGTTTGCGCGATCAGCTTTTTCTGTAATCTCAATGAGGCAGTGGAACACGCTATCATCTGAGATTATTGCTACAACAACATTTAAATTGTTTGCGCGGTTAACAAAAACATGGCTTTTAGAAAAGCAAACATGCTCACATTTTTAATTTTCAATGAAAGATATTGTTCGATTGTTTTCTGTTATTTTATTACTTTTAAAGGATATAAATAAATATGAATTTCATTTCTTTTTTTTTTTTCTTTCTTTTCTTTTTGTTTTGATTGCTGATGGTGTGGACTTATGGTCATATGTGTCCATTTACATTTGTATCAGTTTTTCAATGATTGTAACATCAACCTGCCCAGGGACTACTGGTGGAAATTAGCATTTTTGCTATAACCAGGTACATTGCATCTTTCCTTTTGGTCAATGTAAAATTGTACGCTGTCCCTGTATAAATAAATGCATACCATACCATACCATGTAATAAAAACACGGATAACTTTTTCTCGATCAGCCCTTCTTAGGTAGGTTTTGACTTTGGCTCGAAGTTGAAGCTCAGAGAAGCTAGCCTCAGAAAAGCTAGCTGATCTGCTTGTCTAAGTTAAATGCCCCATCAATAATAAAACCAAGATTCCTAGTTTGTGATCATATATAAGGTACTAGTGTGCCAAGAGAGCTGGTATGGACCTGGACCAGGTCAGGGCAACCGAACAGGAAAATCTCAGTTTTGTTTTCATTTAATCTTAAGAAATTTAAGTCCATCCATGTTTTAATATCCCTCATGCAATTAAATACAGCATGAAGAGATTCCTTAGAAGGGACCTTTAATGGCAAGAACACCTGCACATCGTCAGCGAAGCAGTGAAAAGGAATATCATGCTTCCTAAATCTCGACCCCACAGGTAGCATATAAAGGGAGAACAGTAGAGGGCCCAGAACTGACCCCTGGGGGACCTCATAGGTCAGAGAGGCCACTAAGGAGGAAAATTGCCCCAACTGCACACAGAAGGATCTATCTGCAAGGTCAGATTTGAACCAGTCCAAAGCAATGCCTTTAATGCCTACACAGTGCTCGACGCGTGACAGGAAAATAGTGTGATCCACTGTGTCAAACGCCACTGTTAGGTCTGGAAGAATTAAAAAGGCACAATTATAGTAAGACATGCAGGTGGATCAGTGACGATCTGGGGTTGTTTCAGTATGGGTAGAACAGGGAAAATGCAATTAAAAACAAATTTAAAAAAAACAATGGTTTTGCTATCAAGTACTGACTCCTGTGTGTATCATGTGACTAAAACAGACAGAAAAGAAAACATGGAATTCCTAAAAACACTGTTTTTGGCAGAACAATACCATAGCTATTGATGTAAGTTACTTAAGTGATTTTGGTTATTATCAAGATAACCATAGAAAATGGCGAGATATTAGCTCTTAAATTAAACTCTTGTGAGCTATTTTTCTTGTTGTCATTATATTTGTTCAAAGAAATGTACCTTTAATGCTTTTACCAGGCACCAAAATGAACAAGAAATTGAAGAAAACAAGGGTGGTCTAATGATTTTTTCACGACTGTGTATACTGTATATTCTAGTCACAAAACTGTCATATGTGGTCCACTGCTTGCAGTCCGTCAGTTTTCATGTTTGTTGATTAAGTATTTCAACGTAGGTCAAAGATGAGTATGTACTTGATATCCTTACACAATGTAAATGGCCTGCACCCTTCATGTATGCTTCCTCTTCTCCTTCTTACATGGACTTTTACTCTAAAGTGATAAAAGATTTCACTACCTCACAAATTGCCTCCTCTGGCCTTGAAGGCAATGTGGAAGTCAACTTATTCAGTGCCATGATCTGGCATGTCCTCACCTTCGCTGAAATCAAACAGAATATACCTTGGTATTCATTACACATACTGTAACTATAGAGAAGTAGTCTCATCTCCCAGGTAAGTGTGTGTTCTGAGGTCTTAGCTGGGCAAGTCATTTGATCAATGCAGGCTTATTCAGTTCATTGCAACCCCTGCTCTGTGCTCCTCTGTGACTCAAGAGATTAGGCTGGTGTGCACGGACTGAACACTACACCTTCTGCAAAAGAGCCCACTGTTCAGACTCAGCACATATAGACCTTTGCTCCCTACTCAAGCTTACAGTGTGCATTTGAAGCAAAAAATAGCACAGTGTGAAATGTTATTCAGCCGAGATGAGAGGTAGCATATTGGTCGTCCTTTGCTAACACTGTTAACTCCTCATCCCTGAGACACCCCCCCCCCCCCCCCCCCCATCTGATGCTTTCTGAGTGGTGAGGCATGGATGTCAATACACTGTCATTCATCCCCACACCCTTTCCTTAAACCATCGGCTTAAAATGGAACCTCAATATTTGCATTCCAATTAGCATAAATGTAAGAAAGTGGAACAAGAGCTTTGAAAGTCATCCAGCAAAGCGCATATTCAACAAGCAATGAAAAAAGGGAAGCATATATAAGAGAGAAAAGGAGTGAGGGCAACGAGCGATAGAGGAGGGAGGGGAGAGAAACAGAAGAGAGGGAGAGTTCTGTAATATAATAGTGGGCTTGGGCTACATGTTTGAATCACTGGTGTATGTCTTTTATGAGCTTACGACTTCACACTGCGTGGAAAATCCTCCCTGCTGCGAGGGTTCATTGGCATTCCGAATGTCACTTTTAATGACATTCCCTTCTGAGAATTGATCCTGCTGATCAAAGACGCTCTGACTTTAAGTTAATGTGTCAACAAAAATGCCTGGTCTTGCGTATTCAGAGGTGGCCTAAAGAGCATGTATTAGAAAATGCGGTGGAACAGTGAACTTTGTTTGTTGCTTGGAAGAGGAAGGGTTAATGCTTTGCAGTGTGTGCTGGCTTGAGGGGGGTTCTTTGGATGACCGAGTATGTGTGGAGGGCCTTTGTGTGGTTGCAGTTTAGAAAGGTCTCGCCTTTGCAGCAATAGGACAATGTGAGGAGGAAGGAGAGGGGGCTGAAATTTAGCTTTTGCTTAAAAATCCCAATAAACATCAGGAAGTTAAGAGCAAGTTCTTATTTTGGCACCTGATTTTAAAATTCAACATATGTTATTCCAGCATTTCATGCATATTTAATTTAGATGTTATCTGAGCTATGGCAAAGTTAGTATAAACACTTGCAATGGGTATTTTCAAAAGAACTCTTAAAGGAAGTGTGAGCCAGTACACACAAGGTTTGACATACACTACCATTCAAAGGTTTGGGGTCACTTAGAAATGTCCTTATTTTTGATAGAAAGGTATTTTTTCAATGAAAATAACATTAAATAAATCAGAAATACAGTCTAGACATAATTAATGTACTAAATGACTATTCGAGCTGGAAATGGCTAGTTTTTAATGGAATATCTACGCAGGGGTACAGAAGCCCATTTCCAGCAACCATCACTCCTATGTTCTTATGCTACATTGTGTTAGCAAATCATGTCGAAAGGCTAATTGATGATCGGAAAACACTAGTGCAGTTATGTTGGCACATGAATAAAAGTGTGAGTTTTCATGGAAAACATGAAATTGCCAGGGTGACTCAAAACTTTTGAATGGGAGTGTATGTAATATATATTCTGAATTTTTGATGAGTTGCAGTCTCTCAATTAGAATTACATAAAGACTAATGTAAGCAGTGTTCCAAGTAGATTAGACAAACATGATACGAAAGCATGTTTTCGTTTTATGTGTTTTTTTTTTGTGTCTTTCACATCTGAGTTTCTCAGCCAGCATTTTGTTAATCTTTAGTGCTGATTAATAGAAAAGTTTGGGTTGGCTGCTGGCATGAAACAAATTGATCACTTTGCGAGAGAGATCAACCCAGTCTTCAAGACAATTTAGATGAATGTTGAGATGATCAATAACAACAAACGTTGCACTGAAACGTAAAACAACACAGCTGACATGTTACATCCACATGACCCTTGTTAATGTCACATTAGCTTTCATAAACATGAACATGTGCTGGACTGTCTGCCCTCGTGGTATGTCCCAGTCTTTTGTTGGTTTGCACAAGAAGCTTTAAGCGAGCTTTCAGTTTCTTTCTATGAACTTGCAATGTTAGGTAAAATTATCCTTGCCCGCAGACACAGAACATTATTGAAATGTAGCACACTCAAAATTGAAGTACAGATAAATTTTAGTGGCTGAGAATAACTGATGTAGTTTGGACTTTTATGCCACAGCAGACCTTGATGGACAGAATACTTTGCACACATGGATGATGGTGGGGGTGTCCTGTAAGGTGTTGGGATTCACTTGTCGCTGTGACAAATGGAGAGTGCAAACTAGAGATCAAACAGCCAACCCTAGCAAAGTAAACAAGAAAAGCACTCTGCCAAGGCTGCTCAGCCATTGCATGATTACAGACAGATAAGTCCTGATAAGTCTACAGTGGTAAATTTGCAGTAGGATCGCAATCATGTGATCGTGAGCAGTCAGCTCACGTACTGTTTACTTGTTGTCATAGTTACAGTGACACTGTGCCACTATCTCACAATGATACAGAAATCTTGAACAAATACATGGATCCAGACTATAAACCACATCACTGCCAAAATCAAATCACTTGGTCCTTATGTCATTTCTAACCTTCCCTGAAAATTTCATCCAAGTCCGTTTTTGAGCAATGTTGCGCATGGAGAAACAGACAAGCGTACGCTGATTGTCACATACCGTAACTCCACCGCGTTCCTTGGTGCAGTAAAGATGTGTTCCGTTAAGTTGTATCTGGGTACAACATCACCCTCGCTCAATTATCCAGAGAGGAAAGGCTACACATGGATTATAAGGTATACATCAAAAATAATTATGAAATAAATATAGTGTGCACCAACAGCTTGATGTTGCATTTCTGAAGTCTTTGTCTCTGGTGTATGTGTCTGTGTGTGTCTTAAGAGCAAATACAATGCTGTTGTTTTTGACATGTGTTTCAAGAACACACATGCACTTGTAATCACTAGGGGGAAAAAGCAAAACATGCTGTCACTTTTGCAAGGCAATGTACAAATGAAGTGCAAAAGAGGATGAGTGCTTTTGTTGGTGTAATCTGGTAAAGAGCTTTTTGCAATTTATGGCAGTGGTTCTCCCTTTAGGGCATGTAGAAGAGAAGCAAAGGCAGTGTCTAATGTACGCTAAGTGTTCACGTGTCACTGCGTGGGAGAGGATTCAGAAAATAGTCACCTAGACAGCTATCTGAGCACAAGGGAATAATGATAATAATCTCATAGTTTGAGTCAGATCTCAATGGGCAGATTCAAAGATCCAGACTTATCTGGTTTAGCAACTTTGGTTTAAACTCTGTAAAAAAAAAAAAGAAGAGAGAAAGGGCAAGTGTGGAGGACAAGCTTTGCACTGAAAAACAACTGATCAAGCCTGCCTTGCATTATTTAGGGGTTTTCAATTAATTTTGTGACCTTTACATGTTTGTAGTAACTCCTCTGTGGGATACGCAACAGTATTTTTACAGTAGCCTCACTGTGTTGGCACATAACCAGCGGAAGGGAACTGATTGAGCTGCCGCTGGATGACATTTGCTGTCATTTCATTTGCCAGTGTTGTCTGCTAGCATTTCTGCCACGTACCCTTTCACTTTAAGCATTGCTGTCCCATCCCATCCCTCTGCCTCCCCCCAAACCTCACCCCTATCCCTCTAATAATGACCTCCATCTAAGCTGTGGAGCTCTGGCCAGCAAACTTGCCTGTCCCAGAGGTGCTGACCCTGGAGGAGCATCCTCATTGCCAGGGAACCCTTAGCAGCAAGGGACCAGGGGAAAATGCCACTCTGTAGGCTGTGGACTGCATATATGATAGTGTCAACGTGTGTCCGACTGAGGGAGAGACATTTGAGAGTGCGCGTGTGTCTGTGTGTGTGTGTGTGTGTGTTGCTATCATTGTGGGGACATACCATTGACTCCCATTCATATCTAACCCCTAACCGTAACCAAACCCTAACCCTAACCAAAACAATGGCTAACCCTAAAGAAACGTTTTTGCACTTTTACCTTTTTCAGTAACAACAACATGGCCAAGAAAACACTGTTTAAACTTGTGGGGACCAAAATGAGGTCCCCACAAGTGACATAGTTTCGGTTTTCCTACAGTTGTGGGGACATTTGGTCCCCACAATATAGCAAAAACATGGGCACAGACACACACACGTGTGTGTGTGTGTGTGTGTGTGTGTGTGTGTGTGTGTGTGTGTGTGTGTGTGTGTGTGTGTGTGTGTGTGCGTGTGCACACACAGCATGCGCACGAACTCCAGTCGGCTGTCAAGTGTTCCTTCAGTTGAGTCTGTAGATGCATCATAGATGGTCTGGAAAAGTGTGAGAATGTGGCACCCCAACAGAATCTGCATCGTTTCACTCAACTGTGGCTTCCCGGAGGTAGAACGGAGCATCACATAGAATATACCAGAATATTTAGCTCTCCCCCAGCCACGGTTTCATATACACAATCAAGAAAGCACATTTATTGCACCCATTCATTTAACTCAAACTCATGAATCCTTCCTGACTGTTTTTCCTCATACACAGACCATCAAAGGAGATGGCAGCTCCTTTTAGAAAAACAAAATCGTAAAATATTCCAGGCAAGTAATGTACAGAGCAGTATAAAAAAAGATATCTCAATGTATAATGATCCCTTTTGTGTTTCTATAGTTAAGGATCCGCTTGGAGTTTCGGCGACTGAAGCTGCCTATGTGGTTAGGTAACAGTGGAGAGGGTGATAAGGGGTGTGGCGGTCAACTTGGTGGTGGGTGTGAAGCCAATCAGACTTTCATGCAGTACACCATTTCATAAACCTAATATTAATGTCTGCCTTTTTACTAACTGCAACTGCATTTCACATGTATGTCCTTTCACTTTATACTCCAACGCCACTTCTTACTGCATTTATTTCACAACAATAGTTTGAATTTCTGAGATTAAGATTTTACATGTAGCATTCACTTGTCATAGTTACAGTGACGCTGTGTCGCTATCTCCTTAATAAATCCATGGATCCAGACTATAAACCGCATCAGTGCCAATATTTAATGAGGTGGTCCTTGTTTCATTTGGGACCTTCCCTAAAAATTTCATCCAAATCCATTTGTCTGTTTTTGAATAACGTTGTGCACAGACAGATTCACAGAAGCACAGACGTATGGCGATTGTCACATGACTCTGCTGTGTTCCTTGGCGGAGTAATAACCCAAAGGATGAAGAACACATTTTACACTCTAAAGCACTGTGTTGTTTACAGTTTATCATCAAGCTTACTTACTTTTGACTGTAATTATATTTTGTTGTTAATTACTCTGCATTTTTGCTTAAGTAGCATGTTTTCCTGAAAGTTTTATGTATAATCCCACTGTGAGCGTAAGGCCTCGGTTCTGATCATGAAAATGTTTTTATATACTCCTGATACCACAGATCAGAATCCTGCTTTCTTTATTTTTCAAATTCTGTATTGTAATGGAGTTACTTTTCCATCTCTTGGTGAACAAATCTCGATTTATTGATATGGTGTACTCATGTTTGTTCTACCTGATTGCTTGTTTTTGAGCACTGTGCACTAGGGTGATTGAATAAGTTACCTTTTTTTCTTCATCCCTCCAGCCTTCCACAAGTTGCTGGCTAATCTAGATGCTTGCATGTGAAAAGCCAAACAGTACTTAAAAGATCATGTATGTTTCAATGAATTTGTTGATGGAGCTTGGCTAAAAATGCACGATGTGATATATATGCCTCCCAGTATAGCAGCATGTAGCATGAGTGTTGTCTTGCATGGCTGCTCCATTATGTCCTGTAATACAACACAGTATTCAAATGGGCAAAAACTAGTAATGTTATGCTAAATGCTAATTCAGTTATAATGTTCTTACACAGTGAGTCCCGAGGTCTCCTTAGAGATGAAAATAGTCATTATTCCTGCCAGGTTGATAGTGAAGAAACATATGCACCTATTCTAGCCCAGCTAATTATCAGCTCCCAGCATAATTAAGGCTTATAGATGAGCAAACATAATTAGTCGACATTATGCGGACCTAATGGGGAGAGTGAACAGGTGAACATGTTTTCAGTCCTTTGTTTATGAGCTAAGGGTATACTATAATGAGGCAGGAGAATATAAGTTGATTAGTTATGACCTAAATGTGTCCTTATATTTCTTTGATAGAAATTAGAACGTGGAATACCTGTAGCACTGGAATCACTGGCATGTCATTGACTAATCAGAATCTCCATGGTTCATGTATGGCTGAGAGGGCTGTTAATGTGACCAGATGGGAATTAACAGACTAAGTTATACAGTACATCTCGCCTCAGTCAGCAGATCATATACTTTATGTCAGAAGATATATGTGACACAAAGGTAATACACACACCACAGTACAGTGCCTCAGTTATCAAAATGTAACTAACAATGTGGTGTATTATTGGTCTTTCGGGAAAAATCATTGATCATCCTGTAAGTAGTGGTGCTGTAGCTTGTTTATGATGAGATTGGTGGGCTGGGAAGCATTTCAGCTTGTGTGGAAGACCTAATAATTGGGCACATGTCATCAATGAATGAAATAGTAGTCCCAATGGCAGGAGTAATCCTGTCCGACATGACACGTTCTAAAATACTACAGGAGTAAATCTGGTACAGTATAGAAACTGCTCCCTGTAAGTATGTCTGAAGCTGCGTTTGTGTAAATGGAACTAAAATCGCAGTCTGGCAACCATGGTTCTACCCTCACAGAGAGAGAACATAGTAACATCCCTCCCAAAGAAAGTTGGGTACTTTGAAAACAAGGCCTAATTAAAGCAGTTTACCAGTTATCTTTAAATAAGAGCATTTGTGTCCTTGCTCATTTCCCTCATGAGTATAAGATGCAGGGTTGTGGGCGGGGACGAAGGGGGGCTTAATTTGTTGAGAAGAATCCACTTCTCTTGGGGTGGCCTAATGAAAGCAAGATCAAAAGATTAGTTAATATTCAGCCACATTTATTAAACACAATGCTGATTGTGAGCAAACAGCAGTATTACACAGAATCCTTGCAGGGCATTGACTATAGCTGATAAGCTTCCATTAAAAGGTTGCAGTATCACATAGGCACCACTCAGGGCCTTGCTGGGAACAGAATTCCCACTCTGTTTGAAATCTAATTCTGTTTTTACAGATCTGCCAGAGCTTGCTTAGGAGATGGTCTACACCATAACATGAGTTTAATGGTGAAGCTTCGAGCCTCCTGCCATGATTCAACAGGGGTTTGATCAACACAGCATGTAGAATCAATGTTGTTTGTTATGAGCAGTTGAGTAGGCATGGCAGTACCACTGGAACATACACCTTTGTTCACACTTAGTGTTGGGACTATTTTGGGAAGGTCAATGCAAACATTCTGGGTCAATGCTGAACAATCAGATAATTCATCATTGTAGACTTGATTTGCTTTGAAGGTCAAAGAATCCATCTGTTTTCTGGTCACATATTCAATATAACTGCAGATTTTGTAGCCTCAGCAGCATGAAACGGTGCACAGCCATGCCCCACAGGAAATGCATCATCACAGTTTTTGTTGAAACCTTCAGAACAGAAACAGAGAAGGGCTTTCAGGTGATGTAACACACCAAGGACCTGCGCTCTTAGGCAACAGTGGCTGCTACCTACTGGTTGCATTTCAGAAACTACAGCTTCTCTCCAATAGGGACAAAAAACTGTACACAATGTTAGCATGAGCTGATTTTTTTAAACAGATTGGTCATTCAAACATTGATGCACATGACAGATTTAATGTTTAGTTAATATAATTTTGTTAGCAAGCAAATGTTCTAATTATGGTAACCCAGATGACCCACTTTATTTGTAATTTCCCCGCACATAGACCAGCCCACACATTAAACCAACCACTGACACATGGGCGTAGAAATTACGACAATATGATTAGTTAATAAATTTGCCAATTTTAACTCCTGCTGCAGCAGTGACAATGGTGCAGCTGCCATGTCCTTGTCATTTACACCGCTTGGTTACGTCACAAGAGGCAGAAGAGATAAAATATGCTGTTTGTATGTAGTTACATGTGCTTTGCTTGTATCAGACCTCTTCATTATTATTAATTTTTATCATGGGCTTTTGCTTTTTATTGTCATATTGTATCACTATTATATTCTACAGTTTTATTCTCCTTAACTGATGTAAAGCAGCTTGAAATACATTTTCTTCATGAACTGTGCTGTACAAATGAAGTCATTGCTATTAGTATTACTAAGAGATAGCTATGTCTCATTACACACTCATTACAACAAATACCGCATTGCATTATTTGAATTTTCTATAGATTTAATTTATTTATGTTTTTTTTATTTCCCATTTTTAATTTTTAATGCTGCATATACTTTCACTTTGCACACAGCAACTTTTCCTGGGAATAATAAAGACACTGCCTTACCTGTGAATTTTGAAAAATGTTTTAAAAATACCACAATGCATTTTACATTTTTAAAAATGCAAGGGACAAGTCCAGTTGATATATTTGCATTTTGTTGTAAAAGATCAATGATCCAGCATGCATATAGTGTGCATTTACATGTCACATCTCGGAATAAACCCAACAAATTTTTATTTAAGTAATAATAAACCATTTCAGTTAAAGAAATGAGAAGAGACACGAATGTAGAATTATGTAAATGAATAATTCTACATTATTCTATATATTGCTGTCATCCCAAGATTTATTTTTTTTTTCTCTAGCAGGATCTTACCCAGCAGTATTTACGTATGGAAGCTTAATAAGTTCAAACCGTGTGGTAAAATGTCCTTTAGTGGTTGTTCAGCATCACATGTTGGCTGTTTTATATCCTTTAGTGGTAGTTTAGCGTCTCATTCTGGTTGTTTTATATTCTTTAGTGGTAGTTTAGCCAAAATGAGACGCTATACTACCACTAAAGGACATAAAATAAGCAAAATAAGATGAAAAATTAACTCATAAAGACATAAAATGGCCAAAGTATTACACAAATGATGTATAACGACCAAAATGTCACACAAAGAGCACAAAATTATGAGAAATGTTGAAAATTAAAAGTACAATTTTGAGAATCACCAAGACAGAGAAGTAAAATAAGTGCTTACACCTGCAGAGCATTAGTTAGTATTTAAACCTTAGATTGGCATTCTATCTAGATACAAATGTACACTAACAATGAACTTACATGTGCATTTTAAAAGTCATTATGAAGATATCGACGTACCCACTTCTTAATGTCACTCTCCATGCCAGGCCAGTAACAGCGGCTGATTATAGCGCTGTGTGCTTTCTCCCAGCCACAGTGACCCCCAAAATGGCTTTCATGAAATTCATAAAAGATGTCATTTGCCTCTTTGGCAGAGCAAACAACTTTTGCCAGGTGATCAGGCTGAGTTTTTTTCCGCCTACATATGTAGTACAGTTCACCATCTAGTGTGTGAATGTGAAGCACATTTAACATGAAATTACAGAGTTTTGAAAGTGTAGTTGACAAACTACAAATCCCTATTATACACCTTACCCTTTACCATGAAGGTTTCAGCTCTTCTTCTGATCACGTATTTGTTTTGCAGTGATCACTTCAGGGTAACGGTTGTTAATTTTCAGGTCAAGGACCTCTTGTGCCATTTTGGGGTCCATTTTTTAAGAGAGATTTCCCTGTGTTGCCCTTTCTTACCACTGGCTACACTAACACCTAACTAACGTAAACTAACCTAAATCCTATGCTTACCTATCTACTAACTTATCTACCTTCAGACTTAACTATAAAACTACCTTCACACTTACCTATAGATGCCACAAACGCTTAACAGATACACAGACACAGACAGAAAAATTACAGAACAGACATACAAAACAGTTACAATCACAAAAAGACAATAACACCAGACTCTCAACATACCTTACCTCAGACACTCTCACTTTCAAACAGCCACTCACTCTGTCACAATCAAACTGCAATCACACTATCAACCTCTCTACAACTACTATAACTCACTTGGTGAAATTCCTGCCTTGTCTAAACTTTCTCCTCACTAAACCCACAAGGTTGTAATGGGTTAACCAACCTTATACAGAGAGAGAGATGTACTCCCCTAATCTCTCCACCTGTGTAGCCTAATTTGGCCACACAGGTGTGCCTGTGCCCAGTTTGAGGTGTGCCCACCTGTGTGCCCAGTTTGAGCAAATTGGTTAACTGTGTGCAAGTGCTACTTGAGCACCTGTCTAATTAAATCATTTGAATTTTTTTGATAGTGTCAAATTTTGTTGTGATCAGTATTTACCTCTGTAGGGTTCCATACATGTAGCTACATAAGAATATGTACCTGTGAGAGATACGTTTTGCTTTTATGTGTGTACAATTGTTAATTTTGTTTGTATTTTCTTAATGTCTGGACTTCTGCTTTGTATATTTCTACAGTTGTACAATTTCATTTAGCAGATGCTTTTATCCAAAGTGACATTCATCTGAGAATACATACAACACAAGCAAGGATCTAGTCAGGAGAAAACAACCTGGATAAATGCCATTTAAAAAATGAAAATGTTTAAATAGGACCTTGGTGTCTGCAGAAGGTGCAGAAGGTAATAGGATTGTTACTTCTTTTTTTCAGCAAGTGAAGTACAAAGGTATTCGGTGAAGAAGTGGTTTTTAGTCTTTTTTTAGGACTGGGAGAGATTCTGCAGATGAAACTTACTGTCAAACAATGCAGTGAGATAATCTTATTGGGTCTGTTTTTATTATTTCTCATTTTATTGTTTGCATGTCTTGAATTGCGAGATTGTGTTGCTTGTTTGAAACAGCAGCTTCTGAAGGCAGGAATGAGAAATCGTTGGTTAAAATGTGGGTCAGATTGTTTATATAATTTCGTTGTTTTACTTAAAAGGTGTATAAAAGTAAAGCAACGCAGATCCACCAGCTTAATTGCAGTAATCTTTGAAAACAGTAACAGTATTTCTCGTGTTGTTTCTGCCTGACCGTCGGACTGAAGCCTCAGACTGTCACCAGTTAATCTGGTGTAGATCGTCACACTCAGCGAAGCGATATTTCCACTCCGTTAGGTGGAAGTCCTCATAAAACCGCGTATTTTATTGGTAGACTGAACAGCCGTGAGTCAAAAAAGAACAATAACGATTTTTGGAGCCAATGTTAAAGCTGACAACAAGAGCATTTCGGAACAGTTTATTGACATCTGTGTGTTTTGAACAGGCATCAACACAGTCACCCATAGGTGAAGCTTAAAAATTATCTTTCCCTTAACATTCAAGCCAACTGCAAACATGTAGCTAAATGGATGTATGCATTCCAAAAAAAAAAAAAAAAATCATTCCACGCAAAGTTTTACATAGAGACATCATTCTATGTATTGCCGGTGTAACATCTGTCTCGCTAACTGAAAAATCACCAGTTGATCGGATCACCAGTTAATCTTGAACACCGGCGTACTTTAACGGGTTAATAAATCAGTCCATGGTCTCATTTATTAAGCTTCCATAGTGAAATGAAGAAATAGCCTGAATTATTCTTGTATATTAAGAGAACTATTATAAAGATAACCAGTTTTTTTTTTTTGATTCAGCATAGCTACATTTTTTGGCATGTATTCACAATAGGTCACCACCAAACAACCAGCATAGATTACGCCTCTTCTTAGCATCTCTGCTAGCCTAGTAACTATTTAGGTCTTTAATTTGGAATGAATTAGTTAATCATAAATCAAATGAAGATTGGACTTTCAGAGTATTGGAGAGACTTTAGCTTCTTTGTATCAACAAATATTACATTAGTGATTTTACAGTCAGCATTGCTGCCAGGTTTGTTAGCAAGCTAATAACATCCCCTAAAACGCCAAGTTTTTGAATAAATTCTCTTTAAGTTTATACTTTGTGTACAACAAAGTAAATTTTTCTGTTGTAAACTGTATGAACCAATATTCTGGGAGACAGATGTAGGTTTATTCCTGTAAGTTTAAAATTTCGTTTTGAAGGCTAACTTGATTAATAATGTGTTATTATAGCTAGTAAGGTAAATGCAAAACCAAGCTTTGGGGCAAAAGCAATTCATGGATAGATAGCTAGTAAGACAACCAAGAATTTTTCATATATATTTTTTTTCAATATTAAAAATTCAAGTTTTACCCTGCATTTTTTTTAAATATTAGATGAGGTGGAACTCATTACCCTCATAAATTGCAATAAGAACTTGTTGTGAAAGGGTCATATTTTAATCTAAGATTGTTTGAGATGCTTTTGTCTCTACTTGAGCATAGTTGCCATAGAGTTACCAAACTTACTTTTGTTGTACAATATACCTTCAAAAACAAAACAAATGTATGAAAAGAAAAATAGAAGTTGTCAAAAGAGAGTTTAACATTTTTTCCAGAAGATTTATCGATTTTAAAACTGCACTTATTTTATACCAGCTATTTAGTGCTGAGGCATTTAATCTCCAGTTTTTGATTAAAAGTCAGATTTTCAAATTTGTGCTGTAGCAAATAATCCATTTTGTTCATGGTGACTGCTTTTGCTCTCCCCTTTAATAGAGATCTTAACGTCTGCCACCCACAAGCATATTTGACAACAGTACTTGGCAAACAGACAGTCAACCCACTTGGCATCATATTTATGCCAACTGTTTCATCTCAGGGCATAATGTGGTGCTATCTCCATGTAGCTGCCTCTCAAGCCTAGCGCAATTTAAACATCATTTCAGCCACAGACTTTACATTATAAAACAATCGGTAACTGCAGCAGTGGAGGATTATTAAGCCATGAGTTTATTTTTTAATCATTTTATTTCTTAGTTTCTTAGTACCACTAAAACTACAAATTTTCTGCTGCCTGCAGGTAGAGTTTTGCACCACTGAATCCATGATGCATTGCACATTCTGTCTCACCACATTGTCAGGCCTCAGCTTATCTCCAGCTTTACTTTCTCAATGACTCTCCTGTTGCAACACTGAAGGGCAAATCACATGCCAGTTTAAGGCCCTGTCACACTCTAGCATATAGAGCCAGCGTATGAGGAACGTATGGACTTTTTGGGCATAAGCTGACATACGCTGAAACACGCTAGGGGTACGCTGGAATATGTTTCTAGTACGCCGAGGTACGTCGGTGTACGCTGATGTACGCTGAAGGCTAAAAATTTTTTTGAACATGCACAAAAATTTTCAGCGTATGCCGACGTATGAATTTTACGCTCCTCATACGTTCCTCATACGCTGAACACGCTAGAGGTATGCTAAAGGTACGTTACTCATACGTCGAGTACGCTTCTCATATGTTGAAATTGAGCGGGTCAGGAAACCTAGCGTTAGAGGAGCGTATAATGAACGTGTGTCTGACGTGTGTAACGAATGGCTAACGTTATGATGGTAGTTCTAACGACAGTCTAACGTACTCAACTTATGCCTAACGTGTTCTGAGCGTACAGCCAACTTATCCCATGCGTATTACATGCGTATTTCCAGCATATGGGGGGTATATAAAGTATCACATTTCCAAATCTGTATCAGTTTGTACCAGCAGTTCAGAGATGGAGGTTGCTGTGCTGCAACATCACCAAGATTTGTTACAGTTGGCAGTTGAGTATGCTAGACACAAAAGAAGAAGGCGTAGAATGAGACGTGCAATCTGGGTGAAACCTTGGACTGGAAGGCAGCGTCAATTTGGCCTTTATGACCAGCTTATGGTTGAATTGAGAAATGAAGATCAGAGAGCCTTCAGGAACTTCCTACGCATGCCTCCAGAAATATATGATGAACTGCTGGACAGGATTTGTCCCAACATCACCAACTGTGTACGCTCCTCATACGTTATAGGCTGACGTTCCGCATATATTTCTCATACGTCGGAGGTACGCTGATATACGTTACTCATACGTCGGTATACGTCCAACTCAAATAGACATCACATCACATACGCTCACATACGCTATGCCTATATGGTACGCTAGGCTCACGTTACTCTAACGGTCATTAACCGAAAATCGACCTCATACGCTGAAAAGTTGTGCGTATAAACAATTTTTCGAAATATTCAATACGTTCCTCATACGCTGGCTCTATACGCTAGAGTGTGTCAGGGCCTTTAGATCTGTATGAGTGGAATTCTCGAATGAACCGACAGAACTTAGGTCTGAACTGGGTTGTAAAAGTTTATACAGACATTTCAGATATGAACCTCAGTCAAGAGAAAACATGAATCTGTCGTTGACGTTTTAATATTTTTGAAGTGTGGCATAAGGGCTGCACAGTGGATGGGTGGTTAGCACTTTCTCCTTGCAGATCCCTGGTTCGCCTCCTGGCCTTACCGGGGTCTTTCTGCATGGAGTTTACATGTTCTCCCTGTGCGTGCGTGGGTTTTCTCTGGGTACTCCAGCTTCATCCCACTGTCCAAAAACATTCTGAGGTTAATTGATAACTCTAAATTGTTCGTAGGTGTGAATGCAAGTGTGACTGTTTGTCTGTATATGTAACCTTGTGATAGACTGGTGACCTGTCTAGACTGTCCCCTTCTTCACTCTAAGTCATTTGGAAGAGACTCCTGCCCCCCACAACCCTAATGAGGATTAAGCAGTGTATTGATAATGGATAGATGGAAGTGTGACATGTTACGTTTCATTCCATTTTTTAAACCAGTAACCCACTGGGCATTCATAATGGTCCGCAGTGTACGTGTTGAGGTTAGTGAGCCTTCATTTCATCGGAAATCAGACAGTGTATCAGATGCATGTGTATAATGTCAGTGCACTGATGGATACCTCTGCAATCACCCCAGGTATATTGAGCACGTCTTCTTAACCCAGCCAGCACAGCTTCATTTCCCTGCTGTGGACAGAACCCCTGTGGGTGGTTAACCTCATCTACTCTTTCCACCAACATCAAATGCCACTCCCTAGTGCGACGAGGCTGCCTTGTGTACAATATTAAACATAGAATCCTATATTTAATATCCCCTTCTGACTTACAGTCTGAAATTCTCTCTCCATGGCAGAACTATACTCAGCAGGGCACTTCTTTGCATTATCAATGTCATTGCTTTGTACGTTTATATTTCTCTCTGGTATTTGGAGCACATTGTTTCCACAGGCCTGTTTTTTTTTTCATTTTCATGTAGTTCTTTCTTCCTGAGTATCAGTCTTCACAGGCATAGAGTTTTAAAGGGCTGTGTGGAGGGGAAAAAACACAACAAAACAAAAAACATATGGCTTTTAGAGTCTTGCTAGAAGCCGATAAAGAGCCAACCAAAGCCTGGCTGGTTTTGAAAAACACCAGTTCAATTGCCTTTTTCACTGGATTTCAGCAGAAAATCGAGAGGCAGCAATGTCAGGCAAGAGACTCGAACACTCTGAATACTTTCCCTTCTTGTTGGCCCTTTATATTGTGGGAATTTTGCTAAAAAAAAAAAAAAGAAAGGGAAAAAAAACAGGGAGAGAGATCATAACACAGCAGAGTTTTGCTCAAATTGCGGAACAACTATAAGCGAATGCCTTCCATTCATGTGATGACAACATGATTTAGTGCAGTCTGTGTGAAATTGTGTTCTTGCTGTCTTAACTGACATTTAGGTATAAAACTTATCAAAATAATTTTTGTGCATTGAATTCCATCATATGTGACTTATTTTAGATTGGTAAATGTATCAGTGTAAATATTATAACATTTACAATAAACCTATGATAAAATACTTAAACTTTAATGTAATTGTAAAATTATTGAATGACCTCTTGTTTTCACACATAATTTTCCTGCACATTTGAACCTGTAGTGAATATTAAGTGTTCTGATAACACACAAAGTGAGTTGGTTTGTCATTCACACAACTTTTTACAATACCATGCTGCGGTAGCAACAATGAACAGTTGATTCCCTCTGAAATCCAACAATCAACTGCAGCCAAGCAAATTACAGGTGGCCATGTGATATTACTCAACAGTACATGAAAAAAGTGAGCTATGGCACCAAACAATGGCACTTTACTGAGTGTAGGTACTGTATTTAATAAAGAGGATCGATGCAACAGAAACCTTCTGCAAATCGAAAACCCGATCAAACTTCTCTCACTGAACAGTACTGAAATCCAATCTGTGTCCTGCTGTAAGTATCTGGGAATTTGGCTAGATTGTTAACTCTCATTTGAAAACATAGATTGCGAAACAGCTTCTTCTCCAGAGCTGTGGCCACATCACACCCCCCACCCACTAGGGCTGCAACTAATGATTATTTTAATAATCGATTAATCGGTTGATTATTTTTTTGATTAATCGATGAATCGGATAAAAAAATACATTTTTAATTTCCGCCTCTTTATTCAGAAATCGAAGATTTGGAATGACGGAGCAAATAAGGTCATTGTAGTGAAGCCTTTGTCTTCAACCCTCAACAGAGGCCTCCTGTCAGTGACGGTCGTGTTGAGGATGCTCTCAGTCAGAGA
The DNA here is from genome assembly GCF_021347895.1 of Acanthochromis polyacanthus. NCBI lineage: Eukaryota > Metazoa > Chordata > Actinopteri > Pomacentridae > Acanthochromis > Acanthochromis polyacanthus. Next base: position 31,631,254 of record NC_067114.1, on the reverse strand, counting down.
GCTGCTTGCTGTGGTGTACATCAGGGGTCCCCAACCTTTTTTGTACCGGGGACCAGTTTCACACGGAAACACTTTTTCAAGGACCGGGTAAGGGCGTGAAGGTTCCAATAACAAAAACCTTAATCATTATATTTAGTATGTAATCTGAATGCAACAATTACATTTTATATTAGGCACTTTCATGAACTATTACACTATAATATCAACTCACCAAAATGTAGAATCAGTGGGAGCTCTGGGCTTGTTTTCCTGCAAGTAGATGGTCCCATCTGGGGGTGATGGGAGACAGTGACACTCGAATTGTATTCCTTATATCCAGTCTACTCCGTTGTCTTGTTTTTGTTGCTGTCACTGCAGAAAACCCCGCCTCACAAAGATAAGAGGTTGAAAATGGAAGCAGGACTTTCAGTGCTTTTGTGGCAATGTCAAGATGTTCTGCTTTGACTTTACTCCAGAATGCAAAGAGATTTGAAGTTGTTTCAAACATGGATTGAAGGCCACTATCATTTACAATCTCAACTAGTTGTTCCTCTTCTTGTAGGGATAAAGTTGATTCCCCTGGCTTGTTCACAAATGGGTTCCGGATCCATTCCTTCCCCAGCCTGGGGTCTTTTGCGATGGGGAAGTAATGCTCAAACTCTTTTGAAAGCTGCAACAGGTGATCATGCACTAACTGGGTGAATGAAGGTCCAAACTCAGTCTCTTCCATAATCCCTGCTACTATGTGAAACATGTCAAATATCCCTGTGTTCACTCTCCGTCTCCATAACTCCAGTTTGGCTTTGAATGCTGTAACTTTATCTGCCAACTTGAAAATGGTTATCATTTTCCCCTGAAGTGAGAGATTGAGTTCATTGAGCAAGTTAAAAATGTCACACATTTTTTCAAGTTTCGAGATCCAATCAGCGTCACTGAAGTATGCTGCCAGTGGTGACTGTTTTTCCAAGAAAAATCTCTGCAGTGACTCTCTTAACTTAAAAACTCTTGCCAGCGATTTACCTCTTGAAAGCCATCTCACGTCTGTGTACAAGAGAAGGCGTCTATGTTATGCATCCATCTCTTCACAGAGCTGTTTGAACAGACGTGAATTCAGGGCATGTACTTTTATGTGGTTAAGAATTTTTATCACATCTTGCAAAATGCTGTTTTGCAAGATGTGGCATCAGCTGGCATTTTTCGGCTTGCCAGCATTTCTCTATGGATGACACAGTGTGTGGACTCACATTCAGAGGCGACCTCCTTGATCCACGTTGTCAGACCTGAAAGCCGCCCAGTCATCACAACCGCTCCGTCCATGCATACACCGACACAGTGCGACCAATTAAGCCTCCCTGATATGTACTTGTTCGAGGACTTGAATAACTCTGCAGCAGTGGTGTTAGTTGGCAGAAATAGTGCACATAGCAAATCCTCATGTACATCCTCCTGAAAAACATATCTCACAAAAACGAGCAATATTGAATTGTTGTCAACATCTGTAGATTCATCCACCTGAATCGTGTACCATGGTGACTCATTTGAGCCTCTCAAGTAACTGTGCCTCGATGTCCTCTGCTATGTTATTAATTCTTCTTGTTATAGTGCTCGCCGAAAAGGGGATGTTTTCGACCTTTTTTACTTCAGCCTCTCCGAAAAGTTCGCTGCAAATGTCCTTTGTAGCAGGCAAAATCAATTCTTCCCCAATAGTAAAGGGCTTCTTAGCTTTAGCAATGCGGTCCGCGACCAGGAATGATGCTTTTAGCGCAGACACATTTGTTGAAGTAGTGGCCTTCAGTAATTGTTTCTGTCCTTCATGTTCCCGTTTTTTTCTTGTAAAATATTCTAAGGGCTTTTCTTTCAATGCTGGGTGTTTTGTCTCCACGTGGCGGCACAGTTTTGATGGTTTCATGGCGTCATTAGCAAGTCTGTCACCGCACATTACACAGAGTGGGTGTGGGGCTTGTGAATCACCTGTTGCGATGAACCCGTAACTCAGGTAGGAATCTTGGTATTTTCTTTTAAATGCAGCTTTCTTTTTGCAAGCAGTCTGTGACCCTTCTGCTGTCGCATCGTTGTCTAGTTAACCCTTTCCAAAGAAACTCTCCATTGAACTCTGTTTCTGGCTCATTTTGTGAAGGCTAGCTTGCATTGCTGATGCAGGATAAATGCGCGTCAGAGTCAACCGCGGAAGTTAGGCGAGGGCGGAAGTGGTTGTCTTTCAAAATATGACACCCAGAAGCAAAAACATATTTTATATATAATAATCACAATTATTCATTTCATTTCATTCACTTCCTCACTCCCAAAGTTCATACCACTCTCAGTCGATCCTCATTTCAGTTTTCCGCTGCTAATGACTGGAACTCTCTACAAAAGTTCCTAAAACTCTCCTCATACATTTCACTCTTGTCATTTAAAAAATAAACTAGAGAGACACTTCAGGACCACTGCATCTGTTTTTAGCCATTTTGAGCCTTTCTGCTTTTAAAAGTCTTTGTGTTTTTGTAATACTGTCTGATTTGCTGTATATGTAACCTGTTTTTGTTGTTCATCTTGTTGTATGCTGTCTCTTGCCTAGGTCGTTATTGAAAATAAGAACTACTTCTCAACTAATTTACCTGGTGAAATAAAGGTTTAATAAAATTTAAAAAGAATCCAGAGCTTTTGATGAAGTGTCATTTGGAAAAATTTTGCTAGCATAGCCAACATTATGCTAGCATGGTTTATTGTTTCAGAGTTTTCTTGTCACTAAGGCCAGTCAGCTCATAATTGCTGCCTCGGAACAATGATGTTAGTGACAATTAAAAATAACAACACTAGCATGGGATCATTTGAATTTTTACAACTCGAATGTTTTTCTTCCGGTTAGAAACATGAATTTTTAAATTGAAAATTTGAACACAGAAACAAACAGCTTCTAAAGTTTTGAAGAGTTGGATTCTAAGGTAAAATATTCTGATACATATTTTCATTGCAAAAATTATTCAGTGGCTTTTAAAATGTCAAAATATGGTGAGACAGATATGTTTTTATGTACTTCTCAAGGTTGGCACTTGCATGTGCAAAAATAAAAAGCACATTCTATCCCATGTCTAACTCAGCAGGGCTACAAAAGACACAGTAATGTTAGACAGAGAAAGAACCCCTTGTGATGAAATGCCAGGGGGTCAGCGCAGGTTGGAAGAAACTAATTATGGGAAAGTGACAATATGGATAATATCTGACTACTTAAAAGAAATAATTTGGCACTACTAATTCAAGGATTTCATAATAAACCCCCCTTAAGCTGCACGGGCCTGTATTCGGGCCGAAAATGGCCGGCTGAAGTTTAACGGCAAAAGCATTTTTAGCTTCAAACGTGACGATAGAAACACTATACATCCATGGAAAGCTTAGAGTCTCATGAATCCGCTGGTATAAACCACTTTCAGATGTGTTTACCACAGCGGGTAATATAAACACATTTCTAAAACAAACAACAAAAGTTTAAAGGGACACATAAAGGGCATAACTTACCTTTCGATGGTCTTTTACTGATCAACGATGAAAATAATCCACAAAAACCGGCCATAATCCAAGAGTAGTCATCCAGACAATACTAGCAAGTATCATATTTTGTCCAAAACATGTGTAGAAATAAGTAAATAATCCACAAATAGCTCGGCTCCGTGCGCGTCCACGTGGCGCATGGTGGCGCTGCGCGTTCCATAATTCACTGCTTTTTTATCCATAATTTTATGAAGCTTTCTGTAATCCTCACGGTCTCGGTCAGAAAATGGCGACTGAAGCCTCTGCTTTCGATCCCAACCAATCAAGTGACTCATCGCTGCCTCCGAAGCCTAAACAGCCAACCGTTGCCGAGACCGATGGATCTGGTGACCCTCATCTTTTTTTTTTTTTATTTTTTATTTTTTTATTTTTCCCTTTCCCTTCCAGAGAACATTTACAATTCTGATGCAAAACACGTCGGAGGAAACGTTTGACTGACAGGGCATGTAGCCAATGAGCTTGCTGAATAGCCGAGAGGTTTTAGCGGCCCAGTGTGACTTTTCACACCTCCGGCTCTCCTGCTGCGGCCAGGAAGCTCCAGCTTTTCTCTGTCTCCGTCTGAGCCTCTGATTCAGCTCAAGATCCACACTGAAGCTTATCTGAAGTGATTTTTTTAGTTCTTTATGAGTTTTTGGAATGAAAATAATGTGAAAAAAAAGGCTAATAAACGACTATATACCATTTTTTCACAGGGTGTACATAGGGTGTCCAAAATTGACATAATTGGGCATATTAGTACAAAAACATGTGTGAAACACTCATTTCTTGTAGTATTGCTCTGAAATTTTGTCCTGAACTATGTAAGACCCCAGGCTGTTGCCTTGTGTTTCAAGCTGTCACAGTGCTGCCACACTAATTTTCAGGTGTTTTATTAGGGAAAAAATGTAGGCGAGAATAAAATTCATCCTAATTCGGTGTGTTCCAACATAAATAACTCTGTGCCAGTAGCACCTAGAGTAATTCTGACTGCACTGGGTGACAATGCAGGTTGTCAGCTTTCAAAGGAGACCCCAGCCATGCCTGTACTCCAAACAGTTCAAGAACAGCATTCAATTTACTTTCTGTACATCTTCAGTAGAAATTTCAGGGGAAAATTGACCGCAGGTTAAGGGGTTAAAATGAAGCTTCTGTTGTGCATCTCAAGCTGAATACTTTGATTCACATCTTTCAGGAGATACATTAAGAAATTCTGCCCCAATAACTTTCTCTGAAGCACTTTTGGTGAGAAAAATAACACTGAAAAATATTCAATTAAAATCAAGAAAATAAGCACATTTAGTGTTAATAATGAACGCATCCCACTACATATGTTGCTCAAATACACTTATAACAAATATAGATAATAATGCTGTAATTCAGAAATTGAATAGATTCAAAATAGTCCATAACTTCACAATTAATCCTTTGTGACATTGACTGATTTGGTCAAATGACCTCATTGCCACAAAAAGAAAAATACAATAGGAGAAGGATGGAAACAAATTGAACCAAGTTTAGTTTGGAACCAAGTTTGGTTTGGGGAATACCTAAAATCATGCAACCCCACAACACAACTGTCTCCTACTACCCTACAAATGAGCACATAGTCCACCACTTGCGTTTTCTTTTTATTCACATATAACTAACCTTGAGTCAAAACATTCTTGTCAAGCAGAACGGCGCTCACCTTACAGTGTCACTATTACATCACCATGTCCAAGGACATCTACTGAACTTTGTGTGTGTTGGTTCAGGGTAACCACTGTACATGATTTGACTTCCCCTGTTGGCCTGATCCAAGGCTGATTACTGCAACAAGAGACTTTCACTTTGTTGGGAGGAATGGGAACACTGGCAGCCCTCCCCATTCACGGCAATGACCGTTACCCGCCCAACAGCCACCATGACTTGTTCCAGTGTGCAAAGAGTGTGTGTCCACAGATTGGTTCTTATAATGCAAAGGAGAAACTGAAAGTTCCACTAACCACTAATCTACCAGTCTTGATCTAGACCTCTCCACTCCAGTCCAGGGATTTGGAGTTTACCTGTTACTGTAAAGATACTGTCAGGGTCTGCCTCTGTCTTTATTCCACCTCTGGTCTGATAGCTTTCTGTTTATCCTGCGTAAAAAGGACAGCATGATGTCCTTCTGTTAGATCTCTGCAAAGCCAACCTGCTCACATTGTACATTTGATGGCAACCTAGACTTTGTAGAGGATTCCCTTTATCAAGTGACCCACCAGCAATAAAAGCTCAAAGAAAATGTTTGAGCTCCGAGTCAAGTCAAGTAAAGTCAAGCCAGTGTTAATTATATAGCATAAGTTTGCTTCAAATAGCTTTAGAATAGGCCTTATTAATATGGGGAAGACGAGCAGGAACACTTGGGAAAATCAACAAAGGCAGAATCCCTCTTTCAGGACCAGTTGCCTTTTGCAGAATGTCAAACTATTATTTCAAATGGAGGGGATCCAAGTATGTTGCATGCATGCCCACTACAGGTAAGTCAGACTGGGCCATTCACTTCAAGGAGAATTTACCACACTTGCCTCACTCAGGCCTCTGATCTGGAAAGGAGTGGCCTCTATTCCTCACGTTAGTGGAGTGTTTGATACCACTTTTCTACCAAAATGAACCAGGTGCTAGTTCGGTGCTAGTTCAGTGCTGATGCTTAGTTGGTTCAAATCTCATACCTCCTAAGAATCTGTTTTCTTTTCCAATGGCAAGGAGCCTGTCAGGCCCGCTGCTGCGGGTTACAGATAGTGCTCTCCCTACCAACCACCTTTTCTGTTTTTCTTCCTAGGTGTGCTTGTCACAGAGGCTGCGGTGGCAGGTGATTGTGATCAGTTATCAGCATCAGCTGAGGCAGGAGCAAGTGGAGCTCATCCAATCAAGAACCATCCCTGCTGCAATAAAGACACCATTAACCACTTGTCGCCAGACCGTGAACGATCAGTAGTCATATCTCTGCATCGTTCTCTCCAGCCTCTGAGTTTTCTGGAACTTCTGGTAATTGTGTTTTTGCTTCTTTCCAGTCTGAATTCCACCTGTTCCGGCTTCTGTCCATCCGGTTCATTCGATTATCTGCACACTCTCCACCTGTGTTGGCTTCTCGACCCAGATTCCACTCACCTGGACCATTCAGCCCCCACCTCTGTCGTTTCAATCCACAGGGCTCTTGCCACAGCCTCTGAACCCTGGTGCACTCATCATCAGCCACACACCACGTCTGCTCCTGATCTCAGCACCTCGACAAAAAGGTTCCCTGGTTCTCAGTCCCTGTCCCTTCCAGTTAGCTCAGCTAAATCTTAGTCTGAGCATCCCAGCTTCTCTAATGCTTCAAGTTTTCTTAGTTTCTATTGACTATCTGTATAGGGTATTCTGAACCCAGTTTGCTTGTTTCATCAGTTGTCTATTTCGGGTTAGTATTTAAGTTCTGTAAATTCCGTGAGTATAAATCACTCTTCCATGTAAGTAGATTAGTCTCCAGTCATTCTGGTGATTTGCCGTGTAGTCATCAGGTTAGTATCTACTTCTTACTTAATTCTCAATTCTGCATTTCCCAGTATCTTTCCTGTTTAGGTATTACCTTCCGTGGGTTAGTTAAATCTGGTTTTTGTGTTCGCATTCTGCCAGTCCACTAGGGGTTTTCCTGAGTCAGTTTGTGTCTGTAAGAATTGGTGACTGTGTGTCATTTCCGGTTGTACTTTCTGATTTAGTCTTGTAGTTCTATTTTGTGAACTTCTGTAAATAATACTCTTTGATTAACATATTCCTGCCCTACAGCTCATTTCCTTCGCCTGAGCCAAAAGGAAACCTTAATAGAGCCAAGTTAGAGCCATGTCATTGCGTCACCGTAAAACGTCAGTACGTCACTGTATGTGTTCAACAATGTTCATGCATCGTAACTTTCAGCCCGGTCTCACGGGGATTCGTGAAACTGTCACGTCAGTTTTTGTTTCGGTTTCGTGCGCACCAACACGATGTCATCATGTTTTTCGTGCCGCTCACCACGAGCGAAACCCGCTGTGGTAATCACATCTGAAAGTGGTTTATACCGGCGGATTCATGACGATCTAAGCTGTCCATCGGCGTTTGCGGCCGCCGCTTCGGCTGCCGGACATTCTTTAAATTCCTATGCAAATTCGGCGGATTCATGACGATTTAAGCTGTCCATCGGCGTTTGCGGCCGCCATTGTGGCCGCCAGACATCCGGCCGCAGCAGCGGCTGCGGCGGCGGCCGCAAACGCCGATGGACAGCTTAAATCGTCATGAATCCACCGGTATAAACCACTTTCAGATGTGATCCGGCCGCAAAAGCGGTCAGATGTCCGGCGGCCGCAGCGGCGGCGGCGGCAAACGCCGATGGACAGCTTAGATCGTCATGAATCCGCCAGTATAAACCACTTTCAGATGTGATTACCACAGCGGGTTTCGCTCGTGGTGAGCGGCACGATAAACATGACGACATCGTGTTGGTGCGCACGAAACCGAAACAAAAACTGACGTGACAGTTTCACGAATCCCCGTGAGACCGTGTTGTAACTTTGCAAGTGCTGTTCCTGACCATTCCTGACTTTGCAAAACGACATTGCAATCTAGAAACAAATAATCACACTTTAGGTAGCTATCTGTCGTCATCGTAGTCACAGGCAATGGCGACTATGTTTGAGAAGACAGGTAATTGTCAGAGGTGATTTGATTCTTAACAGTGAACATGTTAATGTTAGCTTGGCTACTTGGCTTCGCCTACGTTTGCACTGATTACATAGCGGTTAAACAAACACAACAAGTTTATGATAATGTCTATGTTTATCTTTGGAGATGGCTAATTGCGAGGTAGAGGTCAGGTGTTGCCTGAGGACATCCATGAACACGCCTGGGCATGCTGTTCTGTCCAAACTGTCATGAGACATTGACATTTTTATTATGATATACCCACCACTGTTAGCTTTTGCTTCAATAAATTGTTGGAGATGAGGAATCAATACCGCATGCTTCTAATTGCCCTACTTATATGATATAACATCACTAAAACATGAACTTTTTTACACTTTCCATAAATTTCACCCGAAAGTTGAATATTTTTTTGAGAGTAGTGTATGTAGGCATGTCATGTAAGCACACTCCAATAATATATTTGCTGCAGTTGTGCAGTTTATCTATTTAGCTTGGTGTGACTGTAGAAAAAACAACATAAGCTGCTGATATGTTTAAGACTAGGAATTTGGTTGAAAAGCACAACTATTTATCTGTCAAAATGTGTATACATAGAAGTGTGCACTGAACACTGACTTAAGTCTCTGTACATTATAGACAAAACATGCATCACTCGTCACAAATTTCTTTTGATTCACCCAAAGTGAAAGAGTAAAAATACAAAACAAGTGAACTTAAATAACTAAAAAGTAAAAGAATTTACAAAAAATACGATTTTTTTCTAGAAAAGGGCAAAAGTAGTGGACAATGCAGTTTATTTCCGGGACAGTCGATCCAGCAACAGCACCATGCTTCCCATCAGTTCAACTAAGGTGTTTGAATTTTCATCCATCCTCTGGATGTCTGAAAGAACATATTGCTCATGCTGATTTCTGCATAGTCTAAACAATCTTACTTGATTTGGTCTGTTGAGAGGAGGAGGCTGACACTGATGAGCAGCAGACCAGTGGTTCTGGCAACTGGGCATCACCATCCAAGGCCGACAAGTAAACAAAATTAACAAGGAATGTTGTTGATAGCATCTGTATTACAAATTACTTTCTCCATTAATTGATTAATACAACATGGGAGGTTTTGAATACATTTATTGTAATGAAATATTGCTGCTGCTTTTCTCAGGTTTTATAAGGTGTCGTTTCATTGTTTGCTAGCATACCAGTGGCTAACTGACTAGCAAACAATCGTCAATGCTAACCTCTGATCACTGATCCTGTACCCGTACCACATTCACTGACATTCATAATATTAATGTGGGACTATTGTAGCTAGCATAGTCATAGTAGGCTGACAGCAGAGTGTTTAGGAAATGAAACTTACCAGAATCAGCATCGGTGGTTTGCACGGTGGACTCTTCATGCATCAACTCCAGCACGGCTGTAGCATTCAGGGCCTCTCTTGGAATCATGGAATGCAGCAGGTCAAAATGGGAATTCTTTTGCCTGACCACTGCTGCGTCCCAGCTCCCTTTTCTGGTTCATGTAGTCATTTTTGAGCTTTTTAAGTTTGTTGGGGAGTTGATCGAGGCTTGTATCAGGCTGAAGCCATCTCACACTGGATCTTTTTGAACACCGACTTGGTCCGAGAGGCTCCCTCTAGCTTCAGCTGAATTTCAGTTGAAGACCACAGTGCCAGGAAGCACTGGGTCTCCTCCTCAGACCACTGCTACTTGGATTTGGTGTCCATATTTATTGGTTTGAAAACACTAACACTAAACACTACTGCTACTACTACCACTACTCGCTGTTTAAAAATGGCGGTTCTGTGTTTCCGCTGTTAATTGTTGGTCAATATAACCCCGCCCCTGGCCTGTGACATATTTGGTTCTTAACTCCGGCTCAGCAAAGAGTTGGTGCCTGAAAAGCACCAGTTTTTGGAGCTTGTAGTTGGTGCTTAGTTGGTAGAAACACAAAGAATTAGTGCCAAGTCAGGCACTGGCTCTGAACTAGCACTGGAACCAACTTGGTTGAAAAGAGTGACAGGAAATCACAGTTTAGTGTGCGTCTGTTCCTTATCTCTTCATCTTCCATCCCTTTTCTATGGCAAACAATTTTTAACTCAGGGTCAATTCTGGAAAGACCCTCCCTATGACAGCACAGTATATTCTCCTTTTTATTATCTTGAAGGATGAGGAAAAGCAGAGTATGATTCCTGAAGCTGTTTATAACAAAATGGTCAAATGGACCAAGTGTCATGAACCGGGCAGTGTTTGAACCCAAAAAGCAGGCAATCAGACAGGCAGGTGAATTAATAAGGAAGGCTTTTAATATAATTAACAACAGAAAATAACCACTGGGGAGTCACAGGAAACAGGAACTAAACGGGAGCTAAACTAAACTAAGGGCGACGGACCTGATGGCCGTGGTGGGGAACTTTAACTAAACTAAACAGAGGACAGACTCACAATGTCCGAGGTATCAGAAGGCGAGGTGGGGGACTGAGCTGAGGGAGCCGGCGGCGGGGACATGGAGAGGAACGAGGAGCAGACAAATCCGTGTATCATTCGTTCGTTCGTTTTTCAAAATAAAACCAAAACCAAAAAACTGAAATAACGACTCGTTTTTTTCAATATTTGTTTCCAGACCCAAAACGAAAAAACGGATAACAAATCTTTTTTTCCGATTCCGATTTTGTGTACAATTGGAAAATGGACAAAACGGATAACAGGGTTAGAATAATAACTCTAATTTAGCTATTATTGGTACCCATTTCCCAATGTGCTTTGCTCGCGCAACAGAGTGGACGCCGCTCGGGCTGCTGCGCAGCGAGAAATACGGCCGCCCTCTTGGTCCGGTCACCCGCTCCACTCAGCGCTGTTTGACAGCACATTTAATCCATCTTAACTCTGAATATTAAACTGATTTTCATGCGTTTTTATTTTTGTTGTTTTTGCTGCAAACATCATACATGTAGCTATGTGATACAGGACAAATGGTTCAGCGTATTTTAATATTCATAGCGGGATTAACAGTAATAGAATATTCTGAAATTAAGCTTGACTGTAGACAGGTATTTTGCAAACACTGTAAACATACACACACTAATATATGTTAGAGAAGCAGATAATGGCAGTAAAGTCAATTATTTTAATAATTTGAAGGGATAAAAGCCGGCTGTGCTCCTGCACAGCCGGCTCAAATCTGAAATCAGTGACATTATAAAGCCTCACTCTGCCGATAGCTCACGGCTGGGTCATTGCCTGCGATTCTCCATCAGATGCAGACCTCTGTTGAGCGCTGTCTCTCGTCTAGACTCCCCTCGCCGGCTCTGGCTTCCTCACCGGCCCCGGACTTCCTCGCCTGCACCGTCTTCCACTCCTCTGCCTGGAACCCCGTGTCTGCTCGTCTTCCCTCCTCCGCTCTGCACTCACTCCGTCTGCTCTGGTTCTGCCTGCCCCGCTGTCCCCGCCACACATGGGGCGGCATGGCTCAGTGGATAGAGTGGCCGTCTTGTAACTGGAAGGTTGTTGGTTCGAGCCTCGGTCCGTCGAGCTCATGTTGAGGTGTCCCTGAGCAAGACACCTAACCCTTAATTGCTCCTGGTGGGTTGTGGTTAGCGCCTTGCATGGCAGCTTCCGCCATCAATGGGTGAATGTGATGTATCATGTAAAGCGCTTTGGATAAAAGTGCTATATAAATACAACCATTTACCATTTTATCCCCACCACCAGCTTCATCAGCTCTGCCCCTGCCTTGTCTCCCGATCCCTCGGACAACCGTGAGTCACCTCTCCCCGTTTAGCTTAGTTTAGCCCCCACCACGGCCGTGATTTTGATTTACCTCTGTTGTCACCAGACATGCAGTTTTCTGTAAATGTTGTCGGTCTTCCAGATTTTCTTCCACTCCCACAGCTACTCTTAGCTGCCACATTTCAGACAGTGGTAATTGCAACCTTAAAGCAATTTGACATCTTTTTTATAGCCATGCTTTGCTTTGTAGATACCAGTTCACTTTACTTTCAGATCCTAAGTTAGTTGCTTTGAGGAGCCCATGGCCAAAAGGTATGAGGAGTCCAAGAAGAAAGCACATTCTTCATGACAACTCCTGACCTGCCTCACATTTTTAACAAGTCACAAACGGCCTATTGTGTTCATGAAGCTGTGAGTCTTTAGAAGTAGATCAAGAAAACATAGCAGAACATTTTAAACATCTGTATGCTACAGGGGTTTTGCTTTTCACTTCAAATCCAAAATTACATATTCATACTAAAATGCATTTGCTGTGATTGAATGCCCTTAAATTCAAGCATACTGCTTTTCCTTTTATGGCACAGCCAGCAGCCTACCTGATTTGGGACATTTCTAAATGTAAACTTATCTCTTACCCCTACATCAGACAAAATCTTCACATTCTCAGCATTAGAAGTGAAATTTAGATGTCAGGTGCAGAACACTGAATGTGTGAAGGTAAACTGAAATGAAACAAAACACAAAATATGGCAAGCAAGCAGTGAATGGATGCTGTTGGCTGCTTGACGAGCTGCTCTAGACTAAGGGCATGGTCTTGATTCACTCCAGCTTGGAAATGGCATTGCCAATTTGCATTCCATGTGGTCAAGTGCTCTTGCTAGATGACTGGGATGCCAATGTTCACTGTGTTGTGATTGCATCAAAGCAATTTTTTTTACGAGTGTAAGTGAAAACATCCCAGATACGTAGCCCTATAAGGTACAGTCAATTCCAGCCATTTTCAGTACAAAAAAATCGCTAATATTTTATTTGTAAATAAAAATATGACGAGAAATACAGGGAATATTGGACGCGCATCGCAAGGTGCATTTCCTCGAAAACGACCTATTGGTGGAATATATAACGACTTCAAGACATCTTTTGGACAAAATATTTTACTGGCTTGTTTCGTCTGGATGTCCAAGGTTGGATTATGGCCGTTTTTTGTGGAATATTTTCATCTGTGTGTAATAATGAACCCGCAAATGTGAGTCGCGCTGTGTACGTTAAAGCCGTGTATAGAGAACGGATGGATGGATATTCGTTGTTTGTCGGACAAATGTGTTTGTATTACCCGCTGTGGTAATCACATCTGAAAGTGGTTTATACCAGTGGATTCATGAGAATCTAAGCTTTCCATCGGTGTATAATGTTTCTATCATCGAGTTGGCAGTGTCGTTCTATTTCGAAAAATGCTTATGGAGATATCAAAACGGGGCCGCTGAATCTTAACGGGATAAACCCAAGACATTTACAGATTTCATGAGAGCTTAGAAACAATTTCACTGCTTTTGCTGAGGGATATTTTAAAGTGCATTCACCATTGAATACTGGGTGCTAAATAGAATCTGATTCACTAATAAAGACACACAGGATGCACCTTCAAAGAATTCACGACTAACGTTTGACTGAAAATATCTTTTTATGCCGTAAATATATCCATAAATGTTACTGTGTTCTTACATTGATGCATTTACAGTGTGTTTACTACTGTGTCTCCAGTGATCTGCATGTCTATTTATGTCTTTGTTCCTTCAGTGCCAGTGTGGTCTCTTACATTATTCTACTCCTATCATGCAGAAATTGCCTGGACAGCCATTTGGCTCGTGTTTGCCATCCATTTGTAATTCGGATAGAGGGGCCATGACTGTTCGGGCCTCGGGACAGCAGCAAAATCAATTGGCTAGAAATGACATCTGCCAGAATCTGCCACTGGACTGCTCGTAGGTACCATAAATGAAATTACAGGCCCTAATTGTGTGCTGATTTATTCACTTGTCTGAGTGCATCACAGCTGGACCAGCAAGGAGCCCCACAGCCCTGTCTGTGTGCTTGGTCATACATAACACATTTATTTATTTACCCATCCCTTCTGATTCACAGCATCACTGGGGGATATAGTGCCCCCTCTCTCCCCCCACTCCGCTGCTAGCACATAGTCCCAACCCCCATTCCTTCCCCTATCCCCCTCTGCATTTGATTAATTCAGTTTTTTTTCCTCTTTTTCGTGGTGGCGTGTAAAATGAAATGGCTGCGGAGACAAACTGTCACTTGGCTCAAGTAAGATAAATATGTCGACGCCTGAAGCGGTTAAAGCACACTAGCGTGTTTGACTGCACTCAGGAAATAGAGATAGAGTTTTTTTTCTGCATTCTTTAATGGAAAACTGTTGCAAATTTTGCACAGTTCTTCTAATTGCTGCTGAGACTGCGCAGTTGCAGATGTGACATTTCAGTGGATAATGTTATGGCTATAAGAGCATGGACAAATTTGAAACCATACCAGCCTTATTTCTCTCCTTCTGTCTCTTTTTAAGTCTTGATAAACGGCCACTATTGCCCTCGATGTGATATTTCCTCCATGCCACCAGACTCTTTCAGGGCAGCTTTAACCTAGCTCTAACACAGGCCTAAATAAAACATGAAACAATGCCTGCAAAAGTGTCCGTGAGGCAGTAAGAACATCAAAAATTGATACAGCCTCCGCAGGCCAGACCAAGAAATTTATCTAAGCCCAGGAGTTCATCTTGCTCTTCCTGTCACCTAGGTGACAGTCATGGGAGGTTACAAGCATGCCTGAGATGATACCACAGGAAAGAGATAGGCAAGGTAGAGAGCCCTATTTTTCATTATATCATGGCTAAAGGAGAGAGACAAACAGAAAAAGAGAAAGGGACAGTCAGAGGGAAATGAACTTAAAGAGAAGAATAGAAAGAGAGATGAGGGGACAGAGAGAGGGAGAGAGAACAGACCAAATCTGAAAGCAATTTTTATGGATGAAGACGAAGTTGCCAGTAAATGACCTCTCAGAAATTGAGCAGGAAGGAAAATCAGGCATATGGGGGAGAGCGAAATTAGAGAGCCGTATTTGTGTTGCAGAAATCTGCCTTTGATGAAGCAATCTTTAAAATATCAAACACGTCCTCGTGGTTCTCACTTAAATGACATTTTACAATATTTGTCCTACATTGCTGTTAGCAACATCAGAATGTGTGAACATGGCAGTGCAGCGGCCAGTGGGGAGATGGTGCTACGGTATCATTTAACGCAGTGAACAGCTCTGCCTTTTCCAGCTCATTAGCCATCCCCTTCTTTGTCCCAGGCCATTTGATAGCAGCATTAATCTACGGCTCCACTAGGCTTCCTTTCCCTATTTACCGGTATTTCATGAAGATTACACCACTCAACCATGTAAATGTATGCTTTTTTTCCTACCTCCCCCGCCCAGTGTGAGCCCCCAAACTCTGTGGAGTACCTTGTATAAACTTCTGCGACATACGGTGGATTAAACAGTGCATTTCCCCAAAAGCCCAAAGAGATGAGAGGCGGGAGTGAATGAAAGGCGATCAAAGTAGTTGCAAGCAAGCCGCATCCCGCTTTTTCGTCTTTCTCGGGATGTTGTGTGTGTGTGTTTACCACCAACGTGGATGGCACACTGCCATAAATACCGTTGTCCTTTAGTTAGGCTCACCTGCCATGGGATTACACTTGTCTGCTAAAATGACACAAGCCACGTCCTGTCAAGCAAACTCTGTAAATGCTTCTGTTGGGAAACCTAACAAAATCAACACGATGCATATTTTAAATTGGGGTTGTGGGACTTTTGTCCTTACCACTTGACAAAATCTTAAAAATACAAACAAAAAAACCCCCGGAAACATTGCCAGTGACTCATGTCTTCCATCCAAATCTGACCTCACTCTACTCCCTCTAAGAATAGCAAAAACATATTCTCAAACAGGAAGCTTTGGCATATGAGACATATACCACCCTTAAGGGGAGGTAATCCTCAGGGAAGTGACCAGCTCTTTGCACAGTGTCAGGCTGAAACCACATCATAAAATACCAAAGCTACTTTGTCACAAACTTCTTAGAGCCCGGTTTTTCTCTGGATAAAGAAGCAGCTCTATGATCAGCCTGGCAGACTGTATCTCTCATGGGGTATCGGACTTTTTATGGCAGGGGGGAGACAGGAGATGCAAACTCACTCTGTCTAGAACTCGCCCTTCATCTAGACATGAGAGCTTTGGGCGTATTTGGCATTTAGAGAGTCAGTGGCATGTTTGAAGGTGAGTCCATTCATTCTCTTTTTCCCAGGGACAGTTTGCACTGCATAATGAAACCTGAAATCGGTTGTTTGACAATAAATGACAACTCCATCTTTTCACCATGTCATTGATAAGACCTTCTGTTTTAGCTATATGCATAGACCAAATGCAATTTGTCTTGGAATGAGTACATCTGCCTAAGTGTCAAAAATTTTCTATTTTAAAAGCTCAGCATCATCAAGTGATGGAATTATGAAGGAAATCATGAATCTGAAGTTTCCCTGTCACAATTCCTATATCAATCCACATCACACACAGAGCTTTTCTCTTTTATTTTTTAAAAATTGTATTTAATGAAGAAAATACAGATAACCTAATCCAATTTTCAGTTGGAGCTAATAAATATGAAGTTCACTTCCAGGATATTATATGGATTCAACATAACACAGTTGCTGCTTTTCCACAGCCTTCTTTTGTTAAAGAAGCTTCAGACACACATTAAACTGGAATGACCAGAGATGGCATCAGTGTCCAAAACATCACCATGTGGCCATCATCATTCATGTTTAGCAGTCGCTGAGACTACAAAGGAGTGATCACTGATTCTCTTAGCAAACTGCATATAAGAACTGTCCAATTTACTTCATAAAATCAATTGATGTAAAGCAAATCACTGTGTTCACATCTGAAGAGTTTCTCCAGAGATCCAAGTATGCTAAGAATGGCCAAGTTATGAAGAGAATGAGACTACACAGCTTTGTATCTGTAGCTCCATTAAGATCTGACGCCTTTGAAGAAAAACAGCTTCGCGAGAATGTGTGGGCAGCAGAGTACGGACAAATAAGATACATCACAGAGATAAACGGTCCAACGTTTGTTTAACGAGTTGTATCAGAGAGCCATCAAAGGCCTGTTGGTTCAGCTAACATGCTCCACACTTGCACATATGAACGTGTCACTGTCGATTGTGAGGCTAACTATCTCTCTGCAAGCCCTCACCCCACCCATCCTATTTTCCCTTAGCAACAGATGCTGCACTGAAACAACAATTACATGTGCTAGCAACCTCATCAAATGTGAATGGTGAATGTCATCTTGGTGCCATCTACCCCCCCACACACTCCAAATCTTGTTTATGCACAAACAAATTAGTCTGTGTGCTTCTCATGTCATGCATTTTGTCTATTCAAGACATTGAAATGTGACCTCACAAGTACCATCATACAGTAGTAGTCATGGTTACCTTGGAAAACAACAAGTGATTTTGATAATACCTTTGACAAAACAGATGAAAAGATGGGCATTAGCTACATCATGTTTCTTATTCTACATACAACAATCAGACTCAAAGTACTGTAAATTTTGAATACATGCTGGGTATTTTCACAGAGTTGATTGAGAAGGGTCTCTTCACAGTGTGTATTACAGTGATAAAACCAGCATATGAATAAGCTGCCCCCGAAACACCTCCACCCACATTCTGGATAGCACAAAGAGAGAATGATTACAAACCATTAGGCAGAGCCTGAAGTAGACATGCCAATTCTGTCCGCCAGAATAACAGGCAATGTAACTTTTCCACCGTATTTTTTTCTCCTTTATTTTTATTTATTTGCCAGTTTTGTTTTGAAGGAGGAAGTTGCTGTCAATAAGCATGGCCATGATAGTGTGGAAGTACTGCCAGTTCCAATAAAGTGGGAGAGAGATCACCGCAATGAAAGGTGACCTTGGCATAATTGAGATTCATCACAGAGAAAGCCAGGCGGCTGAAGTGACAGGGAGGGGAGTGACAGGAAAAAGACAAAAAAAAAAACAACAACAAAACAGGGGGGCCAAAAAAATACAACATAAATACTACTTTCATTTTATGTGGGAACAGCCAACTGTTGGTTGGGCAGCAGGACGTGAATCTCAATGTCAATGACCGTATTTATTTCGGCCAAGACTGCAGGCTTATAGGCGACTCCAATCCTCCCTGCTTGTATTCTATTTTTGCAAGGGGCACACATGTGAAATGACAAAAAGCAGCATTCTTCATACCAAATGAGAGAAAGAAACTGATTTAGAGCTGTCTGTGTGCTCTTCAGATGAGATAACAAACCGGCCACATGTTGGACAGCAAATGTTCTGACCACAGAGGAAGACAATGTCAGCTCTCCATCATGCTTTAAGTCATGTAAAGCAGCATGGCACTGCACACTGTTAAAGGCACTCTGGAGAGATGCAAACACAGCAAGGGATGAATAGAGGTTAGAGGGGGGTGCTGGCACCTATGGGGATGGATTATAGTGTCCTTTCAGACCTGCACAATATGCATGTTTGGGTCTGGGCTGGAGCGTGCACATAGCAGCCACACAGAGCTCCTGGGTTGGGGGTGGGATCCCCCAGACATCCAAGGTTTTTCTATGGCCTACAACAATGGCCCATATTCTGGGTCCACAACCCACCTGGGCTTGTGTGATAAATGATTTTGAAAGAGGACACATACTGCATCCCATCCAGCATGCAATTTATGTGCCCAAACACATCACTCTCTATTGCTATATTGTGGTTTTGCTTATGTGGAGTTGATTTTCCCGGCATTTCTTTATTATCTGACATTATACACACTCTATCACATCGTTTCTTGGATGGACCACTTACTTGCTGTTGCTGTTCTCGAAAAATGAAAAGAGGTGCTAGAATTGTCAAAAATCAAATTAGCAGATACTGAATTTTCTGGGCTTTTTATGGATTAAGCTCCAAAAATTCTAAAGTCTACATTTCTCAAAATGCAACTGGATGTTTTCAGCGGACCTGTTACCCCTGACCTCCAGTCTGAAGTACATGCTCTCTGTTTTCTGGTGTAAGCGGTAGGTATTTTCCTAAGAGAAGGAAAAAAATAAAAACCTGTGTGTTCTGATGCTGCACAAACAACAAGAAATAGGTGCTTCCATTTTCTGTAATTAACTGGCTTCATAATCTTTTGAGGATTAAAAGGTCAACTAATGACCAAAAAAATGGGATTTGGTGAAATCAGAAAGGATTAATTACTTCTCATACATTGCAAGATGACAGTAATTACTTTCATCCACTCCAAAAAAAAAGGAATACAATAATTGGTAGACACTTAATTAAAGGTTACAGCTTTGACATAATTGTGAAAGACAAGACAATTAAAAGACCTATTATTCAATCAAGATACACATGGAGTAATTGGTGTGATGCTCTCTGGAGGGCTGGCAAATGTGGGCTCTGTGAAGGATGGAGAGGGTTTGGTAAACATCAAGAGGATAGTGAGAAGGATGGACTACTACATCCTTCTAACCCATCCAGACAAGGTTATTGCCAGGGTTCAAACTTCAGAGGCGGCCCAGGAGGGAACTCAGCCACCTCTATAACAGATTATAGTGAGCCCCAAAAGAATTGAGAAAGTGAAAACCTCCCATTAATGTCAAGGTTATATCAGTGAGACACCTCAAAAAGTCAATGGGTGTGCTCTCAAGAGGCTCGTTGTGATTTGTAACCTGGACTGTTCAGACAGCGCTACCTCACAGACATGGGGAATTTGTTGGAGGTAAAAAGACAAGTCTGGCTTCAGTGCACTTTATTAAAAGACATATTTGACTTAAAATGCAAATCACCAGGCAATCTCAGTAAAACCAAATTATTAGCACAGTTATGCAATGCTTTTCCATGAAGTTAGATTCCATATTTATGCATTGGATTTGTTGGTGAGAAAAAATATAACTAAACGGTTATGATGACATGGGCTTAATCAGAGTTAAATGTATTACTAGTACACTAAGTTATGAAACGAATGAATTAATGAGTGAATACATGTTGAGTCAGTTTAGATCTTGTTCAGGTATAACTGACTACATCATTAAATGGTAGCACAAGTAGCTACTTTAGTGCCTTTTTTGTCATAGGTGCCTTCAACTTGAAGAAAGACCATCTTCTCCATCAGTAGAGTGACTACTAATTACCGAGTAGCAGTGTCTTTAGTCTTGGCTTGTTATGCCACCCCAGCCCCAACACCAGCCTGCTGCACCACTATCAAGAAGAGGGGCCATAAATAGTTTGGGGGGACTCCAAAGTGCACCACTTATGGAGGCATCGAAGCTAGGGAAAGGCTAATTCCACTATACCACCCTGGTGGCAAAATGTATTGTATCCTCATGGGACAGTAAGTTGGGCTTTATACATTTTGTAAATGTGAACTGAAGAACTGACTGCTGCATCTATCTTGAAACTGAAACTTGACTACACAGCGACATATCTGACAGAGCCATCACAGTGGATGGGCTCGCTTCGTGATTATGCTCTCATCAACAAGGAATGGTGGACAAATGCTGTGGTTGTGTATAATTTTGTGGAGTTAATGATTGTGAGATATGTTTTACATTCTGCTTTCTCCCATGCATTAACAATGCATGGAAATGAAAAAAAAATGCACTGAAGAATTTCAAAGTATTATTCGACAGGCTGAAGACGATACCTTCTCCAGATGACCATTTTCTGCATATGACTGTCGACAGCATGAAAAAGACACTACCCAGTGTCAACATCTAGTTCGCAACATCTAGAAGAATAGTCATTAGTTTTTCAACAGGATGATGAGCCAAAGGGCTGTTTGACCAAGAATCAGAGTGATGGATGCGACACCTGAACAACTGGCAACTACATTCACCCAATGTCAACCCAACTGATACTGTTTGATATGAGTCAAAGAGTGATGGAAAAATGCTTAACATGTGTGGAAACTCCTATAAGACAATCAGAAGCATTTCCTATGATGACCTCATGATGATTGTTGAAAGCACACTCTAAAAAATACAAAAAAAAAATGAACAAAAAACCCCCCTTTGAATGAGTAGGTGTCCAAACCTGGACTGGTACTATAGGTGCAGGAAATTTTTTGTACTTACTACAGCGTAATGATTTTAATATTACCTAGCGAAATATAGCAGACCAACATCCCTGAACCTGAACAACATTGTCTAAATCTTTTCAAACTTATGAAACTCAATAAGTCCGACTTTCCACTGATGTACATGTAAGATGACATGGCTTCTATGAAATCTAGGGCAGACTTAATCAAATGTCAGCTTCTCAACCTAAATGACTGATTTAGAAAGCATCTATCACTAAGGTCTGCCTCCTTTCTGCCTCAGTCTCTCACTTTCTGTCTTCTCTCCCTCTTCAGTCTAATAGACAGAGTATGTGTTTTTATGGGTAAATATATCCATAAATGTTACTGTGTTCTTACATTGATGCATTTACAGTGTGTTTACTACTGTGTCTCCAGTGATCTGCATGTCTATTTATGTCTTTGTTCCTTCAGTGCCAGTGTGGTCTCTTACATTATTCTACTCCTATCATGCAGAAATTGCCTGGACAGCCATTTGGCTCGTGTTTGCCATCCATTTGTAATTCGGATAGAGGGCCATGACTGTTCGGGCCTCGGGACAGCAGCAAAATCAATTGGCTAGAAATGACATCTGCCAGAATCTGCCACTGGACTGCTCGTAGGTACCATAAATGAAATTACAGGCCCTAATTGTGTGCTGATTTATTCACTTGTCTGAGTGCATCACAGCTGGACCAGCAAGGAGCCCCACAGCCCTGTCTGTGTGCTTGGTCATACATAACACATTTATTTATTTACCCATCCCTTCTGATTCACAGCATCACTGGGGATATAGTGCCCCCTCTCTCCCCCCACTCCGCTGCTAGCACATAGTCCCAACCCCCATTCCTTCCCCTATCCCCCTCTGCATTTGATTAATTCAGTTTTTTTTCCTCTTTTTCGTGGTGGCGTGTAAAATGAAATGGCTGCGGAGACAAACTGTCACTTGGCTCAAGTAAGATAAATATGTCGACGCCTGAAGCGGTTAAAGCACACTAGCGTGTTTGACTGCACTCAGGAAATAGAGATAGAGTTTTTTTTCTGCATTCTTTAATGGAAAACTGTTGCAAATTTTGCACAGTTCTTCTAATTGCTGCTGAGACTGCGCAGTTGCAGATGTGACATTTCAGTGGATAATGTTATGGCTATAAGAGCATGGACAAATTTGAAACCATACCAGCCTTATTTCTCTCCTTCTGTCTCTTTTTAAGTCTTGATAAACGGCCACTATTGCCCTCGATGTGATATTTCCTCCATGCCACCAGACTCTTTCAGGGCAGCTTTAACCTAGCTCTAACACAGGCCTAAATAAAACATGAAACAATGCCTGCAAAAGTGTCCGTGAGGCAGTAAGAACATCAAAAATTGATACAGCCTCCGCAGGCCAGACCAAGAAATTTATCTAAGCCCAGGAGTTCATCTTGCTCTTCCTGTCACCTAGGTGACAGTCATGGGAGGTTACAAGCATGCCTGAGATGATACCACAGGAAAGAGATAGGCAAGGTAGAGAGCCCTATTTTCATTATATCATGGCTAAAGGAGAGAGACAAACAGAAAAAGAGAAAGGGACAGTCAGAGGGAAATGAACTTAAAGAGAAGAATAGAAAGAGAGATGAGGGGACAGAGAGAGGGAGAGAGAACAGACCAAATCTGAAAGCAATTTTTATGGATGAAGACGAAGTTGCCAGTAAATGACCTCTCAGAAATTGAGCAGGAAGGAAAATCAGGCATATGGGGGAGAGCGAAATTAGAGAGCCGTATTTGTGTTGCAGAAATCTGCCTTTGATGAAGCAATCTTTAAAATATCAAACACGTCCTCGTGGTTCTCACTTAAATGACATTTTACAATATTTGTCCTACATTGCTGTTAGCAACATCAGAATGTGTGAACATGGCAGTGCAGCGGCCAGTGGGGAGATGGTGCTACGGTATCATTTAACGCAGTGAACAGCTCTGCCTTTTCCAGCTCATTAGCCATCCCCTTCTTTGTCCCAGGCCATTTGATAGCAGCATTAATCTACGGCTCCACTAGGCTTCCTTTCCCTATTTACCGGTATTTCATGAAGATTACACCACTCAACCATGTAAATGTATGCTTTTTTCCTACCTCCCCCGCCCAGTGTGAGCCCCCAAACTCTGTGGAGTACCTTGTATAAACTTCTGCGACATACGGTGGATTAAACAGTGCATTTCCCCAAAAGCCCAAAGAGATGAGAGGCGGGAGTGAATGAAAGGCGATCAAAGTAGTTGCAAGCAAGCCGCATCCCGCTTTTTCGTCTTTCTCGGGATGTTGTGTGTGTGTGTTTACCACCAACGTGGATGGCACACTGCCATAAATACCGTTGTCCTTTAGTTAGGCTCACCTGCCATGGGATTACACTTGTCTGCTAAAATGACACAAGCCACGTCCTGTCAAGCAAACTCTGTAAATGCTTCTGTTGGGAAACCTAACAAAATCAACACGATGCATATTTTAAATTGGGGTTGTGGGACTTTTGTCCTTACCACTTGACAAAATCTTAAAAATACAAACAAAAAAACCCCCGGAAACATTGCCAGTGACTCATGTCTTCCATCCAAATCTGACCTCACTCTACTCCCTCTAAGAATAGCAAAAACATATTCTCAAACAGGAAGCTTTGGCATATGAGACATATACCACCCTTAAGGGGAGGTAATCCTCAGGGAAGTGACCAGCTCTTTGCACAGTGTCAGGCTGAAACCACATCATAAAATACCAAAGCTACTTTGTCACAAACTTCTTAGAGCCCGGTTTTTCTCTGGATAAAGAAGCAGCTCTATGATCAGCCTGGCAGACTGTATCTCTCATGGGGTATCGGACTTTTTATGGCAGGGGGGAGACAGGAGATGCAAACTCACTCTGTCTAGAACTCGCCCTTCATCTAGACATGAGAGCTTTGGGCGTATTTGGCATTTAGAGAGTCAGTGGCATGTTTGAAGGTGAGTCCATTCATTCTCTTTTTCCCAGGGACAGTTTGCACTGCATAATGAAACCTGAAATCGGTTGTTTGACAATAAATGACAACTCCATCTTTTCACCATGTCATTGATAAGACCTTCTGTTTTAGCTATATGCATAGACCAAATGCAATTTGTCTTGGAATGAGTACATCTGCCTAAGTGTCAAAAATTTTCTATTTTAAAAGCTCAGCATCATCAAGTGATGGAATTATGAAGGAAATCATGAATCTGAAGTTTCCCTGTCACAATTCCTATATCAATCCACATCACACACAGAGCTTTTCTCTTTTATTTTTTAAAAATTGTATTTAATGAAGAAAATACAGATAACCTAATCCAATTTTCAGTTGGAGCTAATAAATATGAAGTTCACTTCCAGGATATTATATGGATTCAACATAACACAGTTGCTGCTTTTCCACAGCCTTCTTTTGTTAAAGAAGCTTCAGACACACATTAAACTGGAATGACCAGAGATGGCATCAGTGTCCAAAACATCACCATGTGGCCATCATCATTCATGTTTAGCAGTCGCTGAGACTACAAAGGAGTGATCACTGATTCTCTTAGCAAACTGCATATAAGAACTGTCCAATTTACTTCATAAAATCAATTGATGTAAAGCAAATCACTGTGTTCACATCTGAAGAGTTTCTCCAGAGATCCAAGTATGCTAAGAATGGCCAAGTTATGAAGAGAATGAGACTACACAGCTTTGTATCTGTAGCTCCATTAAGATCTGACGCCTTTGAAGAAAAACAGCTTCGCGAGAATGTGTGGGCAGCAGAGTACGGACAAATAAGATACATCACAGAGATAAACGGTCCAACGTTTGTTTAACGAGTTGTATCAGAGAGCCATCAAAGGCCTGTTGGTTCAGCTAACATGCTCCACACTTGCACATATGAACGTGTCACTGTCGATTGTGAGGCTAACTATCTCTCTGCAAGCCCTCACCCCACCCATCCTATTTTCCCTTAGCAACAGATGCTGCACTGAAACAACAATTACATGTGCTAGCAACCTCATCAAATGTGAATGGTGAATGTCATCTTGGTGCCATCTACCCCCCCACACACTCCAAATCTTGTTTATGCACAAACAAATTAGTCTGTGTGCTTCTCATGTCATGCATTTTGTCTATTCAAGACATTGAAATGTGACCTCACAAGTACCATCATACAGTAGTAGTCATGGTTACCTTGGAAAACAACAAGTGATTTTGATAATACCTTTGACAAAACAGATGAAAAGATGGGCATTAGCTACATCATGTTTCTTATTCTACATACAACAATCAGACTCAAAGTACTGTAAATTTTGAATACATGCTGGGTATTTTCACAGAGTTGATTGAGAAGGGTCTCTTCACAGTGTGTATTACAGTGATAAAACCAGCATATGAATAAGCTGCCCCCGAAACACCTCCACCCACATTCTGGATAGCACAAAGAGAGAATGATTACAAACCATTAGGCAGAGCCTGAAGTAGACATGCCAATTCTGTCCGCCAGAATAACAGGCAATGTAACTTTTCCACCGTATTTTTTTCTCCTTTATTTTTATTTATTTGCCAGTTTTGTTTTGAAGGAGGAAGTTGCTGTCAATAAGCATGGCCATGATAGTGTGGAAGTACTGCCAGTTCCAATAAAGTGGGAGAGAGATCACCGCAATGAAAGGTGACCTTGGCATAATTGAGATTCATCACAGAGAAAGCCAGGCGGCTGAAGTGACAGGGAGGGGAGTGACAGGAAAAAGACAAAAAAAAAACAACAACAAAACAGGGGGGCCAAAAAAATACAACATAAATACTACTTTCATTTTATGTGGGAACAGCCAACTGTTGGTTGGGCAGCAGGACGTGAATCTCAATGTCAATGACCGTATTTATTTCGGCCAAGACTGCAGGCTTATAGGCGACTCCAATCCTCCCTGCTTGTATTCTATTTTTGCAAGGGGCACACATGTGAAATGACAAAAAGCAGCATTCTTCATACCAAATGAGAGAAAGAAACTGATTTAGAGCTGTCTGTGTGCTCTTCAGATGAGATAACAAACCGGCCACATGTTGGACAGCAAATGTTCTGACCACAGAGGAAGACAATGTCAGCTCTCCATCATGCTTTAAGTCATGTAAAGCAGCATGGCACTGCACACTGTTAAAGGCACTCTGGAGAGATGCAAACACAGCAAGGGATGAATAGAGGTTAGAGGGGGGTGCTGGCACCTATGGGGATGGATTATAGTGTCCTTTCAGACCTGCACAATATGCATGTTTGGGTCTGGGCTGGAGCGTGCACATAGCAGCCACACAGAGCTCCTGGGTTGGGGGTGGGATCCCCCAGACATCCAAGGTTTTTCTATGGCCTACAACAATGGCCCATATTCTGGGTCCACAACCCACCTGGGCTTGTGTGATAAATGATTTTGAAAGAGGACACATACTGCATCCCATCCAGCATGCAATTTATGTGCCCAAACACATCACTCTCTATTGCTATATTGTGGTTTTGCTTATGTGGAGTTGATTTTCCCGGCATTTCTTTATTATCTGACATTATACACACTCTATCACATCGTTTCTTGGATGGACCACTTACTTGCTGTTGCTGTTCTCGAAAAATGAAAAGAGGTGCTAGAATTGTCAAAAATCAAATTAGCAGATACTGAATTTTCTGGGCTTTTTATGGATTAAGCTCCAAAAATTCTAAAGTCTACATTTCTCAAAATGCAACTGGATGTTTTCAGCGGACCTGTTACCCCTGACCTCCAGTCTGAAGTACATGCTCTCTGTTTTCTGGTGTAAGCGGTAGGTATTTTCCTAAGAGAAGGAAAAAAATAAAAACCTGTGTGTTCTGATGCTGCACAAACAACAAGAAATAGGTGCTTCCATTTTCTGTAATTAACTGGCTTCATAATCTTTTGAGGATTAAAAGGTCAACTAATGACCAAAAAAATGGGATTTGGTGAAATCAGAAAGGATTAATTACTTCTCATACATTGCAAGATGACAGTAATTACTTTCATCCACTCCAAAAAAAAAGGAATACAATAATTGGTAGACACTTAATTAAAGGTTACAGCTTTGACATAATTGTGAAAGACAAGACAATTAAAAGACCTATTATTCAATCAAGATACACATGGAGTAATTGGTGTGATGCTCTCTGGAGGGCTGGCAAATGTGGGCTCTGTGAAGGATGGAGAGGGTTTGGTAAACATCAAGAGGATAGTGAGAAGGATGGACTACTACATCCTTCTAACCCATCCAGACAAGGTTATTGCCAGGGTTCAAACTTCAGAGGCGGCCCAGGAGGGAACTCAGCCACCTCTATAACAGATTATAGTGAGCCCCAAAAGAATTGAGAAAGTGAAAACCTCCCATTAATGTCAAGGTTATATCAGTGAGACACCTCAAAAAGTCAATGGGTGTGCTCTCAAGAGGCTCGTTGTGATTTGTAACCTGGACTGTTCAGACAGCGCTACCTCACAGACATGGGGAATTTGTTGGAGGTAAAAAGACAAGTCTGGCTTCAGTGCACTTTATTAAAAGACATATTTGACTTAAAATGCAAATCACCAGGCAATCTCAGTAAAACCAAATTATTAGCACAGTTATGCAATGCTTTTCCATGAAGTTAGATTCCATATTTATGCATTGGATTTGTTGGTGAGAAAAAATATAACTAAACGGTTATGATGACATGGGCTTAATCAGAGTTAAATGTATTACTAGTACACTAAGTTATGAAACGAATGAATTAATGAGTGAATACATGTTGAGTCAGTTTAGATCTTGTTCAGGTATAACTGACTACATCATTAAATGGTAGCACAAGTAGCTACTTTAGTGCCTTTTTTGTCATAGGTGCCTTCAACTTGAAGAAAGACCATCTTCTCCATCAGTAGAGTGACTACTAATTACCGAGTAGCAGTGTCTTTAGTCTTGGCTTGTTATGCCACCCCAGCCCCAACACCAGCCTGCTGCACCACTATCAAGAAGAGGGGCCATAAATAGTTTGGGGGGACTCCAAAGTGCACCACTTATGGAGGCATCGAAGCTAGGGAAAGGCTAATTCCACTATACCACCCTGGTGGCAAAATGTATTGTATCCTCATGGGACAGTAAGTTGGGCTTTATACATTTTGTAAATGTGAACTGAAGAACTGACTGCTGCATCTATCTTGAAACTGAAACTTGACTACACAGCGACATATCTGACAGAGCCATCACAGTGGATGGGCTCGCTTCGTGATTATGCTCTCATCAACAAGGAATGGTGGACAAATGCTGTGGTTGTGTATAATTTTGTGGAGTTAATGATTGTGAGATATGTTTTACATTCTGCTTTCTCCCATGCATTAACAATGCATGGAAATGAAAAAAAAATGCACTGAAGAATTTCAAAGTATTATTCGACAGGCTGAAGACGATACCTTCTCCAGATGACCATTTTCTGCATATGACTGTCGACAGCATGAAAAAGACACTACCCAGTGTCAACATCTAGTTCGCAACATCTAGAAGAATAGTCATTAGTTTTTCAACAGGATGATGAGCCAAAGGGCTGTTTGACCAAGAATCAGAGTGATGGATGCGACACCTGAACAACTGGCAACTACATTCACCCAATGTCAACCCAACTGATACTGTTTGATATGAGTCAAAGAGTGATGGAAAAATGCTTAACATGTGTGGAAACTCCTATAAGACAATCAGAAGCATTTCCTATGATGACCTCATGATGATTGTTGAAAGCACACTCTAAAAAATACAAAAAAAAAAATGAACAAAAAACCCCCCTTTGAATGAGTAGGTGTCCAAACCTGGACTGGTACTATAGGTGCAGGAAATTTTTTGTACTTACTACAGCGTAATGATTTTAATATTACCTAGCGAAATATAGCAGACCAACATCCCTGAACCTGAACAACATTGTCTAAATCTTTTCAAACTTATGAAACTCAATAAGTCCGACTTTCCACTGATGTACATGTAAGATGACATGGCTTCTATGAAATCTAGGGCAGACTTAATCAAATGTCAGCTTCTCAACCTAAATGACTGATTTAGAAAGCATCTATCACTAAGGTCTGCCTCCTTTCTGCCTCAGTCTCTCACTTTCTGTCTTCTCTCCCTCTTCAGTCTAATAGACAGTAGCTTGGATCTCTGCTCCGGTAAGCTGGCCAAGGTAATATTCCTCAGGTATCCTTTAATTACCTGGCATTTAGTATTCATGGTCCAAGTATTCATCACCACTTTGCTCACTGCTCACTGATTGAAGAATGAGGGTTTCCCTCAACAATATGCATTTCCAAAAAAGAATTACCCTCCTCAAGAAGAGAGCAGTGAAGAAAATGAAAGATTTGCCTGGACAGACAAGACAAGAGGTTCTTCTGATGAAAGACAATGAATCTGATTTAATATGGTGTGTCAAAAAAGTTGAAATGGGTCATTACAAATCTTCACTCTTCCCAGCCCAACGAATGTATTTTCTATTGAATTTATCAGCAGTGCATTGCATCCATTATTATTGTTTATTCTCTACATGAAATCAATTAACAATGACCCAAAGCATAACTGCACAGGATAGAGCTGAATTGTCTAAAATCCTAAAATCCCATTCATCTTTGACTGGCTATACATCCATCAAGTTCCTAATGATGATTCACAGTGTCAGAACACCAGTTTCATATAACTGGCTCATTGTCTGGTCATCTGCTCATCCCAGTTTTGCTTTGTAAACAAATTGTACCATTTGTCCAGTCATAACAGATTCACATTCAATTTGCCAAACCATTTAATCTCTGTGCATTGTTTTAAAAAAGAACCATCAGTTGTGCATTACAGAGAAATACATTTGACCCTATAGTTTTATAATTTCTCTGTATTGTAACTAGAGTTCAAAAAGAGTTATTATAGTTAATCTAAAGCAGTAAGATATGAAATCCAATTGTGATTATTCTCATAATTGTGCATCAAAAGAATAGCGAACTGTATTCATGTGTTTTAATGCAGAAAATATGAGAGTCTGAAATCCACTGTTTCATAGACACACCAGAAAGCCTTTGTTCAGCTGGATTTGCCTTGAAGGAATGAACAATCTAATCAAAGCTTGTTCCCCCTGAAGAATACTGTTAATGAGTTGCTGCATTCTCGACATTTTCATTCTGTCTTGTGGGTATATATTCTAATAATTCTTGATGCCTAATTACTACCAAAGAGCTGTAAAATGTTCTAAAGATGGACAGTGTCAGTGTGTAGTAGGCATTAAACACGATGACACTACCACTGGTATACATTATTTAGAGAGCTGACATTTAATGGGGAAAAACATTTTGTGATTTACATTTTGAGGGAGAAAATTATCCGTGATTGCTGTGACACAGCAGATGTTGAACAGGTCAACAATGACAGCAGTTCTACAGCACCAAATGTTGTTGTTGTAGCAGCATTTTGCTCCTCTGATTGAACTGTTCGACACCCGCTGTCACTCATCTGCTACCCACATGCCAGTCCAGGGAAGTACACAACAGATGGAAATGGTTATGAAAATAATTATGCGAAACAAATGTTTTTTTGTAGAGGCATTTCTCCACTTCGCATTCCAGTAAATGTTGCAGTGTCTATTGTCAGTCTGACAGCCAAGAAAGCCTGGAATGCTTGTCCCTGCTGGAATCAAACCCACAAAGTGCTGTTTACCACTGTGACACATTAACTATGCCACTTGGGATGAGTGGTCTGCATTTTTTTTTTCATTAAACTATTAAGCCTTGATAAGAAGACATGGAATTCTGGAACTCTTGGTATAATCCCTCCTCCCCTACAGCCTTGTGAGCCAGATTGCTCTCTCCCAATTAAGAAATGTTTGCCAATAAGAGAACATTTGGTGTAAGTCATAAAGTCAGACTGCAAAAAAGAAGAAGGGGAAAAAACACACACCCAGGGAAATAAAACAACATCTTAACATGCCCAACAATATTAGAGATATCAAAATTGCATTAATTGTGTGGGTTCACAGGGGTCTATTAAGCTATCCTCAAATGCTCCTTAAAAGTGCTGTCACTAAGATTATGTAGAAAATGAGGAACAACATGCAAACAGCAAAGTGGCTAGAAGCAACAGGGAGAAATAAAAAAATATCAACTGAAATTGAAGAAAAATGAGATTACATTAAACAGGAGCAATGTTTCATATTCGCTCCCAGTTTATAATTTGTTCCCCAATGCCGTGATACATCAAATAACTTTCAATGATCCAGTTATTGCCTTTGTTTAAGTCCAGAAAGGACTTAGAAGGTGGAACAGAGAAATACATCATTAAAACCTTGCTATTAGCCATAAAGTATTACAAGTCTTCCACGCAAATCATTAAATCAAATGACTTTGTTTAATGCCAAAAGGAAACTTGCGTATTTAAAAAGAGCCAGAATCTTGTCAGTTACTACACTCACTGCATTTTTTTTTTTGCAGCCTTTACTTGTTCTTTGGTCAATGGTTTGGTTTTCT
The DNA here is from genome assembly GCF_021347895.1 of Acanthochromis polyacanthus. Taxonomy (NCBI): domain Eukaryota; kingdom Metazoa; phylum Chordata; class Actinopteri; family Pomacentridae; genus Acanthochromis; species Acanthochromis polyacanthus. Next base: position 31,599,658 of record NC_067114.1, on the reverse strand, counting down.
GGAATGATTAATTCTCTTGGCTATTATTAGATCTACATTATTTTTTTTTAAAGTATTTGGTATATGTACAGAAAAATTGAAAAGCCCATATTATGCTTTTAAGGATGTCCCTTACTGTGTTACAGCTTTATTGTTCATGTAAAAATTCTACAACCCCCACAGTCATTGTCTCCCACAGAAACCTCTGCTTCCACCATCCTGTAATAGCAGATTTGGCCATGACCGTAAACAAAGAATGTGTATGTAACAACTGTATGTATACCGGTACATTTATTTACGTGTAATCTATGTAATCTTGAAGTTGGGTAAAGGAAACTTCTCCCTATTGGACATCTTATGCAAACAAACTCTTATAGAAAGGGCCACTGAAGGAAAAGTAATTCCAACATACGTAAAACACAAAAACACAATGTAAAAACTGTCAGCTCAGTACTCCATAAGGGAAAAACAATGCTTTCAACAGGCCGCAGGCCACCAAGGGAAGAGAGCATCGAAGCCACTCAAATCCTTGCAATGAGAAAAAAAAAAATCTGACTGCACTGAGAACCATAAACAAAGAAGTGTTTGTCTCTTTTCTTTGACTACAAGTACAGAAGCAGCAGCAGCAGCATGTTTCATCTGATGCTGCCTGAGGAAAACCAAAAGCACAGAAATATGCTGCTGCTGCTTTCTTACTTTCAAGCTGCACAGTCATTTAAATGTGTGTAACTAAAACACACTTAACCCTTTTTCTCCTCTCTTGTTTAATTTTGACAGTTTTAACCTGACTTCAAACTATAACTGTTATTTTGGTTCCGTGATCGTTTTATTTATTTATTTATTTTTAATCAGCCACTAATGGCTTAGAATCTAGCATCATCTCTCTAAATCTCAAATAAGAGTTCTATGGCTGGGTCAATATATAATTGCGGGATTTTTGAGTTTGAAAAATTCTGGAAATTATTTTTTTCCCAATACGTTATTATTTTTCCTTACAAAGTATTCCTGAAATATTGTGTTTTCAGCAGTTGCCAAGCTAAGGCATAACTGATTTCAGATATTTATTTAAGAGGTTCGCTGATTATTTGGTCAACTATGCTACGGACACAAACTGTAAAGTTTTAACTTTGAGTAAATGTCAGTTATTTAAACAAATCATTGTTCTTGGAAGAATATGTGTCTACTTACCTACATTTTCAATTATAATCCACAATTAAAGAAAATGTACCTTTTTTGCATTATAATTTCCATGCAGTTCATGGTCTACATATTTACTCCCCAAACTCCTGAGATTCATGATAATATTCTTGATTAAATTATACTCAGTTTCACAGTTACTACATTTCCAAGTTTGTGCTTACAGTTTAGGGAACAATTAAATATATACAGAAACGGCAGGATATCAGCGCTCTGTGAAATAATAATTATTTAATGCCAATATTAATAACTTGAGGCATTTTTGCACAAGACATGAACAACATATTGTGTAACCACAATTTTGGCAATAAATTATATATACAGCTGAGCACATGAAACAGTGCATTAGTGTTGAATTGACGACTCAAGTATTATGTTAAGTGCTAAGTATATTAAGAAATTAATACTAGAACAGAAAACTACTGTACAGTAATTTATGATGAAGCTTAATGTTACTAACTGATCAGAACTGCAACAATTAAGTGATTTTTCAATTAGCAGACAAAGAAAAATACAATCTGCAACAATTTTGATGATTTCAACATTTCAGTGAACAAGTCAGCAAATGATTAGCAGATTTCATAAGCAAACACATACTATTTAGACAAAATATCCAAAAATTACTCAGTGCAATACATTGCTGGATGATGTGTTGTGCTAAAGTCAACTTTATACAAAGAAAAATCTGGTCATGGGAATAAATGTGTGTGTGTAAACAGACAGACAGTACTCTTCTGTTGAAGATTACTTTGAATCAAGGGCGTCAGTTTGTTTTTAAAAGTGGGGGGGGATGGAGACCACAGCCATTGTCAGATGGAAATGCACACCCTGGGTGGCATGCTGGGTAATCAGGAACACCGGGGATATCCCTGGTGGGCCGCTTTATTGTTGGGCTGCTGCAGTCCGGGCTGAAATTTTCCTCCTGCACGCCTCTGGTCGGAGCTTCCATTTGGCACGGGCGCAAATTTAGCATCTGCACGTTTTTTTATTTAACCTCACGAAGGTGTGCTGCATGTCTGTGCAACTCTCGGCCGAGTGCGGATGGTGCATTCAGGAGCGTCAGAATTTTCTATACTGCTGAAAATAACTGGGCTTACAATGGCTTACATGTGAAGAATTTGTGTTGGAGACAAAATGACCCCTGACAAAAAGTGGGGGGGACACATCCCCACCGTCCCCCCCTAAACTGACGTCTATGCTTTGAATGAATATGGAACAGGCCTGGACAAAAATAATGGTATCCTTAATTTTGTTGCACAGCCTTTTAAAGCAGTCACTGCAGTCTGGAGATTTCTGTAACTCTCAGTGAGACTTCTGCATGTGTCCACTCCTGGTGAGCAAACTGCTCCAGCTGTCTCAGGTGTGAAGGCTGTCCTTCTCCAGACTGCATGTGTCAGCTCCTTCCACAGATGTTCAGTAGAATTCAGATCAGGGCTCATTGGAGGCCACTTCAGAACAGTTCAGTGTGTAACTGTGTGTTACACCTCATCTCTTCATCTAGCTGCGTTGCGATGTCAGCCTTGCCTAGCATCGTTAGCTTCACAAACTGAGAGCTAAACTGAGCGGTGTGAGTTTCCCCCAGTGTCCTGTGTCTTTTAAATTGTCTGTTTACGCTTATGATTTGATTGTTCTATGTAATTCACAAAGAGACATTGACATTTTAGCTGACGCTGTAAGAGATTTTGGTTTTATTTCTTCGTCTAAAGTGAACTGGGAGAAAAGCGAGGCTCTGATGGCAGGGGGGGAGCTAGGGGTCCGGCTCAGGCTACCCGGTGGCCTCCAGTGGAAGAAAGGAGGACTCAAATACCTTGGAGTCTTCCTGGGGGATGAGACCACTGTAAGCAAAAACTGGGACAATGTCTTAGAAAAGGTCAAGGGTCGGCTGGAGAAACGGAGGTGGCTGGTCCCCAAAAATGTCCTACAGAGGCCGAACCTTGATAGCCAACAACTTGGTCTCATCCTCCTTGTGGCACCGGCTGTCCTGTGTCGAGCCCCCAGTTTCTCTCCTGTCCAAAATACAATTGCTTTTAGTTGATTTTATTTGGGATAAGTTACACTGGGTCCCACAGAGTGTCCTGTTTTTACCCAAAGAGGAGGGGGGCCAAGGCCTGGTCCACCTGGTCAGCAGGGGTGCGGCCTTCAGATTACAGTTCATTCAGAGATTGCTGACTGGACCAAAGGACACTGTGTGGAGACCCCTGTCCCGCTGCATTCTCCAAGGTTTTAACAGCCTGGGTCAGGATTTTAGTTTGTTTTTAATGAACACACCGAACAGGAGCACGTCTCATCTGCCTGCTTTTTATAAAAATGTTGGAGACAGAGAATCACAGGACGGGACCGCCTGCTTTTAGCCTCTTTTAATGAAACAGTGACTGCTGAGGAACCTTTTCCTGCCATTTTCCTGGCACCGGATTTTAAAGACTGTTCTGGCCCTTTGTTGGAATATACCCAGTCCGCCCCACTGGAGGGGACCTCAGGGAAAACCTTTTACAGGATATTGGTAAAAACTTTAAACAGAACAAAGCTGGACAAGAGACCTGACACCCCATGGAGGACCTACCTGCAGCTGGCTCCTGCAGCCAGACCTCAGTGGAGGTCCCTCTACAAGCCTCCACTCTCAAAAAGACATGCAGACCTTCACTGGAGAGTCCTTCATGGCATTTTAGCAGTGAACTCCTTTGTATCCACCATCAATACTGCAGCAGAGAACAGATGTCCCTACTGCGACCAAAGAGAGACTGTTTCACTGTTTTTATGAGTGTCTTCGTCTTTTACCTTTGTTTCGGTTTATACAAACTGTTTTAACCAAATGTGGAGAGGTTTTTACTAAGCAGGTTTTTATTCTGGGTTTTTAATACACTCGTCAATACAAGAACAAGTGCCAGCTTTAAAACTTTGTTTTAGGGCAGGCCAAGATGGCAGTGTATTTTAGCCAGAGGAGGAGGGTGGAGGACGGTTTTATTGTTGAACCAGTCACTGTGTGTGTTAACATGATGAAGGTGTGTTAATGATGTGTTGTGTTCTGTGAAAAACCACACACTGCAGTATGGAGATGTGCTCATGTGAATGGTGTAATTATTTATTTAATTATTTATTAATTTATTTATTTAATGAAGTAAGAGCACTTATTTGATTATATGTTGATGATTTAATATTTTTGTGATTGCAAGAGCGGCAAATAAAGTTGATTCAAAAATCAAATCTCTCTCTCTCTCTCTCTCTCTCTCTCTCTCTCTCTCTCTCTCTCTCTCTCTCTCTCTCTCTCTCTCTCTCTCTCTCTCTCTCTCTCTCTCTCTCTCCTCTCAGGTGTGCACTGTCATAGAGGTTGGCAGCAGGTGCTCTGAATCAGTGATTGGCAGAATGTGAGCAGGTGGGAGTCATGCAATCAAGCTACTCCTGCTAGGGAATGTTTATGTTAACCTTATAGGTCAACAGCTCTGCCCCTGCCATGTTAGTGGGTGGGATATGAACCAAATTTTGAAATCAAAGTCCACCTTAAATATGTTTCTGTTACAATAAATGAATAAATGATTGCATGGATGTGTGTCCAAGTTTTGAAACAATTATGAACAGTATGTTTTTGATTAGTTATTTGCTCCTATAAAATGGAGTATATCCTCATGATAGACAGATGCTGTCTTGAATAGAGTTTCAGGATTTCTGCTTATGAATTTCAAAGAACCTTGCACTGAAATTGTCTCTGTGAAATGAGTTTCCTTCCCAAAATGTGATATATTGCTGTCTTTTTCAAGTTGAAATGTTCTGCAATAAACTATATTAACTGAAGGAGGATATGGGATTTTTGTGAGATGTTTAGTTATATAATAGATGCTGTCTTTTTGCTCATGTTTTTTATAGGTGCTGTGTGATGGACAGAGATCAAGAAAGTAAAACAACATAGGACAAGGAAATCATACAAACTTAAACACAGTAAAGGTGCATGTCCACTAAATGCAATTTCCCCGCATGGCAATGCACCGCACCTGAAAATCGCACGGATTGTGGGCATGTACTTGTGGTCAGGAGGCTGTCTAGATAAAAAGGGGCTTCCCTTCAACCACAGTCACTCTTGCACAGTGCAATGGATCATAAATAAAAGAATACAAAAAATACATAATTAAAAGATGCACAGTCCGTCTAGAGTCTCCATGAACCCCAAATGATTTTTCTATATATACACCACAAACCTGGTTAGAATCACTATTTATATAATATTTTATGTAATTCAAAAGCAAAAAGATGAGACCAGACAACTGAATTTCTAACTTTGCCAGCAAGTTGATTTCTCGCGATATTTGTGAGTTCACAAATCTCTCAAGAAACCATCTTGCCCCGCTCCCGCATTCACTGTTCGTACAGAGCCAAGTTGGCACGGGCCAATCACGCAGCAGTGTTCGCGTGTCGGGCAGGATATCCGGGTGTGAAGACGACACCAAGCGCCAGTAGATCAAACATGGCAACGGAGGACAACGATCGTGTAGATGCTGCTATTAAGTCAGTTTTAGCTGAATCTCCTATCGCTTCTTTGAAGGAAGAACAACGAGAGGCGCTTTGCGCATTTCTGCATGGTAAAGATGTTTGTGCTTTTTTACCTATGGGTTTTGGTAAGAGTTTAATCTACCAATTGGCTCCGCTCGTTGTGAAGATCCCACGATTGGCCAAAAACAAACCTGTCAGAGGCGGGACGTACTGTTGCATTGTCCAATCCGTGCCTCTTTCCTCCGAACGGATTTACATGGAGCGGTCCCAGATTGATATTGTGGAGTACTATCAAGTACTCCACAATATCAATCCGTGCCTCTTTCCTCCGAACGGATTTACATGGAGCGGTCCCAGATTGATATTGTGGAGTACTATCAAGTACTACACAATTATTAATCTGGCTATTGCCAGGTTACTGAATTTCCCTTCGGGGATCAATGAAGTCATTCTCTTCTATGTGGGTGACACCTAAAGGGACCGAAAAATCTAACTTACTAATTAAAAAATATGGCAAGTTATATTCCCCTGAGGTCTATAAGTTGTCATGTTTTTTATTTGTTTCTGTATGGATCCCAGGTGTCCTGATGAGGGATAAATCAAGCTGCCCATGCAAACTTTCATCTCTCATGGTGGTCATGCTGCCTTCTTGTCTCAGTTGGTTCCTGCTGTATCTGCCACTCACTGTAGATGAATAGAATGCCATGACTACTGCAATAAACAGGTTTTAAGTAGGTCTCTATATAACTGTAAACACATACTTTCAGTGCAGAGAAATGTAGACAGTATAGGGCAGGGGTCGGCAACCTTTAACACTCAAAGAGCCATTTTGACCCGTTTCCCACAGAAAAGAAAACACCGGGAGCCACAAAATGCTTTTGGCATTTAAAATGAAGACAACACTGCATATATCGCTTTTTTTTTTTTTTACCTCTATGCCCTTGTTAATCAGTCGTGATTAATTAATTACAAAGCCTCTAATTAGATTTATTTTTTAAAATTGTGTCCTACCACTAATATTTATCTTACCTGGTTAATGTCATTTTTGCTCCTGGACCTCATATGTTATGTAATGTTAGCTGGAAATCAATAATTTGTGAATGTATGTCTATTTAACTTGTAAAATCTATTTATCTATTTATCTTAAGCTAATAACTTTTCTCCGGTAAGTCGCTGCCCTATTTTCCAAGACGACACTCCTCTGACTCTCTGACCTGCTGCCTGGATGCTGGACGTGACATTGAGCCATGCTCTCGCGAGTAACGTCGTATTAACCTGACATATCAAAGAGTAGATACTGAGCGAGGCGTGCTTGCTGGTCTTTTAACTTTTATTATGACCACAACAATACTTAATATATACTTGCGTGTCTCTTACATGCACATGCCCTGTACAGGGCAGGAAGTCGGGGTCGGGTGCTATGCCCACCGGAGGCAGGAGCGGGCGCCTGGGCGTGCCGCCCCCTGGTGGCGTAGACCAGCTCTGGGGACGTGGAACGTCACCTCACTGGCGGGGAAGGAACCTGAGCTGGTGCGGGAGGTGGAGCGATACCAGCTAGATATAGTTGGGCTTGCCTCCACGCACAGCAAGGGTTCTGGAACCAGAATCCTGGAGAGGGGTTGGACTCTCTCCTACTCTGGAGTTGCCCAGGGTGAGAGGCGCCGGGCGGGTGTGGGGATACTCACAAGCCCCCGGCTGAGCGCCGCTTTGTTAGAGTTCTCCCCGGAGAACGAGAGGGTCGCCTCTCTGCGACTTCGTGTTGCAAGGGGGAAAACTCTGACTGTTGTCTGTGCTTATGCGCCGAACAGCAGTTCAGAGTATTTGGCCTTCTTGGAGTCTCTGGGTGAGGTCCTGGAAGGGGTACCGCCCGGGGATTCCATAGTTCTCCTGGGAGACTTCAACGCTTATGCGGGCGACGATAGAGAAACCTGGAGGGGAGTGATTGGGAGGAACAGCCTGCCCGATCTGAACCCGAGTGGTGTTTTGTTATTGGACTTCTGTGCTAGTCATGGTTTGGCCATAACAAACACCATGTTCGAGCATAAGGTTGCTCATAAGTGTACTTGGTACCAGAGCACCTTAGGCCAAAGGTCGATGATCGACTTTATAGTCGTATCGTCAGACCTGCGACTGTATGTCTTGGACACTCGGGTGAAGAGAGGTGCAGAGCTGTCAACTGATCACCACCTGGTGGTGAGTTGGATCCGATGGCGGGGAAGACTGCCGGACAGACCTGGTAAAACCCAAACGTGTAGTGCGGGTGAACTGGGAACGTCTGGCGGAGGACCCTGTCCATAGGGTTTTCAACTCCCACCTCCGGAAGAGTTTCTCCTGCATCCCGGGGGAGGTTGGGGAAATGGATTCTGAGTGGTCCATGTTCAAAGCCTCCATTGCAGAAGCAGCTGTTAGGAGCTGTGGTCTGAAGGTCACTGGTGCCTGTCGCGGTGGCAATCCAAGGACCCGCTGGTGGACACCAGCGGTGAGGGAGGCCGTCAGGCTGAAAAGGAGACTTTTCAAGCCTGGTTGGCTCGGGGGTCTCCTGAAGCAGCTGACAGGTACCAGCTGGCCAAAAGGGCGGCAGCTGCGGCAGTTGTGGAAGCTAAAACTCGGGTGTGGGAGGAGTTCGGGGAGGCCATGGAGAAGGACTTTCGGTCGGCCTCGGGGAAGTTCTAGCAAACCATTCGACGCCTCAGGAAGGGGAGGCAGGGCTTCGCTCAGGTTGTGTATGGTCGGGGTGGAGAACTGTTGACCCGTACTGTGGATATTGTCGAGCGGTGGAAAGAGCACTTCGAGGAACTCCTGAACCCGGTAAACACGTCCTCTATGGAGGAGGCAGAGCCTGAAGACTCGGGGGTATCTGCGTCCATATCTGTGGCAGAGGTCGTCAAGGTAGTTAAAAAGCTCCTCGGTGGCAAGGCGCCAGGTGTGGACGAGATTCGCCCTGAGATGCTGAAGGCTCTGGACATTGTTGGACTGTCTTGGTTGACACGTCTATACAATGTCGCGTGGGCATCGGGTACAGTACCTGGGGAGTGGCAGACCGGGGTGGTGGTCCCTATTTTCAAAAGGGGGGATCGGAGAGTGTGTGCCAACTACCGGGGTATCACACTTCTCAGCCTCCCCGGGAAAGTTTACTCTAGGGTGCTGGAAGGGAGGATCCGACCGATAGTCGAACCTCGGATTCAGGAGGAGCAATGCGGATTCCATCCTGGTTGTGGAACAGCGGACCAGCTCTTTACCCTTGCGGAGCTGCTGAGGGGGTCATGGGAGTATGACCTGCCAGTCTACATGTGTTTTGTAGATCTGGAGAAGTCCTACAACCGTGTCCCCCGAGGGGCTTTGTGGGGGGCACTGTGGGAGTATAGGGTCCGAGACTCATTGTTAAGGGCCGTTCAGTCCCTGTACAACCAAAGTGAGAGCTGTGTCCGCATACTCGGCATTAAGTCAGACACGTTTCCGGTGGGTGTTGGACTCCGCCAGGGCTGCCCTTTGTCTCCAATCCTGTTTGTGGTTTTCACGGACAGGATTTCAAGGCGCAGTCATGGTGGGGAGGGTTTTCGGTTTTGGAGCCTCAGGATCGCTTCTCTGCTTTTTGCAGATGATGTGGTTTTGTTGGCATCCTCAGACCATGACCTCCAGCACGCACTGGAGCGGTTTGCAGCCGAGTGTGAAGCGGCAGGGATGCGGATCAGCACCTCCAAGTCTGAGGCCATGGTTCTCTGCCGGAAACCGGTGGAGTGCTCCCTCCGGGTTGGGGGGCAATTGCTTCCCCAAGTGAAGGAGTTTAAGTATCTCGGGATCTTGTTCACGAGTGATGGGAAAATGGCCCGAGAGACGGACATGCGGATTGGTGCGGCGTCAGCAGTAATGCAGGCGTTGTACCGAACCGTCGTGGTGAAGAGGGAGCTCAGCCGTAAGGCGAAGCTCTCGATTTACCAGTCCATCTACGTTCCAACCCTCACCTATGGTCATGAGCTTTGGGTAGTGACCGAAAGAACAAGATCGCGGATACAAGCAGCCGAAATGAGCTTCCTCCGTAGGGTGGCTGGGCTCAGCCTTAGAGATAGGGTGAGGAGCTCAGACATCCGGAGGGAGCTCGGAGTAGAGCCGCTGCTCCTTCGCATCGAAAGGAGCCAGTTGAGGTGGTTTGGCCACCTGATTCGGATGCCTCCAGGGAGACTTCCTCTGGAGGTTTTCCGAGCACGTCCGTCTGGGAGGAGACCCTGGGGCAGACCCAGAACTCGCTGGAGAGATTATATATCTCGTCTGGCCTGGGAACGCCTCGGGATCCCCCAGGAAGAGCTGGAAAGCGTCGCTGGGGGGAGGGACGTCTGGAACGACCTGCTTCACCTGCTGCCCCCGCGACCCGGCCCCGGATAGGCGGAGGAAAATGGATGGATGGATGGATGGTGTCTCTTACATCCAGCCGATCTACATGTGAGTCAATGTCCGGCCACTTCCTGATTCTGCCCCCGTGGCATGCTGGGTTATGGAGTTCTTCTACACGAAACAGTCATTACATCACAGGCTGGGAGGCATATTTTGACAGACAAAAATTAAGACATTTTATTTTGATGTTACAAGATCACCATAATTTTCAAATTTACAATTAAATTTTAAAAATTAACAATCTAAAATAAAATTAATTTTAATTAAATAGCCTGCTGATTATTTTCCAAAGCTACAGGGAGCCACAACAGAGGGATGAAAGAGCCGCATGCGGCTCCGGAGCCACGGGTTGCCGACCCCTGGTATAGGGAAACACTGCAGACTTAGAATAGAATAGAATAGTCCTTTATTGTCATTGTAGCCAGTACAACGAAATTTAAAAGTGCCAGACAGTCAGCGCATCATTAAAAAAAAGACAACACAAGTCAATAAATAGAAAAAACAATAAATAAATAAATACTCAATCAGACATGACATTCCTTAAGGCATTGAGGGTAGTTATTGCTGTAGGGTAGAAACTGTTCTTCAGTCTATTTGTTCTTGATTTGAGTGTCCTGTAACGTCTGCCTGACGGCAAAAGTTCAAACAATGAGTGACCAGGATGGAAAATGTCTTTAACAATGCTCTGAGCTTTTTCAGCAGAGTGAGCACTGTGGAGGTCATCCAGTGAGGGAAGGGGGCAACCAATTATCTTCTGGGCTGTGTTGACGACCTGTTGGAGAGCCTTTTTCTGGGCCACAGTACAGCTGCTAAACCATACACACATACAGTATGTTAGAATGGCTTCTATGGAGCACCTGTAAAAGGACACCAACAGACTTCATGTGATGTTGTAATTCCTGAGGGTCCTCAGGAAGTGGAGACACTGATGGGCCTTTTTAATCACCTTCATGGTGTTCACTGTCCAGGTCAGGTCCTCCTCGATCTGAACACTCAAGAAGCGGATATCCGACACCTGCTCCACACAATCCCCGCTGATGATGAGTGGAGTGATGTCAGTCTTTTTCCTCCTGTAGTCAATCACCAGCTCCTTCGTTTTTGCTGTATTAAGGAGGAGGTTATTCTTCCCACACCACGCTGCCAGATGTACAACCTCGTTCCTGTAAGCAGACTCGTCTGCCCCGGAGATGAGCCCCACCACCGTGGTGTTGTCTGCAAACTTTACAAAGATGTTGTTGTGGTGTGTGGGGACGCAGTCGTGTGTGTAAAAGGTGAACAACAGGGGACTCAGCACGCAGCCCTGTGGTGAGCCGGTGCTGAGGCTGAGGGCCGTCGATATGTGATGGCCCACTCTCACCCTCTGGGTGCGACCGGTGAGGAAACTGTTGATCCACATGCAGGTGGGGTGTGGAATGCCCAGATTGACCAGTTTGTTTAACAGTTTATGAGGAAGTATGGTATTGAAAGCAGAGCTATAGTCCACGAAGAGCATCCGTACGTAGCTCCCCTGCTGCTCCAGGTGGGACAGTGCAGCATGGAGGGCTGTGGCTACGGCACGTCTCATGTTTTTGTTACCCTACATGCAAGGTATGCAATACATTTACATGCTCTAGTGAAAACAAGGCTAATGTCCATTTTTCACAGATATCTTGCCACTGGGAACTCTTTTAGAATGGTAGCTTTCAGCTATTGTGTGGGGGTCTGCACACTGGGCTGGATCGTGAAGGATATGGCAGTGGCTATCTGGGACACAGTGGTCAATGAGATGACGTCACCACCCACCATGGAGGACTGGAGGGCCATTGCAGAAGAGTTCCGCTATTGCTGGGACTTCCCCAACTGTCTTGGCTCTATAGATTGCAAGCATGTCATCATCAGGGCCCCTTCCAACTCTGGCTCACTGTACTACAACTACAAGGGGACATGTTCTATTGTTCTCTTGGCAGTTGTAGATGCACAGTACCGATTCAGAGTGGTTGATGTAGGTGGGTATGGAAGAACCAGTGATGGCGGCTCGCTTTACAATTCAGTGTTTGGTGAATATCTCAGGGATGGCACCCTCGACCTCCCACCTGATTGTGTTATACCAGGAGCTGAGCATAGGGGACCAATGCCTTATGTATTTGTGGGTGACGAGGCCTTTCCCCTAAGCAGGAACTTCATGCGGCCGTTTCCAGGCTCTAACATCACCAGGGAGCAGAGAGTGTTTAATTACTGCCTCAGCCGTGCCAGGCTGGTAGTTGAGGACGCTTTCAGCATTCTCTCCAAGTGGCGCATGTACCAGCATGTGATTGGGGTCAGTCCTGTGACAGCAGAGCTATGTGTCAAGGCCACCTGCCTCCTTCACAACTTCCTGAGGGTCACAGACACCAGTGAGGCAAGACCCATCCAGAAGGGCCAGAGCACACTGTTGCTTCTGTCCTCCAAGATGTTAGGATGGGCTTGACCAATGCCACGAGAGAAGCCATAAGAGTGACACAGACCTTCAGCTCATACTTCGGCCAGGAGAGTGCTGTTTCATGGCAGGACAACGTGTAGGGCTCTATAAAAACCAAAGGCTCTTTAAAGAGCCACCCATATAATACCTAAAGAGCAATGTTTCCTCTTCACAAGTACACCTGTACTGTCTGCACAAGCACAACTTTAATTATCTTCATAGTTGCACTTTGTAGTCTGCTTACAGCCTGAATTTCAATTTACTCCCTCCTCATTTGCGGGTATTTATTTATTTATTGTGTGGGTATTTAGCAAAACTAAAGGCAGTTCAATTGCAGGAACCACATCATAACAAAAACAATAGTTTCATTGCCTTCATAATAATAAGAAATATGTTGCCCTCGATATGACGCAACAATTAAATTATTATAACAGAGCATCTTTGACAGCACAACTCACAAGCTTTGTATTCCACTGAGGTATAAATAATCTGTCTGAAATTGTAATGCTATCGCTGTGTGCTGAGCATAGTATTTGCCAAATTTGATATTCTGCCAAGCTGCAAATAAATGATGGTTTTGGACATTATGGTATTGTAGTTACTTTGCTTACCTGTTGACCTCATTATCAAAATTGGAATTAAGTCAAATTAAATGAAAATTTTGAGTTATTAAAATGTATATTATTAAAAGGGTTACTTTTACTACGATGACCTGCAGAATATGAGATGTACTGTTACAAAAGTTTGGATTTGGAGTGTTACCTGACACCACTGGAGTCATCTTTATTATACTGGAGGTATATAATACTGGTAAAGCATTTGCAAACATTTGATTTAAAACCAACGTGACAAAAAAATCTGAAACAAATGCTCAAATGTATTTATTTTACTAAATTAACAAAAATGTAAACTCAGTCCACCTCCTCCTCCTGAATCTTCATCTCCTTTTCCTCCTGCTCCTCCTGTTCAGCCCTAGTCACGTACCTGAGGATCTGAAGCTTCACTTGGCGCTTTCGATGGACGCCGAGCCACTTTAGTGCTGGCACAAGACTCAGCATGAAGTAAGAATCCTTGCCTATATCTACTGGCACTGCTGCTGCTGGTGGTGGGGTTGGGAGTCGAGGTTGTGTGGCAGTTTGTGATGGGGCCTCAATAGCATGCATGAGTCATCTTTCAAAGTAGCTCATTTTCGGCTCCTTGCGGCTTTTCTGTTTCTTTTTTCCATGTGCGAGGCTGCTGGAAGGAATGTTTGAGGTGGAGGGAAAGGTGGATGGTTGGGTGGAGGTGAATGGTTGGGTGGGGGTGAAGATATCCTCAACATCAGGCATGAGGCAGGGGGCAGTGGAGGTGGAGGTGGTGGATTGCTGGCTGGGGGATAACGGTGGGTCACCAACAACCTGCCCCAGCAGAAAATCACTTATAGTGACATCATTGGAAGGGGGCTGGGTAGTAGGCAGGAGGGCTGGCTGACATCAGCAGCAGGTGTTTGTCTTTCTAAATTGGAGGTTGTCTACTTGTACTCAACAAACAGCCTCAAAAAGGACATCACGGCCATGGCGTTGCATGGCCGTGATGTGGAGGCCCCATCTCCACTCCTGCACCTCTCCTTCTCCCTGTTTAGCTCCTTTTTAAACTGGTCTCTGAAGTTGTGTCAGCGTGTTCGGCTGACAACCTCCAATGAGAACACAGGAAGAATAAAACACATCAGTTCAGTATCACCTCAGGAATTCATCCTCCCATTGAAAATCTTATTCTACCATATAACCTTTTATTTTAGTCCAAAAGTATCTTGTATGGTATCCAACAGACATCATAGTGCCAGCTTTATATGACCAGTAACAACTTTCTAATTGTTGGAATGTACTTGAAGTGTAATCGTGTAATCTGCCTGAATTTTTGAGAAAAACGATTTCACACCATCCAAGTCTACTCTACTATATCTTCAAAATTTCACTTTTTAATTACTATACAGATTTCGGGCAAATAAATTGTTTCAACCCACCAGAGACACCAACATCCTCTGCAACGGCCCTCCAAGCCATGTTCCTCTCAAACGAATTTTTGCACGATGCCAGGGTGACATTGTAGAGGATGGCGTGCGCAGATAAAGCTGTTATAAGGTTCTCCTCCATGGCGACCTGCGTTCAAAACCTGCCGACCTTCTTTAAGCACCTTGCCTGCCCCTGATTGGACAAACGCATCGGCTCGGGGGCTGGTCTGCTCCTGGATTTTAAGCCAGACCAAAATGGCGGCTCATCTAATATTACAAAAACACTTCAGCGAAAAGTATTTCTGAAAGCATTTGAGGTGAGAAATCAGGTTTGCAGCAGCTGAGTCTGTCCTAGTTTTTCTTCACAGATGATGTAGTGGATACATTGTCTTCACAGATAAAGTCTTTTGTCTCAGTTTTAGGTTCCAAATCAGTGGAAAAATATACACAGTTAAAAATAATAGTTGCAGCAGTCTCACCAATGATAAACAGAGAACAGTCTTGGAGCAATTGTCACGGACAGGCGTGTGAACCCAAGCAGCATGCACAGACAGGCAGGTGATTTAACAATGATTTAATACAAGTAAAAAATGTATAGAAACAGAAAACTCTTAATAAATGAAGCAGGAGGGAAATAACGGGAAAGAGGAACTAAACTAAACTAACAAAGTGCGGACCCGAAGGCCGAGGTAAAACAAAACATAAAGCTAAACCAAATCAATGGGGAAGGTGGCTTACTGAAAGTCCAGGATTTGGCAGGCAGAAGAGGGGCTGAGCTGCTGGAGCAGGAGGAGGGAGTGTGCAGGGAAGCAGGCGAGATCATCCTGGGTGGCGACGGGGTCCGAGGAGCGGGGACGTAGAAGGTGAACCAGAGGGAGACGAGTCCGGGAAGTGACGTGCAAGAGACGGGGGAACGGTGTAGCGGGGTGCGTTGTTTAGCGTGGAGAATGTGGCAATGAACCGGCAGTGAGCTGTGCAGAGAGTCAGGCTTATATGCTGCACTGATTGTTCATTACTGCCGGTTGTGCTCTCATTACAGCCGCTCGTTGTCACGCTAATGAGCCAGCACACCGGAGCAGGAGGAGCGTGACAGCAATCTTCAGATTCACAAAATAAAGTGTTTATTCCGTGCAGCACAGATCAAAACACTCTGAGAGTTACCATGGAGTAAGTCTGGCTCTGCCCTTTGATGCCCTGTCTTTTATACTTTTTGGCTCTGGGGTTCCACGCCTCCAGGTCCATCCTTCTTGTCTGACACCATTACATCATTTATTCAGTTATTAATAGTATCTGATTTCCTAATGCTTTCCTACAATAATCACTAGTTGATGAGATCCACCAGGTGGGGTGCCAAACCCCTCCCACTGTCTCACTGCCCAACCAATCAGAGCCTTTCATTACCTCGAGGAACCTCATCAGATCAATTCTGTTACTATTCACACTTTAGCGAATACATATTTGCCCAAGGTAACCCCCCCTTGTCCTGACATAACCTCGCCTGTCACCCTGTTACAGCCGGCTAAAACCAGTTTTCACTAGTTTTTGTCGGTAAACACCAGGTGCACTGGCAGGCTGCCTTCTGACAACCAGAGGATCAACCAGATCATTCTCCAACTGCTTCCTCTGGACCTAGAGCTGTGGCGCAGTTTTAAATGCTTGCTGTGACGAAAGTTTTAATTCTCCCCTGACTGCTGTAGCAGTTTTTAATTTTTATTCTAATTCACCATTTTTTCACCAGTTTATTTACTTTTCTTCAACAATGGCTAGTTTAGATGTTTGAGGACAGTTTCACAATGCGTGGAATCTCCACACACCAGAGTCCAGTCTACTCCGTGCAAATGAGCTGCAGCCCGCTCCAGGTTAACACATTGGATTGCAGCTGGAAACACCCCGTATGTGACATTCTGGCCCAGTTGTGGTTTCCACCTGCGATCCGGTGTCTTTACCCAGACTTTACCCGGAGAGGGCTGCAGCTTATTTGTGTAAAGCAGACTCGACTTCTACTTTATGCAAAATTCAATGGGGAGTGCGGAGATTTCACGCATCATGAAACTGTCCTCAAACATCTAAACTAGGCGTCAGTGACCTAAAACGAGGACAGATTCAGCTGCTGCACAGCTTATTTCTCGCCTCAAATACTTTCAGAAATGCTTTTCACTGAAGTGTTTTTGAAATAAAAGGGAAAGTTTGTGGCCGAGCCGCTGTGTATATTCAAGATGCCTGCCAGACTATCAAGCTGAAAGCTCGGTCACGTCACCATGTAGCGGCCCGCTATTGTTCGAGCACTGTCATGTGACAATGTTGTGGTCTGCTAGTGATCGCCCGTCGGCCGTGCAATTTTCAGATGCTGTGCGTTGCCATGCGGGGAAATCGCATCTAGTACACTTTAAGATTCTTTCATTTATTGCGACCTTATAAAATGTAGTTGTTTGCATCATCAGACTGTTTTCTTTTTAACTCAACAAAATATGAAGAAAATAGATGCCATTTTCAGAGACTGTTTGGGTTGCACCCTCTTGTTCACAGGCCTGCACCTGATGAGATTCCCGACTGACAGAGATTACAGAAAGAAGATGAAGAAAAGCTTCAAGCTGTCTTCAGGCTTTGCACATAAGACGACAAGGGACATCATGCTGCATGCCACCTTGTTGTTTCTTTTGTGCTGTAAATGCTCAGTGCTGCAAGAACAGATGAAGAATGCACGCCTGTTAAAACTCTACAATGAATCTCTGAAGCTGACTGTTTAGATTTGTTTTAATTATATTACAACTGGTTGCTGAGTTCAGAGTGAGATTCCTCCAGGGTTACTTCCTGTCAGTGTTAAGACCCGTTAGAGTTTTGTTTGCTGATGCTCACTTCCAGTGAATGTTTTTGCACATAGTAGTAGTTCCAGTAAAAGCCATGCAAAAGAAGAAAGAAAGGCATACATTTCTACATGGTGGTGCCTATCCCAGCTGACTGGGGTGAAGGCATGGGACACCCTGGGCAGGTCGCCAGTCTGTATATACAGACAAACAATCACACTTGCATTCACACCTACAGGCAAGTTAGAATAATTAATTAACTTGAGCATATTTTTGGACTGTGGGAGGAAGCCGGAGTACCCGGAGAAAACCCACACATGCACAGGGAGAACATGCAAACTCCATGCAGAAAGATCGCGGGAAAGGCGGGACGCGAACCAGGGATCTTCTCGCTGCAAGGCAAAAGTTCTAATCACTATTCCACTGTGCAGCCTGTTTATACCATCACTTTGAAAATATTCAATTCAACTGTAGCATAACCACTGAAGTGAATGTACTGCACTCATTAAAATAAAGGGGCACCACCCCGGTTATCCGGGAAAATTATTAATTTAGGCAGAATCTCAAGGAAATTCCTGTTGAAATACAGTTGATCAGTCTGATATCTGAAAGTCTAGAATTCTTGGTTGAAATTGACCTCAGTTCTCACACACAGAAAACGCACAAGACGGTGGATTGGTCTTAGTGAAAACATTTCTTAACTATTCTACCAAAACAATAAAGGTGAGCTATGTACAGTGAGAAATATGACATCATGCTGCATGCCACCTTGTTGTTTCTTTTGTGCTGTAAATGCTCAGTGCTGCAAGAACAGATGAAGAATGCACGCCTGTTAAAACTCTACAATGAATCTCTGAAGCTGACTGTTTTGATTTGTTTTAATTATTTTACAACTGGTGATAGAAAAGTGAAGATCTTACAAATTTCAACCAGAGACACACCTGGTATCAGTGGAAAGGAACAGAAAATGTCCCTTCTCATGGAACTATAAAAAAGCAAAATGAAAAAAAAACACAGACAGAACCAGGCTCAGGGAGGCCGACTGTTTGCCTCGACCAGTTGGGGTGAGAGTCAAGATGAGAGGGGTGGGGACAGCAATCAAATTAGTTCACTTTAATATATGTATTTTAATCTCAGTTACATTCTAGTTAAACGTAAATCCTGGGCTAAATTGCAGCTTTGCTACTAGTTCAGTTATTTTATGACCATTTGGAAATTCCACCTATTTGTCTGTTTAAAAATACAACAGAAGTGTGGCAGTGATTACTGTGGGAAGCATGGCTTTGTAGCTATGTGTGATGTAAGAGTCAAGGAACACAGGGGATGCTGACTAACACTCAGTGTAGCACAAACAAGGACATACTGCTGGTAGTCGGACCTAACCAGTCATGAGAAGCTCCTTTCAGACTCTTTTTCCCTCTGCTGGAAAATCAGGAAGTCCATCAGAGCTTTGACAGTGACTAGGAGCATATTCATGGCTTGGAGAGACACTGTGAGTAACTGTACAGCTTGTGGCTCTACTATAAGACGTGTTTCTGTAGGAGAGTGTCAGTCTAATGCTGCTTGTTGCATTTAAATGCTTAACTATGGTAGTTAGCAAAGGTGTGTGGGGGTCACTCGAAACCAGAGGTATGTAATAACTGAAGTGTTTATACAGTATTATTGATGATAATGTAGTAATTTACAATTCAGCTTCATGTTGCCATTGATGTCTCACTGTTGCCATTCTTAAACTCACATTCGGTGATATAGAAGTTTTTCTGTTTGTTTTCCTGGCATATTGTCACAGTAACACAACAGTGTTTCAGCTTTTCTACATGTTTAGTTCAAAGCAGCAATTTTCTTTGAAATCAGAGGGTTCTGATGACAACAGCTCTTAAAATAAAGATGTACTTGAGGATGCTGCTGATGAATAGGTTTCTGTGCCATTCATGAATAAGATCATTTAAAGCCATCATCAAAGTATGGAAAATTACATTCTGATCCATCAAAATATTTCCAATCAGGAGGTGGAGAAATTAGGATTCATCAGGAAATTTCATATAGTTTCAAAAGTGGCTCTGCCCTGTTTCCAACTTGAGAAGTTGCCTCAGTTGCTGAGACTGTGACTGAAAAAAATAAAAGAAGCGTCTCAACGTCTCAGTGCAAATGAATGCTTCCAAAAGTGTTTAATTTGTGAAGAATTAGAACTGCTCAGCTGAAAAACTCCCACAGAAATGCTGGACTTTACCACAAGACGGTGCAGTGAATTCATTCCGTAAGTATAAGCATGTGACTGTTATTTGTCACGGCCCCTCCCTCTCCTGTTCTGTGCTCAGCCTGATTAGAAGCGGCTGTGCTCCTGCACAGCCGTCTTCAATCTTTAATCACCGCCAGATAAAAGCCTGGCTCTGTCAAACGCTCCTCGCTGGGCCATTGACTGCGATTCCCTGTCATGAACATATCTCCGTCTGGACTCTGTCAGCCCCTGGATATTCCTCGCCTGCTCCGTCTCCCTCCTCTCCCTCCGGAACCCTCATCTACTCGTCTCTCTTCCTCTGCTCTGAACCCCCCGGCATCTGCCCCTGGTCTGCCTGCTCCTCAGTCCCCGCCATATCCCCGCCACCGGCTTCCTCAGCTCGGCTGTCCACCGTGTCTCCCGATCCCCTGGATTTCACGTGAGTCACCTTCCCCGTTTAGAGTTTAGTTTTGCCCCCACCACGGCCCCGCGTCGTCCCCTGTAGCTTAGTTTTAGTTTAGCCCCCGCTGCGGCCAAGAGCCGTCATTTTAGTTTTCCCGTTCAGTGTAATTCCCCGTGCCTCCTGTATGGAGTGATTTTGTGTTTTATTATTAAACCCCTTTATTAATTCACCCGCCTGCCTGTCTGTTGCCTGCTGCATGGGTTCAAACACCGCCTCGTTTGTAACAGTTATTAGTGATCACTATGGTGACTAATGTTGCTTTGGTAGGTGTCCATGTAAGGGAAATACCAGTGGAATGTGTGCAAGATAGGATGTTGAAAAAATGAAACATGTAAGCTGACACTAACATCAAAAGAAAGAATAGTTCTTCGTGTTTGTTATTGTTAATCATATGCTCGGAATAGGACTAACATGACTCTGGTATTACAAGTAAAAATATCAGGGATTAAAAAAAACGATAGACAAAAAAACAAAACCAAAAACACCCTTCCATTTCATGGTTAACACCCTGAAAATTTATGTTCTTGCACAGACCTGGGCATTGTGCGGCCTGTGGGCAACATCCGGCCCTCCGGATGACCCTGATTGGCCTGTATGAGGTCACTGGAAAATTTTAAAAGTAAATGCAAATATACATCATCAAAGTACATATACAATACAGCAATACACCTTCATTGCTTTTATTTTGAAAGATCCGCTAAGTTACCGCTTTTTCGCATGTGACCTTGGGCCATAAAGTCACACATGACTTTCCATTTTTTCATATCTGCTTCCCCTACATAGCATAAGGTTTATGCACTGATTGGTTTGTTGGTCAGCTTCAGCCCGGGAAGATGTCAGCTAACGGCAAAAAATAAAGAAAAATTGATTCCGAATACAAAATTTTTAACAAGGCATGGACCTACAAGTATTTCTTCACTGAAGTCAAATGTAAAGCTGTGTGCCTAGTTTGTGGCGAACAGATCATGGTGCTCAAGGACTATAATCTGAATCGACATTACGAGACCCAACGTGAGAGGGAGAGGATATCTGAAGGTTTGCTAGCTAAACTGCTAAAGCGGCAAGGATTTTTTACCAAAGCTCACACATCAAGAGATGCAGCAGTCGAGATGAATTTTGTAATGTTCTACAAAATCGTCAAAAACAGTAAGCCATTCTCTGATGGAGACTTTGTAAAAGAATGTTTGGTGGACTCTGCAGTGCTTATATGCCCGGAGAAAGAAGAAGCGTTTGTTAATGCGCCCGTTTCCAGGCGTACCGTAACAATGCAGGTGGAGAGCAACGCCGAAAACCTGGAGCTTCAGCTGCACAACAAAGTGGATGATTTTGACTTTTTCTCCTTGGCTCTGGACGAGAGCTGTGATGTCTGTGACACAGCCCAGTTACTTTGAGATGAGGGAGGAGCTGGCAGCTGTGCAGCCAATGAAGGGGACCAAGACAGGGAGTGATTTGTTCACTGAGGTAAATACTTTCATGAACAAGCTGGGGCTAAAATGGGAGAATTTGGTTAGTAGTATAACTGATGGCTGTCCAAATTTGACAGGGAAACATGTTGGACTTTTGAAATGGATGCAAGATAAAGTGACGGAAATAAACCCAGAACAGAAAGTGATATTTTTTGCATTGTATCATACATCAGGAGGTGCTGTATAAGTCAGTGCTAAAAATCAACCACTTGCCATAGCATAAACCATAGAGAGTTTGTTGTCTTTTTGGAGGAGCATGAGAGTGAACATGGTGACCTTGGTTACCAGACAGATGGCTCAGCCTAGGTAAGGTACTTAGAGGAGTTTGGGATCTGAGACGAATTTCAAATGATTCAAGAGTTTTGTGAGAAGAAAGGCAAGGGACATCACTGAGCTCTCAGATACAGACTGGATGGCATACCTTGCTTTTGCTGTTGATGTGACTGCATTATTGAATTACAGTGAACCCTCGCTATAACACGGTTCACCTTCACTGATTTTTTTTAGTGCAGTTTTTTAATGTTTTTTGTGTGTTCTGCATCCTGATTGGCTAAGGGACTGACCAACATGAACAGTCTTCGCACCTCGTCTCCTCTGCTATACAGGCCAGCGCTGCCTGCTGTGGAGCGCTGGATCTTTTCTCTCCTTGGTCTCCATGTAATGAGACACCCTGAAAGACGGAGCCGACGGAGCAGCCTTTTTTTTTTTTTCCCCCGCCGTCAACCGGACAGTGGACGTGGTCCCCAGCCGTCTCTGGCCACCGCAGCCGCGCTCCCCAGGAGAAGAGCACCGGCGCGAGCCTTCCCCATCCCGGACCCCTCCAATTGATTCAGCCGGCCCGCTCTCTGAGGCAAGAGTACCGCCATGGCGTCCACCTGGCTGCAGCTGCAGCGCTCCCCCGAGTGCAGTATTGTATAATAACTGTAAAAAATAAAGCTGACTACTTCACGGATTTCGCCTATCGCGGGTTCTTTTTGGAAGTTAACCCCCGCGATAATCGAGGGTTTATCAAATGCCAAGCTATAAGGCAACGGCCTTATTGCACATGAAATGTACAGCCTGGTGACCACGTTTATGAGAAAGCGGAAGTTTCTTTCAAGCCAGATGGAGGGCAACATTGTTACCCACATGCCCATACTGAAGGAAGTCACACCATCAGCTGATCACCTCCGCAGGTACTCATCCATGTTGGGGGCGCTGCATGCTGAATTTTCAAGGGGCCGCAATTTGGGGGCGGCATAGCTCAGTGGGTAGAGTGGCCGTCTCGCAACCGGAGGGTTGCGGTTCGATCCCCCGGCCCGTCGTGCTCATGTCGAGGTGTCCCTGAGCAAGATACCTAATCCCTAATTGCTCCTGATGGGTCGTGGTTAGCGCCTTGCATGGCAGCTCCCGCCATCAGTGTGTGAATGGGTGAATGTGATGTATCATGTAAAGCACTTTGGATAAAAGTGCTATATAAAAACAACCATTTACCATTCAAGATGATTTGAAGACTTCAAAACAGTTGAGAGTGAAATGCACGTTTCCTCTCCCTTCAGCTGCTGTGTGAATACTGCACCCAGTGATGTCCAACTTGCACTCACTGATCTTCAGTCTGGTAAACTACTGTCAGAGCACTTTAACTCAGTATCACTGCTGACTTTTTCTTCTTCTCTCAATGAGGAGAGCTTTCCAAACTTGAGGAGGCATGCTCAGAAGATGTTGGTTCTCTTTGGATCCACTTATGTATGTGAACAAACATTCTCAGTGATTAAGTTCAACAAATATAGATACAGATCCTCTCTAAGTGATGATCACTTGGGTGCTGTTCTTTGCATATCCAGCACAGATATTGACTTCAGTACACTTGATCAAGCCCAAAACAGGCTAGATTTCTCTCACTGAACAAAACAAAGAGAGAGAAAAGAACTGAGGCATGCAAGCAAACAAAGTTGGATGCATTTAATGCTTTTCATGGAAAGTTAATGTTGTACGGGTTTTGGACATTTTTGAAAATGTTTTTGTGAATATTCATTAAATAATTGTGTTCTGAGTTTCACATTATTGTAGAACTATTATACATCATTGTATTGTGTAATTTACTGTTGTTACTGAGATATATTGAGCAGAGCTGTAAGTGTAGTGGGTGTTGTCTTTCTTTATGCTTCACTATGCTACAGTCATCTCAATGTAAATTTAGAAAAAATTGACAACACTATAATGTTGCAGTATGTTTGCAATGTTACTTGACATCTAGCAGCTGTTAGTCCAGATACGTTTTAGCAGTTACCTCATAGTGTTCATGCTGAACAAAAACTGACATAAGGCAAGTTTCAAATCTCTACAAGCTGACGGTCATGTTGTTGTGAAAAAAATTCTGAGTGATGGCTTACTTTGTAAAAACAGTGACTGCTGATAAATAATTAAAGCACGTGGAAAATCAGTTTCGCATTTGTAGTATGTCTTTACGATAGTAAATATCTACATCTCAATAGGCAGCAATCATAATTTAAATAAAGAAAACTAAATCTTTCATTAAATAGTAGTGTTCTGTGTTCCCCATTTTCATTGTATTGTTTCATTTACTCTTTTTATTTATTGAGATACACACGTGGACAAAATTGTTGGTACCCCTCAGTTAAAGAAGGAAAAACCCACAATTCTCACTGAAATCACTTGAAACTCACAAAAGTAACAATAAATAAAAATTTATTGAAAATTAAATAATCAAAATCAGCCATCACTTTTGAATTGTTGATTAACATAATTATTTTTTAAAAACAAACTAATGAAATAGGGCTGGACAAAAATGATGGTACCCATAACTTAATATTTTGTTGCACAACCTTTTGAGGCAATCACTGCAATTAAACGATTTCTGTATTTGTCAGTGAGCATTCTGCAGCTGTCAACAGGTATTTTGGCCCACTCCTCATGAGCAAACAGCTCCAGTTGTCTCAGGTTTGATGGGTGTCTTCTCCAAATGGCATGTTTCAGCTCCTTCCACATATGTTCAATGGGATTCAGATCTGGGCTCATAGAAGGCCACTTTAGAATAGTCCAATGCTTTTCTCTCAGCCATTCTTGGGTGTTTTTGGCTGTGTGTTTTGGATCGTTGTCCTGTTGGAAGACCCATGACCTGCGACTGAGACCAAGCTTTCTGACACTAGGCAGCACATTTCTCTCCAGAATGCCTTGATAGTCTTCAGATTTCATCGTACCTTGCACACTTTCAAGACACCCTGTGCCAGATGCAGCGAAGCAGCCCCAAAACATTACTGAGCCTCCTCCATGTTTCACCGTAGGGACAGTGTTCTTTTCTTCGTATGCTTGGTTTTTGAGTCTATGAACATAGAGTTGATGTGCCTTACCAAAAAGCTCCAGTTTGGTCTCATCTGTCCAAAGGACATTCTCCCAGAAGCTTTGTGGCTTGTCAACATGCATTTTTGCAAATTCCACTCTCGCTTTTTTATGAGTTTTTTTCAGCAGTGGTGTCCTCCTTGGTCGTCTCCCATGAAGTCCACTTTGGCTCAAACAACGACGAATGGTGCCATCTGACACTGATGTACCTTGGCCTTGGAGTTCACCTTTAATTTCTTTGGAGGTTGCTCTGGGCTCTTTGGATACAATTCGAACGATCCGTCTCTTCAATTTGTCATCAATTTTCCTCTTGCGGCCACGTCCAGGGAGGTTGGCTACTGTCCCGTGGGTCTTGAACTTCTGAATAATATGAGCCACTGTTGTCACAGGAACTTCAAGCTGTTTAGAGATGGTCTTATAGCCTTTACCTTTAAGATGTTTGTCTATCATTTTTTTTCGGATGTCCTGGGACAATTCTCTCCTTCGCTTTCTGTTGTCCATGTTCAGTGTGGTACACACCTTTTCACCAAACAGCAGGGTGACTACTTGTCTCCCTTTAAATAGGCAGACTGAGTGATTATGAGTTTGGAAACACCTGTGATGTCAATTAAATGACACACCTGAGTTAATCATGTCACTCTGGTCAAATAGTTTTCAATCTTTTATAGAGGTACCATCATTTTTGTCCAGGCCTGTTTCATTAGTTTGTTTTTTTTAAATAATTATGTTAATCAACAATTCAAAAGTAATTGCTGTTTTTGATTATTTAATTTTCAATAAATTTTTATTTATTGTTACTTTTGTGAGTTTCAAGTGATTTCAGTGAGAATTGTGGGTTTTTCCTTCTTTAACTGAGGGGTACCAACAATTTTGTCCACGTGTGTATATATTGAGCAGAGCTGCAAGTATATTGGTCTGGCCCTTAATAACCGTCACAACTGTCAATTTCTCATGTGGCCCATATGAAAATTATTTGCCCACTCCTGTTCTTGCAGGGTACTTACAGGTTTATTTCAATGAAAATAACAGTAAATTAATCAAGAAATATAGTCTAGATATTGGTAATGTGATAAATGACTATTCTAGCATAAAACGGCAGATTTTTAATGGAATATCCACATAGCTCATAACAGAAGCCCATTTCCACCAAGCATCACTCCTGTGTTCTAATGGTACATTGTGTTAGCTAATCCTGTTGAAAGACTAATTGATGATGAGAAACACCCTTGTTGTGCAGTTCTAATAGCACATGAATAAAATTTTGAGTTTTTGTGGAAAACATGAAATTGCCTACCCGGGATTGCTAACCACAGATCTAAGTATGATTGGCATTTCCCTTGATCAATCAGAAAGAGAAAAGTGGTTTTGAACACAGGTGCTGAATGTATACGTACAAAAGCTATCCTCTTCCTCCTGACTAATATTTTTGTGTAAAACAGCAAATTTTTCACCATTTCTGTCTGCTCAGTCTCAGTCATAATATTAACTGATAATGCTCATATTCAGGAATTTCCTGGTGAGTTCTTTGTGGCACCAGAGAAGATGACTGAACACATGCTGGATGATTTGTCTTCGGAATGTCATTTCACCACATGGGTCTATGCAGTGCAAAAGAAAGTCGGATGACCTCACCAAAGCTGTCCAAGCAGTAGGCAGCCAGTCAGTGCATTAAACCGCATGGACACGAATCAGTGAGAACACAACAACCAAAGGACGAGATGCTTTTTAATTGGTCCCAACCAAAAGAACCTCACTCTGCTTCTAAGTAAACTCTGGTGCCATGTGTTTGTGGTGTGAATGCAAAAACGACCAACCGCAGCATTTTAATGGTACTGAATACAGTCTGCAACATTAGCATGAATTCAAAGGCATAGTGATCAAGACAGCAGTGGAGGAAATGATCTCCCAAGCAATGTGCAGTATATAAGCAATTATGTGGAATAATTTGCTCACTATACTAACACGTATATCTGTCAGCATGTGGGTGCCTGCATTTTCCCTGAAACATCAGAAAGTGGAACGGAGTGTTGTATGATTGATGTAATCACATTGCATACATACAGCAATTTTCAGTACAAAACACCTCCTTTTTATTCATACTAAATCCAGCAGCAGTCTTGACTATACGATGCTCAACACAATTATGATTTCCTGTTCTTACAGTCCTGTCATCAGTTTGGTAAAAAATAATTTGGGATTGTGTTGATTTTGCAATGTGACTGCATGCCGTACATTTCGTGCCCTCGTGCTTAATCAGAAATCTTCAGAGCTGTATAAGATTTGTGCGAGGATTACATAAAAAATATTCACTCAACAACTCCTGAAGCCAATTTATGTAGGGTGAGGCTTAGAAAAGATTCACTGGAAACTTGCAGGAGAGGAGACAGTATATCAAAATGTATAATAGCATTCTGTGAGTCTCTCTCTCTCTCTCTCTCTCTCTCTCTCTCTCTCTTCTTCTTCTTTTTTTTTTTTTTACTAATAATTCCACGGCCTTTTGTAAAGCCCTTAATGTCAAATAAAAACTATATTATAAAATTGAATGAGGCATTTAATAGAGTCTGGAGCTGCAGGAGCACGCTGGTCCAACATGATTTCTGGGGTGAATTCTAATAAGAAATAGATCCTCAGAATGCTTGCTGAGTGGGAGAAAGTGAGGCAGACAGTGAGGAAGAGAAAGTGACTTCAGTAAAGAATGTGAGTTCACTGGCAGCATTAGCTGTGCCGAGCCTGTTGTGCTGCTCCTCTGCATGTGAGTATTACTTTTGTGGATGTCTGCGCTTTGCAGAGATGTTGTAGCCATGTTTAAAATTTTAAAGCTCATTCAATAGAACGAGAATACTGCAAATAGAAATAGACAGGCAAGTGGGGGAGTCTCCTGACCAGCGTCTTCCTAACTTCACTTACAGACGTACATCTGAGGATTATTTACCGACTTGCCTGCGCAGTCACTCAATGTTATGGACATTCCTCACCCACTTCTGATTCAATATTAACTTGGCAAGACTCTGCACTTGCCACTGCCACTCATGTTTATCAGATCAATGGCACACCCGGCAAAATTGATTGGGATAAGAATCGAAAGGAAGCCTCTATGCTAAGAAATTTAATCAAAATCAAGAGCTACTTCAGCAGAATCTCACTTAGGATTGATCTGCCAGTATGAGGGGTGGACACTAGCAGTGACAAGCAGGTACATCTTGGGCCTATGAGGGAAATAAATGTTTATATTGTATTCAGGATAACATAATATGATTTATCAAGTTGGTGTTTAAAATTCTCGGGGCCATTTTTGTTTGCTCCATTGTGTAATCAGAAGTCCTGAGGAGGCTTGCCAGTCTTTTGAAGGGTAAATCTTAAATCATTCCTTGCTAAATAAAATGTCCTTCCTGTTTTGTCTTTCCACTCTGTGTTGGAGGCAGACTATTATCTTTGACATATGTACGATCGCTGCAGCAGAGGAGTGCACAGTGCCCTTCAGTTGAGTTATAGTTGCCATCTAAATATATAATATGTGACTTAAAGTGATGATTAAGCCTTGTTCCCGATTTCTTTTTTCCCCTTTTTGTTACTCTGTACACTCACATGTCATTTTGCAGCAGCTAACAGCGGCCTAAGGCAGACCCTCACAGCCACCCTGGATTACTGTAAATTGCTGTGAAGATAAAGCTGTTGCCTGGGAGCCACACAGGACAGTAATTCTACACTCCACTCCTATTATGGGCTTTTCATTTCTTCCATTTACTTCATACCGACTGAATGGGACTAAACTCTTCATCATCCTTCCAGTGTTACCATCTGCCTGCATACCTGCCCTGCATGAGAACGGATGCCATCTGACAAATACCAAAGCCCAGTGAAGCTTAAAGGAATAATAACAAAGCTGATTGAAACTTCATTATGTCCATTGTCTTCACCTACTAGAGCAAAACAAAAGCTCTCTGCTGATGTGAATGACCTCCTTGCACAGACCAAACTGGAGCGTCACACCTAAATATGAAACTAATCCTGAATTCATGAGATTAAAGAAGTTGTGCTCGGTGGTGTTAGAAGAAGAAATAATAATCTGGCAGACACAGTTCATTTCATTTCCTGGATGCTGACATGCAAATGAGGCTCATTTGTATAATCTTTCAAAATGAAAAACAGAAAATCAAATACCATCAGAAGCCATTAATATTCAATTAGGTGTCACTTATGCAAAGTCATGCAGTTGAAGGAATTCAAAGGTGTGGCGAGTGGATCACTCTGAGAAGAGAAGACAAATTGGCAACATTTGTCAGCTTCTAGTGTCATGTGAATTGACTGGAAGCCATGCTTTTATTGTGTGTCACAACATTTGCAACGCACCTTCAAGTTTTCTTAATGCTTGTCTACTGGCATACCTTCTGATTTCTTGGAGCTATTGTTATTTTTTAAGGCACTAGACTGGGTCTGCGACTAAAATTCAAAGAGGTCCAGTCAGAGATAATTTATTAAAGCAAAGGTCCGTAACATCATAATGTCTAACTTGAATTACTGTATTTTCCGCTCCTTAAGGTGCATCGGATTGTAAGGCGCAGTCTCGATTACGGGGTTTATTTCTGTACTTAAGCCAAATATAAAGTGCACCGTATTATTGGGCGCATGCAAAAACAAGTAAACGGAAGCAAAACTGTGAGTTTGGTTGAACTTTATTCTACTACATATTTAAAAATACACTCACATTATTTTTTGATCAATCTTTTGTCACAAATCCATCAAAGTCCTCATCTTCTGTATCTGAATTGAACAGGTGGGCAATTTCGACATCAAACATGCCGGGTTCACTCTTGTCATTGTTGGAGTCAGTCTCGTTGCCGGGTGGCTGTTCAGCAATGATGCCAGCTTTCACGAAAGCTCGGACAATAGTCAGTACTGTATGTAGCTTTATGTAATGTTCTCTAATAAGTTTATCGCTGCCAGCGTGTGTAGTGTACGTATTACTTCCCTATGTCGGCGGGAAATGGTCCAACAGTCAGCTTTTGGAACTCAGTGCACACATAAGACACACCGGGTTAAAAGGTGCACCATCGATTTTTCAGAAAATTAAAGACCTTTAAGTGCGACTTATAGTGCGGAAAATATTGTAGTGTGATATATGTTGATGTAACCTAGTAGTTTTATTAGCATCTTCTTTAATCAATAACTGATCATCAAATGAAATCAGTACAGTTCAAAGATATTCTGACATTTATTAACTAATAACTTTCAATATAACTGTACATCTTAAAATAAAGTGCAGAACGTGAAAAAAATGATTGAACCTGAACCATCTTAAGTACATCTTTAACAATACCTACATCTGAAAAAAGTTAAGTAATTCAAATCAAACTTTATTTAAATAGCACTTTTCATGCAAGAAAATTGCAACGCAAAGTGCTTTACAGATTAAAAACAATGCCTACACAGTACAGGAACGCTCACAAAAAATTTAACATTTTTACATTTTTTTCATGCCTTCTATCACTCCCCTTCCATCCCCTGCTGATCAATGGGAGAACTGAGCTGCAACTTGCCCTACCAGTATTTTGAAACGAGGCCTGAGTGGTGTCAGGGCCGTTCTCAAGCACATTTGGAGGTGCTCATTGGTGAGTCTGGAACAGTATTTGGTTTTAATTATGTTCATCGTCGAGAAAGCTGCCTCACAGCTGTATCTTGACCCT